>NC_083355.1:60915373-61232104 GCF_030254825.1 Meriones unguiculatus | reverse complement strand
TGAGTCCCTTGCTGGAAGCCTGGGAGACAGGCTTTGCTCCTGTTAATCTGCAGCTTCTCTTGTGTGGTCCTCTCCACATCCAAGAAATGGGCATAAAACTAGCATTCTCTCGAACAGTCAGCGTGCTTTACCTGAGAAGGCGCTCGTGACAGCGTTTCATGAAGGGCCTCACAGAGGGTGTGATGTATACTGGGCGTACTCCCCTGGCAGGTGAGGTACATGCAGGGACTCATGGAGGGTGGGTCTCAGGGCCACTGTTGGTGCCTCACTGCTTCCAGCCAGGTCCTCAGGACAGAATGTAAGGCAGGCAGATACAATGGGGAACGGGAAGCCTGCGGCTACCACGGCACGCTGAAGATGCCTTCTACCTTCGCAATCTAGACAACAGAATTACACAAAAATGAAAACAAACCAGTACGCCTGCTCCTAACAACAACCAAAAATGAAAGCCAGAAAACAGAACCTGCCATCATTAGCAAACAGAGATGACGTTCTAATCTTAGTTGCTGAATGAGGTTGTCTTATTCCAGACCCTGTGTCCTTACGTTACACAGCTGCCCCTTCAAGGGAGAATGTCTTAGTTTGAGCTAAGAAAGACTCAGGATTGTTTCAGATCCCATGTTTTTCTATTAGACGGAGCAGTTATCCTCAGGCAGACCTTTAGCCAAGACACGGGTTCAGGAGAGCTGTCTTCAGAGTAGTTTCATTGTTTGTTCAAGTTCCAGAAAAAAAAAAAATACAGTATCAACTTTGTAATGCTTTGGGAGACATCTTATTCATGCCTGTACTTCCCAAGGGAGCAAGGCTCTTCCTCCCACCACGTGGTGTTGAGTTTCCCAGGCAGGGTGAGGTCTGTTTGCAACATCCATAGCTTGGGTCTGCCCAGCGCTCTGCAGGGTTTGATTTTGGTTTGCCTTGTTAATTCATCTCATTGTATGTTCACCCTTTCTTGGAAACTGGACAGGATTAAATTACATTCTAAAGCCTTAACAAATTACTGTTGATTTAAATCAAAATAAAGACAGACACTGAGGTAGGTTTTCTTTCAAAAAATGAAATTGTAAACAACATTTCTGGCCCAGCAGGCCTGTTTGTCCAGAGATTTTCCCATTCTCCCAGAAATTGCGATACACAGTCATAAGCAGGTTAAGCTCTTGGTTTCAAATATAAGAACCATGGATCAAAGACGTCATGGCTATGTACAAATTGCCTCCCTTTGAGTAGTATGAACAGCATTTAGCAAACAGTCCAACTTGTTTGCCTGCAAATTTTATTAGCTTACAAACTCAGGCAAGAAAGAATTAAGTTATCCTCGTTTGTTTAGTAACATCCTTTCTTCTGGGGAAAGTGCTCAGAAACATAGGGACCAAAAGGAAAAAAGGGGGCAGAAAGCAAGCATCAAACACTTCTAAATAAGATAGCGTACTTTAAAGAGTCCTGAAACTGAGAGTAAAGTATTGCTATTTGTGAAGTATATTTTGTTAAGGTGTGAGGTATTGAGGTGTGGAACAATTTCACTGTGATTGTTTGCCTCGTCCTTGTGTCTCACAGGTTGTAATTCTACTGTACTTCCAGATGAAAAGAGTAAATAAAAGAAGAAATTAAGAAGCCAAGTTCCATGCTGTTAGGCCCTTTACAGTCCTGTCCAGCACTGGCAGGCAATATGATAGACGTCACTCTGCCAATTTCAAAGGACAGTGATTGTTTAGGACTTTCAACATTTCCTTCATTTGGGACCATTTTTGTAGCATTTTCATGTGATTAGCTCTAAATTTTTGAGGCTGAGAAACTAGAGCCCATGACCAGTACAGAAATGACAAGTTGATGGGGGCCGCGGCTGAAAGCCTATGATTCACAGGCCACGGTTGGCAAACAAGATGATATTAAGCTTCAGGAAATGTATCAGCCATTAGATGAGTCCCAGGGCTTTGCTGCTAACAGACTGTCTCTCCTTAGGGGAGCAGAATAGAAAAATGAGTCTGATATGGCCACATTATAACTTCGTTAATAAAAAGTTCATTTTAGAAAATAGCAGAAACAATAAATCTTCTACTATCTTTCTCTACTCAAAATAAAACAAAAACAAAACACGACTAACTTCTTTTATGATTTTTAGATATTAGTGTTATTAAATACCACACTTAGAAAAAAAATATTAGAAATGACCCAATTTAAAAAATAGTCTCCAAGATGTCATAAGTAAACAGTACAGACAGACAGACAGACAGACAATGATGTGTAGACTTACATTTTTCACCAAGCCTACCTAATTTAGGGTTCTTAAATACCTTTATCTCTCTTCCAACTGCCACCCCCCTTAGATAGGGGATTAGGAGGGAAAAGGGCTGTAGACCTCTTTTATCTATCTCCTGCTGATTAGGGTCAATGGGTCCTTAGGAGATCACCAAACTCAATCATCAGGATACCTGCAGTCCAGTCCAAAGGCCACCACCAAGCAGCAACATGAATCAGCAGGACAAGTTAGCAAAAGCCAAAAGACCCAGTTCTCTGGAACGCATCTCTCTGCGAAGTCGAGTGTCGAAGCACAAAGATCAATGTCCATCCAAAAAGCGAAGTCTCACTGTGCATGGGCCTCTATATATCTCCTCTCCTCAGAGTCCACCCACGGATGCTCACAGCTGGCCAAAGTCATTCCCCTGGCAAGAGAGAGCTCACAGCAAAACATGTGCCCTGTCACAAGCCAACCTCCACAAAACACCACATGATGAAGCCCAGTTTTAAAGAAATCTGAGGCTTCCACCTCGATGATTTGATGGGGAGACAATAGCAGAAGGATATTAAATTGGTGCTGTGGAATATCAACATTTATTTCTTCAAAATAAAGCCTACAAAATACATGACTATACGCCAATCAGATGGTATTTCCATCGTGAAAACAGTTCAAGAGTACAGAGTGGCCACTGGACAATGAGTTACCACACAGCTGCACGCCTGCCTGCCTTCTGAGTACACCTCTGGGTGGATATAAATTATCTGTAGACTGTTGTAGCAATATCCTTTTAGGGAACTGTAGATCAAGAAAGCAGACAAAAACATGCTTTAATTCCTGGTTCTAGCCTTCAAAGAGACAGATTTTTTTTTAAAAAAAAAGTAAGTTTCTGAACTTATTAAAAATATAAGTCAATCAACAGATTAAAACCTCTAAAAAAAACCCTGGAAAGTAGAACATCACAGGATGTGGTACTGATGAGGAACAAACCAAAGGGGAAGAACAAACTCAAACCAGAACTAGATGCACTGAGTGCTCCACCCCTGAAGGTGGGCTCCGTAGGGGTTTCCCTGATGGGCAAAGTAGGAGGATGGGGGTTCACGAAAGGGCTGCACAGCACAGGCTATCAGGAGAGCCGCCTGCCTCCTGAAGTGTGGAGAGCTTTCACGAAGAGCAGCCTCGAAGCGCTAAGCAATCCCCAAAGCAACCATCGCAAGAAAAAGGACAAGGATGGATCTGAGTAACCCAGACCTTTCAGACAGGGAATGCACAGAATACCACGAGCACGCCTTCACCCAGGGATGATGACCACCCCGCAGAGGCACTCTGATTTGTCGGGCATAATGATTAGAGGAGCTGAGTCATAGCCTGTTAAACCACATTCAAAACCCAAGCAGTGGCAAATTAAAGAGAATCTTTTCCCCATTAGATTAACAAAACTTGAAAAGCATGTCCTCATGCGGTGTCCTTGTCTTATGCAACTGTAGAAATAAGTGCTTACAGCATTTTTAGGAAAGGCAATCAGGCACACAGATACTTCTTGACTTGGTATACATTTCAGTAAACCCATTTTGAACAGAAAACATTGAACACCAAACATGTATTTAGTAGACCTAACCTATCAAACATCTTACCTTAGTAACACGGTGTACTGTAGGGCATTGCTTGTTCACCCAGTGGTGGTAGGGCAAAGAGCTGCCCAGTGTGGAGTATCTGCCGTGTGGTGGTCTAACTAAAAACAGCCCCCATAGGCTCCTCTTTTGAATGCTTCCTCACCAGAGAGTTTGAGGATTAGAAGGATTAGGAGGTACGGTCTTGTTGGAGGAAGTGTGCCGCTGGGAGCGAGCTTTCAGATTTTACAGCTCACGCCAGCCTCAGCGTCTCCCACCCTCGCTGCCTGTGGATCAGGATGGAGATCTCAGCTGCCCTTACTTCTGCGCCGTGTATGCTGCCTCACCTGCTGTCATGGCGGACTAACCTGCAACCAAGCAAGCTGCCAGTTAAAGGCTTAATTTCCTAAGAGTCTTCTTGGTGACAGTGTTTCTCCACAGCGATAGAACAGTGGCTGAGGAGGTGGCCTGATGTGTAATGTTGTAAGGAAAAGTTAAAAGTCAAAGCTGGAAGGTTTCTAGTGAACATGCATGGCTCTATTACCACTCTAGAGTAGAAAAATTTTAAGTTGACTGCCCATTGTAAGAACTATATGTCTCTACCCATACTGAAGATACACAATGTATCTTGATACCCCAAGGTTACAGTTTTTCTTTTAGCTCTGTCACTCATTACAATCGATGTCAAAAGAATATTCTAAAGCTACTTTCTCAGCTTCTCCTTACCCCTTGACTGCCAGTAGCATTCTCACTACATTCAGCCCACCCAAATTCCACTGAACCCTTCTGATAGGAGTCTTTGATAACTGCCTAATTGTCACTGGTAGTGAAATCTCTTAAGAGTATGTCTCGTTTGTTCTTGACCGGGGGGACCTTACCTTTCTTAGCCTTCACTCTTCCTTTGGGTTCCAAGATTTTTCACTTCCCTCATCCATGTCTGACTCTCAGCCTCCTTTGTTTACTCCTTTTTCTCTGGTCCTTCAAAGCTGGTGTCCCCTGTGCTTCTTTCTCTCTCTGTATGATCCCAGTGGAGAAAAATCAACCAATAACTTTCTTCTTACAGGCTCAAAGTTCTGAAGTGAAAAATGCTTTCAGCATAGGTGCCTTGACTGTCTGGATCCTGATGGACATCTCTGCCAGGATCCTCTACTGGTACCCCAACACTCTCAGCTGTGTCTCACTGCCTCTTCATCTTTGTCTTGGTGAAAGCTCCCGTCTACCTGGCTAAAATCCTAAGATTTATCTAGGAGTTTGCTCATGGTTTTTACGAAATGTCCCCCACAGGTTCATGTGCTGAAGCCTCGGTCCATAGCCTGTGTTATTATTAGAATGTGGTGGAACCTTCAGGTGGCAGAGCCCAGTGGAAAGAAATCAATGGAGTGGACCATTAAAGGAAATTAAGTCATTGGCACTCATCTCTCATTGGTTCCCAGAAAGATGGGTTGAGCAGATTTGCTCTGTTATATACTTCCAGCCATGATGCTCTGTCTTTCCACATGCCCCCCCCCCCCCAAACAACAGAGACAGCCACCAAGAACAGAAACTGAGCCAAAATATATATTTAGTCCTTTGAGTTTGACAGTTACTGGTCGTTGTGACAAAAAATCAATGGACACAGACATTTTGCCATGCCTCACTCCTCATATTAAAGTCTTCCAAGCCTTTTTCTTTCTTCTTTATCTTGTGTGTGTGTGAGGGAGTGCACCCGTGTATATGAGTATATGTGTGCATGTGTGCACACGCATGTGGAGGTCAAAAGATAAAATGGGCTGCATCTTTTGAAAACTGTCAAGAGTTTATGAGCCTGTAACACACCAAGTCAGCTGGTCTTGCTAGCCAGCAAGCTCTGAGAGTGAGCTTGGTCTCTGCCTTGCTGGTTCTAGGACTACAGACACCATCACATCCGGCTTCCAGTGCTGGAATTACAGACACCATCACATCTGACTCCCAGTCAGATTCATCACCACATCTGGCTTTTAAAAATGTGCATTCTAGGGATTGAGTTCTGATCCTCGTGCTTGAGTGCTGATTGGCTAACCTGTCTTTCCAGCCTCAGGCTTTTCTTTTGAAAACCTTTCAGACCTACTCTACAGGACAAGCGTTCTATCCCCACTGCTAACGCATCACTCACCCTCACTGCCTGATGAAGAGGATCTGACACTTGCCCTCTCAAGAAACCAGAGGTGACCTCAAGAGACCTGTGAACCACCCAGGGTTCCAATAAAGAGCTGATGTGGAGAAGCACTATGGTTTTCAAAAGGTTAAGAACGGTTAGATTTATTTAGCTTCTGTTACAGTCTCCCAGTCTAATCCCTTTCTTATACCTTGCCCTCCATCCTGTTGTCACAATGCCTTTCTAAATGACAGGTCTGGCCAGTCTTCCTCTTTTGTTGTATAATACAATCGCACACATTATTTGTGTTCACTGTAACATGACTGTATAGTCATAATGTCTATTTCTCTTTCTATTCTACCTCCATACGGTTACCCCAATTCCCTAGCAATCCTTTAATTTTGTGGTTAACTTATTTTAAAATGTTTACAGAAGAAGGAACACGTGATACTTGTCTTTCTGTGTTTGTCTTATGTTGCTTACCACGACACCCTTTAGCTCAATCTGCTTTCCTGCCAATGAGACTATTCTGTACTGCTTTGTGATTGAATATCCCATTGTGTGCGTTTACCATGTGTACTGTCAGTGGATGCCTGAGTTGCGTTTACATCTTAGTTGCTTACACCTCAAGCATAAGCATGCGGCTGTCACACTCGAGCTCTCTTTGGGGCTGTATGCCCAGGAGAGGGTAGATTAGCTTTAGTTTGGGGCTGTACGCCCAGGAGAGGGCGGCCAGGTTAGCTTTAGTTTCGGGCTGTATGCCCAGGAGAGGGCGGCCAGATTAGCTTTAGTTTCCTGCTGGAGCACCATCTTGTTTTCTGTATTCCCACCAAGTGCATATGAAAGTCCCCTTTTCCTCACATCCCTATCAGCGTTTGTCATTTTTCGAAAATTGATAACAGCCATTCCAACTAGAAAGGCTTCTCCGTAAATGTTGATTGACTTTAAATGAGATTCCAGTCTGGCTTTTCATCACTGTCCACTTCTGTTCATATACTAAGAATGTAAGTTGAAGAATGATTACATAAGGAAAGACCTTAGGCAGTTTTGATTTGAGCTCCTGTGTTCTCCTGTATAGGCTGTAGTATTTATTCTAAAATAAAGTCCCAAAGTATTTGCAAGGTCCCATATAATCTAGTTGCCTGCCACCTTCTTCAGGCTTTCCTGTCTCCATTTTCTCCATAATAAAGTTTCAGTACTTGAGTTTCTCCTAATGTCCTGCTTGTTCCCTTTTCCTCATGTTATTTTCATCGCCTGAGTGTTCCTTACAAAGCATTTCCTGTGCCACCACTTCCTCTAAGCCTGTCAAACTCCAGCACAAAGAACCAATCCCCTTTTCATCTGACCAGAATACCCACAGAAAGAATTGTCTCTCAATCCCTGTGTTTCTGTGAGCTGCTTTCTGATGGAATGGTGCTCATATCCTAAAGGATATGCTTCCCGAGTAAGAACTATGCCTTCTGCCTTCTTTGGTTTTCTTCCTTCCGTAACTATTACAGTGCTTGGCCCAGAAGGCTTCTCCATAAATGCTGATTGACTTTAAGTGAGTTTAGCTTTCCATCACTATCTGCTACTGTTCTTACACTGAAAACATAAGTTGAAGAAAGATAGCAGGAAATATGATTGGAAATATTGCTAGATATAAAATCACCCCGTGAATATAAATCATCATTGCAAAGGCTAAAAATTCTAAATATGAAAAATAAAAGAGAAAATTTCACTTTCTATGGGAATTTCACATAACTTTCTCTTGCTTATGTTCAAATATTAATATGGTTCTTATGTATAACCTTTGAGTGACGTCAGAAGATACCCTAGCCTCAGATAGACCTAAATGCACTAGGTCTACACAGAAACTAGAATCAAAACAGCAGTGATGGGCTGGTGGGATGGCTGAGTTGGTAATGGCGCTTGCCCTCAAGCCTGATGAGCCGAGTTCAGACCCTGGGAGCCACACAGTAAAAGAAAAGAACCAACTTCTGCAAAGTGTCCTCAGCTTCACACACACACTGTGACATGTGCACATGTGCATGCTTGTACATGCTTGTACACGCAAATAAAATGTACTCACTTTTTAAATTACATTTTTATTTTTTATACCAATTACAGTTTATTCACTTTGTATCCCAGCTGTAGCTCCCTCCCTCCTCCTCTCCCAACTCCACCCTTCTTCTCTCATATCTTCCTATGCCTCCTCCCCTTCCCTCTGACCCTAGCCTATCATCAGGACTGGCTACATTGTCCTCCTCCGTGGCCTGACAAGGGTGCTCCCCCATCAGGGGGAGGTGATCAAAAGCCAGCCACTGAGTTCATGTCAGAGACAGTCCCTGTTCCCATTACTATGGAACCCACTTAGACACTGAACTGTCATGGCCTACATCTCTGTAGTGGTTCTAGGTTATCTCCATGAATGGTCCTCAGTTGGAGTATCAGTCTCAGAAAAGACTCCTGGGCCCAGATATTTTGGTTCTGTTGCTCTCCTTGTGGAGCTCATGTCCTCTCCAGGTCTTACTACCTCCAGCTTCTTTCCTAAAATTACCTGCACTTTGCCCAAGGTTTGTTTATGAGTCTCAGTATCTGCTTTGATACAATGCTGGGTAGAATCTTTTAGAGGCCCTCTGTGGCAGGCTCCTGTCCTGTTTCCTGTTTTCTCCTTCTGCCAATGTCTGTCTTGTTTGTCTTTCTGAGCGAGGATTGATCATCTTACCCAGGATTCTCCTTCTAGTTCAGCCTTTTTAGGTGTACAGATTTTTACAGGTTTATCCTATATTATATGTCTAGTATCCACTTATAAGTGAGTATATATCGTGTTTGTCTTTCTGTTTCTGGATTACCTCACTCAGGATGATCTTTTCTAGATCCCGCCATTTGCCTGCAAATTTCATGATTTCCTTGTTTTTAATTGCTGAGTAGTATTCCATTGTGTAAATGAAAAGTACTGACTTTTCAAGGCTGTAACTTTTTATAAAGATAGGAAGGGTAGATAAAAGTGAGACTGAGCAAAGCCTTCCAGAACTAGCACGATAGGAAAGTCCTAATGCTTTACAGCACAGTATGGGGCAACACAGTTTGTGACAGTTTCTCACGGATTTTATGGAGACTAGAGGAGAAGAGTTCAAAGCTACTCAGTACAGAAACAATAAACGCTAACGCACCATCGCTGCGCACATGCATTCAACTATGACGCTGTGCTTCATGAATGTGTAATTACTACACATCGATTTTAAAACTATACAAAAAGCAACCAGGGCTTTTCATTTATAAGCCAATTAGCTAAAAATTGGAGAATAGAATATTAAAATAAAACTTCCATTTTTTTTTTTTTTGAGACAGGGTTTCTCTGTGTAGCCCTGCCTGTTCTGGAACTCACTCTGTAGACCAGGCTGGCCTCAAACTCAGAGATCCACTTGCCTCTGTCTCCCAAGTGCTGGGATTAAAGGTGTTCATCATCACCTGGCCAGAACTTCAATTTTAAAATATTTTTAATGCACATAAAACCTAAACAGAATGTTTTGGCAGTAAGATTTCAATACATCACCAGCGAGATAACTTTAACAAAATTCCTTTCTACATAAATTTCCGACAATAGTTGAACTCCTTAAAGATATGACTCGTTGTATGCATTTATATGTAGTTAAATGTTGAAAGCGGGAAGGGAAACAGAAAGATGAAAGAAAATATGCCACCTCTGAACCTGAGAGGGGGAAAGAATTTCTAAAAACGACAGTGCACTCTTGAAAAGGGAGCTTTCTACATGTTTTGGTGAAGCCCGAATATAGCATAAAGACGGCATTATCACTGCATCATGCAAATATTGACTGTATCAACAGCCCCCTGTTCCCCGGGGTCTGCACAGACAGCTTTGTGTACCCCACAGTCTCTTGTGCTGGAGCCAACAACTGACTGAACACTAGATCAAAGCCTGGATACAGATGCCCGGCAGCCTTCTATTAAACAACTGATAAGAGTACAAAAGATGTCTCTGTGCACTTTCACCACAATTTGAACAGCAACTAGTTAATTGGGTTGATAACAGATGTCAACATTTCATGCGCTGTCCTGGTTCTGGGAGGTGTAGCTTCTCTTGGCCTGAGTGGGAAAGCTGAGCTGTTTCTTTGAAAGGCGCAAACTTGAAGACCATCTCATTATTTATGCTCTTTCTCCTCTGAAGAATTTGGTTAAACATAGTTTTAATGATACCTTCAAGTTTTTTTCTTTTAAATAAAAAGACAGAATGTAATTTTATCTGCACAATTTAAGGTATCTCAAGGCATTGATCAGCTGGTAGAGGTTGGCAGCCAATGCGAATAATCAAGGCCTGAATTCGTTAAGGATGCTGTTGTTTGCTTCTGAGGTGTGTGTGTGTGTGTGTGTGTGTGTGTGATGACATGTCTTGCCTAGTCATTCCTAAACCATTAAAAGTGGCACCAACGGTCACCATGCTTATCCTCTTGATACTTTGTCTAAGAAGTGGAACATTCAACCATCTAGTACTTCAAACTAAACCAAATTTTAGAGAAATTGAGTGTGTTCATTTTTCAATTTAAGCATCATATAAGTAAATAAAAAAGATAAGAAAGGCTTCAAAATACATTTCTTTGGCTAAGAAACATGAGAAGGTTCTCAGAGAGACTCTATGTCCTCTGAGTCTCTAGCATCCTTTGAAAGGTGAAGAAATGGCCTCCCCAGGCCCAAGAATGTAACAAACCTTAGCGGTAAGTTCGCCAAGTTGCACTGATGATGATGAGAGAGAAAAAGAGAGAGAGAGGGAGAGAGAGAAGCTAGCAACAAAACTACAGCCAGTACTATTAGGAAATTGGAAATAAATACTCCTGTCAGTAGGACTTCGACAAGCAAGTATCTGCCTTTGCTTAGAACAACCACATGGCAAATCTAAGGAACACTACTTCCCTTTTTCAGATTGTGTAGTAAAAATCAATGTATATTCACAGCGCCACCTACTGTTCCGTGCTAACACTACAGTGCCCCGTGACTCAGGAGCGACTCTTCTCCTACTAGGAGGCATCTGCGGTGCTGCCCTAAAGGCGCGGTGACGTGTTACAGACATATTATACATATACATATGTTATAATATGGCCACGGACCAACTCCTTCGTCACTTAAAAACTCAGATTTGCTTGCAATGGGTTGCGATGTGGTGAAAATGACCTAGGTAAAGAGGAGGAGGGCTGTGCTCTTGAGCTAGCATTGTTTGACCTCGTTTTCAGGCGAGGCTGCACCGTCCGCCTGCTATAAAGTTCATGAAGTGAGCGTTAGGATTTCATCACGCGGGATCCCAAATGAAGACACATACCTTTCAAAATTGCTGAGATTCCTTACTTGAGAGGAGTAATTTACTTTTTTAGGCTGATTTTATATCCTAGAAATAAAAAATTTCTAGGTAGAAACTAAAATATATGATTTATATATTTTGTATCTGTTCAATACAGAAAATTCTAGTATATGAGTAATTTTGTATTTCCATTTGCTTACAGTCTGGTTGATGAAGCCATATCTGATGAGAATAAAAAGAAATGCTACCTATGAAATGATCACGTGGTGATTTCCTAACATGCCCGGTGGTGTGGAACACTGAGGAAAACACAGCATAATTTAATGCAGTGTTTCCATCCGATGAACAGAAACTCAAAGTGAGCGGGGGGAAAGCAGCAAGCCACAGTGGCCTGCAGCTATAAGTGTCTGCGTTGTGTAAGAGGAAGGAAGACTGAGGGCTTTACTGGACTCAAGGAAAAAGATGAATGATAAGTACAGACAGCACGTGATCCTGGGTCAGTTTTTGGAGGAGGAGAAAACTCATCTAGGGCACATTAGAACCAGACAATCTTCAGTGTAGATAATCAGATCAGACTCTCTTGAATTCGACACTTTAAGTGAGAAAACATCACTGTGATTGGTAAATACATTTTGCTGCATATAGCAACAGGGAGACACAGAGACCAAGACTAAAGCTATCCTCAGCTGTCAAGGGGAAATGTGCTTCAGAAAGAGGAGGGTGGCAAGACACACAGACAAAAGACAGTCACTAGTGATCTCTAGTAAGCTAAACAGGAGTGGTTTGTGCTCTTCTTGTAACTTGGTTGTAAATACTGAAACTGGTTTAAAATGAAAAAGGATGTTAGATACTCTTTCCTTGATTTTTAAGACATTTTTAAAGTTGAAAGATGCTGAAGGACAGTGGCCGGCATGCTTTCCTGAACAAAGACTCTTGTGCCTTTTCAGGCAGCAGGAGTGTGGCTGGAGGTTGCAGCATCAACAAAAGGATTTGTCCTGGTCCATGGGCGCCATTCTCTCCAGCAAGCCACCAGGACTCTTCAAAAGATGCCACATCGCTGATGCCGAGGGCCACTTAGCCAGCTCAGGTGTGGCTGCCCCACAGCACCTTCCAGGGCCCTGTAGCCAGGCAATTCATACTCAAACACTGTCAGAAGCTTCCCGGGATGAGATAACAATGATGAAACACCCAGTCGTCTCCTCCGGGGCGCTCGGAGGTGGTGAGGAGGTCATGGTGTATACAGAGCCCCGAGTGCGGCCTTTGATCTGATTTTAAGCCCGAGACTACCTGTAAAGGGGTCAGCTCCTGGGTTAACAAAACAGTTACAGGCATTTTGTATAGATAGTACATTTTGTTCATTTGTGTCTTTTGTTGTGTGATAAAAGATTGTAGAGTCAAAAGTACAAATGCCGTGGCTCTTAGAATCCAACATTAATGCCCTTTCCCGTCTACAGTTTCCTTACACTGTACAATCAAAGGTCATTAGAAGAGAAGATGAATGAGTCTGTTTCCTCCATTAAAGTTCCAGGAGTGACACAGAAAGAGGCGAGGAGAAAAACACAGATAAAGAAATATGGCAAAGGCAAGTGAACCATGCGATTTTATTTTATTTTCATTTTTTGTAAAACATACTGATTAAACAGCAAATTCTACGTGAAGTAATAAAGCGCTTTTGTTAATGTGTAAGCTAACCATTCCGCTTGCTGGTGCCATGACATAAGTATTCCAGTTACCCATCACGGACTATAGCAAAGGACTCATTTGGTACTTGCATAGTAATCTGCTCATATGAAAGTGATAACTAAAGGAAAATGACTGTTTTTCCTAATGCTCACATGCCTTATTAATTAGGTGAAAAATTTGCCAACAGACTAGTGCCTTGTCTGTAATTGCTTCAGCAGGACTTATACTCCACATCTCCCTAGTACTAAACCTTGAAATGATAAGCTTTCGTGTGCACATGTTCCCCTCCTCCTGAAGGGGTAACAGTTTATTCGGGAGCCATTGAATTTAATCAACACATGAGCCACAGACTGTAAAAATACTAAAGCAGGTCAGGACCGGGGCTCGATCCTACATGCCTTATTGCAGACATAGTGCCTGTCCCTCTGAGAGTCCTCACATGCCAGGTGTGCTCCCAGGCCTGAAGACCGTCACCTAGGAACCAGTGACAACAGAGATGACTGCAGAAAGGCAGATAACTCAGAGCTGAGCAAGGTGGCCTCTTAATGAGCCCTAGGTTTGCCATTTACTATTCTCTCAATATCTTGGTTTCCTCGTCTGGAAAATGGGCTAATAGTCATCACCCAGATTCTGAGTCTGGGGCACAGAGCCGATGAGCCTCCGCTGTTACTGCGAAAGCACCAACAAGTGGAATTTCCTCCTACATGTTTAACCAAGACTCTGTCATGCACGGGAGTCTGCAGGTCTTCTGTGTCAAGTGCATGAATTTGTTAATACTGTAGAGCTCCTATCTTGATTGGATTATTGGAATTTTTAAAAGTTGGCCCCCGAACTGTTCTGTTACACAGGCCACTCTGTTTAGTATTTGTTTCGTTTTGCTTAAAAACCATTTCATTATGGTGAGGATGAGATTCCCTCCCTCAGCTCATTGTTCACGTAGAACACTGCCAGCCGTGCGGTGTTGCTCAGCGGCCTTCTCGGGCGCAGTCATATTGCATGACTGAAATGCTTTGTTTACTGATCAGCAGCTCCCCCCCCAATTCCTCGTTCCTGGTGGCAACCTTTTCCCCTGTTTCTGGGAGGATGACTATTTTAGATACTTCGCTGTAAATGGCCCACCTTCCATTTGTCCTTCTGTGACTGACTCATTTTACTTAGTGCGTTATCTTCCAGATTCATCTCCATTGCCACATATTACAGAGTTTACCTTTCTTAAATAGTATTCACTCAGCTGCCAATAAGGAAATTAGCCTGTTTCTACAGATTAGCTATTGTGCACAGTGCTGCGGTGAACAAAATTTTGGATAAATGTTTAGAAAGGGAGTTTAAAAGTCATATAGTAGTTATGGTAGTTAGTTAGTTAGTTAGTTAGTTAGTTAGTTAGTTAGTTTTTTCTATAATCTTTCACACTGTTTTCTGTAGTAGCTACCTTTTCCCTCTGGTTAATAACACCAGTGTCTATCTGGTCCAGTCACTAAGACTTAAATCTTCTGGGTTTTTGATAGCAGCCATTGTGTCAGGTGGTATCAATATTTGATTTGTGCCACAGACCATCTTTGATTCATTTGTCAGGCATTTGTAAGAAGCCAGTCTAAACAACCTGAAGGGAAACCAGAGTGGCATTGGCTAACTGTATCTTCCTTATAGAAATGTTTCTTCAAAGAGCTTCACAGCCTCAGGTCCTAGGCTTCCATCACTGAAACATTTTTAATTGTTTTACCTACATAATACAATTGTCCTTATTTACTGATGGAAATTGAGAAAACTGATTAATGGGTTGAAGAGACTGACTCTTCTCCATTGTGTGTTCTTCTCACTAAATCATTTGTTATATGTATGACTGCATTTCTGTATTCTTTACTTGATTCCATTGGTCTACATGTTTATTTTCATGTCAATATTATAGTTCTAATTGCTGCTGCTTCGTTGTATGTTTTAAAAGTAGGAAATGTGATGCTTTGAGCCTTGTTCTGTGGCTTCATGTAAATCTTTTTAAAAAACTTTTTATTGGTTCTTTGTGAATTTCATATCATGCACCATAACACCCCCATCTCTCCCACTTCTCACACCCACCTTTGCAAACCCCCCCGCCTCAAACAGAGAAAAAAATCTTGTTGTGAAAGCTGTAGTGTGTCCCAGTGTGCCCCACAGTGTACCCTTTTGTCCACACTTCTTCGCAATGACCCGTTGGTCTGGCTTGAGGCTTCTGCCGCTCTATCAGCACTGGAACCTCTGCTTCTCTCAGATATCTCAGATGTAGTGCTGCATCTGCACCAGACCCTTCACGCCCTCCAGCAATTCACGGAGAGGATAGGTGTTGGGGTGGGCCACTTCAAAGCCCTGAATCTAGGCCCGAGAGGTGCCTGGGCTGGTCAGCCCTCCTGCCCCCTCTCTCACACCCCTACAACCAGAGCCAGCTCTGCTCTTCAGCACAGGTTGTGTGCAGGATCTGCTCTTCTGAGTGCTGCAGCAGGAGAGGGGCAGGGGCGGCTCTCCTGCTCTCCTGACCTTGGGGCCAGCTCCTCTGCCTGCCATTGGTGGCAAGGGTAAAGAAAGGGGGTCATCTCTCCCTCAGCTCTCCCATGCTCAGGGCTGGCACACTAGTGCCCTCCCCACAAAGTCAGCTCTACCGTGCTGCCCAGGCCCGCTCTCCCAAGTGCCACAGCTGGTGAGAGATAGGGCCAGCTTTCCTGGTTTCATGACCCCAGGATGAGGTCTCCCTCATCCTGTGAGGAGTAAGAGGTAGGGAGGGTATCTCCTTCTCGTCCACACCGCACACGAAATGAGGAGTAGGGCCAGTTCTTCCATGCTTGTATCTGCGGAGCTAGCTCACCGCAGCACAATACTGAGTACTGCAGCTGGCAAGGGTCAGGACCAGCTCTCTTGCTCTCATGCCCCCAAGGCCAGCTCTCCCCGGATGCCCAAGTGAGGGGTGGGGCTAGTTCTGCATAGCCCTCAGACATTAACAAGTCCAACCCAGAGCAAAGATGTCCGGCAGGCCTTTGGTAGTAACAGACCACACGTTGTGGTAACAGGGCAATGAACCCAAATGTTGGCCCCCAGTAGCAGCACAGCACAGGACCCCACCACAGTCCTCGGCTGCTCACATCAGCCTGCTGCTCCCTACCCCTAAGTCTATAGTTCTGCCTTTCTTCATTGTGCCCGTATCCTTCGGTTTCTCTTTCTTTTCCATTTCTCTGCCATTTCTCTGATCCTCTCAGAAGTGCCTGGTGTCTCTGCCTGGGGCTGCCTCAGGAACAGTCTCAGGAGTGCTATGCCCTGCTCATTCGTTACGTCACCCGGCAAGCATCATCTTGGGCATGATCTGCCCCCTCCTCGGGCCTGCACACTGCATGACTGGTGGTCATGTCAGGCCAGCTCCCTGTCCAGGCCCCATGGCACTGGTCCGGTGGTCCTCTCGGGCTCACCTTTTTTCAGATAATGTTAGGCTACTAAGCATTCATGTGTTCATAGGCCGGAATGCGGAGTGCAGACATAGCCTTCCTCCTCTCCTCCACCCACTGATGCACACACGGGACAGCAGCCACAGCTGCAACTCATCTAGGGGCAGGGCTTCATGTGCATTTTAAAATCACTTCTTAACTTTTAAAAATGTCATTGAAAAGCCCATAGAGATTGCTTTCAATCTATAGATCTCTTTGAGTAGCATGGTCTTTTTTTTTTTTTAACAACTTTTTTTTTTAAGCCATGAGCATAAAATAGCCTTCCATCTGTTTGTATTTTCTCTCCTTGAGGATTTTCCATTTTCAGTGCATAAGTCTTTGACATTAAGTTTATTTCTAATTATCTATTGTCCTTAGTATTACTATTAGTGAAACTTTCCTTTCCAAAAGGTTTGTTGTAAATGTTTATAGAAGCACAACTGATTTTTATACTCTGGTTTTGAATCCTGCTACTTACTGAATTCATGCGTTTACTCTGATACATTTTTTACTCCTTTCCCAGAAGTCTTCTATTTCACATTCTTGCCTAATCACGCTGGCCAGGTCTTTCAGTGTGGTGGTGGTCACCCTTGTCTTACTCTTAATCTTTCAGGAAAAGCAGTCTTCTTGCACCATCATGAACGATGTTCACTCTGAGCTTTTCATATATTGTCTTTATTATGTGGACGTAATTTTCCTTTGCTAGTCTGTTGCACTGAGCTTCATGAAACCTCGTATGTATCTTGATTTTTGTCCTTCATCCTGTTACTGTGGCGTACCAAACTGATGCGGTCATATGTCCAAGTGTCTATCATCTCAGGGATGGATTCAGCTTATTAAATTTGTGTGATGATGAATTTTGTCTTCTAGTGTTTTGGATTTTTTTTGCATTTGTATTCACTATTTTCTTCATTTATAACTTAAATTTAATGTCTCACAAACCACAATGCTTAATAATAAGAAAGGTAAATAAATAAAGATAAATAAATTGTCGTTACTAACAAATATGTATAATATACCCAAGCCTAACAATGACATTCTGACTGGCAAATATTTAGGTGGTAAACTGACTAAAAGAAAAACAGTTGAAGATATTTTCTGGGTTTATGAAGCTGTATTGATAGTGGATGTTTACTACCAAGAATTAGCATTTTTCTCTAGTCAATTATGTGCTGCCCACAAGGTTAGTTTAAAATTAAGAGGCTTTTAAGTCTGCACTGAAGACTACTTTCACAGTGGTATAAGGAATGGGAACCCTGAACTCTCACACCTGGCCCTCTGGAACACTTTTGATGTATCTTAAAAAGGAGCTTCATTTGTGTGAGACATATTTAGTATTCCTGATATTGTAGACGGTTGCTCTACAGGTGGCAGACAGCCTGACTCTGTCTACCAAGGCCCCTCTACAGCTGCTTTTGTGACTCCAATTCCAGTTCTATGGAAGATGCTTGTGTAAGTTGTGTGCTTGTGTTGAGGGGGACAGAAAATTGAATTTTGAAAAAAGGAATTTGCAGAATTGATATAAACAGATGCTAATGATACACTGTAATGATACATGTTCACATCTTTCTTCCTAATCATAAAAGAAAAGCAACAAAGGCTCGAGTAGTTGTGCCTCCAACTTCAGAAACTGTGGCAGGAGCCTACTGACAACATCCTCAGATGGAAATGAACAGGAGAGAACTCTCTTAGGGCTGCCATTGTACCTGTCCTTTCCAAATCTTACTACATTCTCCTCATGGTTTCCCTTATTTAGAAAGCCAAGAACCTTATATGTATCTGGGCACAGGGGTCTTATATGAGACTGTTTCTCCAACCAAGGATCGAGTATGGATATAACCTAGAACCTCTGCTTGGATGTAGCCGGCGTGGTAGCTCAGTAACCAAGTGGGACTATTTCTGACAGGAACTCAATGGCAGGCTCTTTGACCTCCCCAGCCCCCAAGGGAGGAGCAGTCCTGTTAGGCCACAGAGGAGGACTTTGCAGCCAGCCCTGAAGATACCTGATAAAACATGGTCAGATGAAAGGGGAGGAGTCCTCACCAATCAGTGGACTTGGAAAGGGGCAGGGAGGAGATGAGGGAGGGAGGGTGGGGTTAGGAGGGAATGAGGGAGCGGGATACAGAGTTAATAAAATGTAACTAATAATACTAAGAAGAAGAAAGAAAGCCAAGAACCCAAGAGGCCTATATAAATTATTTATCACCAAGAATAGTCCATTCCCAACTTCTGACTCTGATAGCGGCAACAAAGCATATTTAGTGTGACATCAGATGTTGACCTCTGAGGTGAGGAATGGAGCCTGAGTGATCTCAGTTCTTGCTAAAGGCAGGTTTAACTTGTTTGTAGAGAACCGTTTGCTCAGTCCAAAAGAAATAAACATCAGGCTTTCACTGTTTGCTTGTTATTTCCCTTGGATAAACTCATTTGTCTGAGTTTAGAGTGAATTGTGTTTGTTCTCTCAAAAACATGAGATGGTGGTAGTTTCATTGATTTACCACAAACATTAAGTACTTTTCCTATTTACTTTTTTTTCCACGTGTATTTTTAGCTGTCACTGCAAATCACCAGTATTGCCCAAAAGATGGATGATGCCTTGCAATAAAAAGTGGAAACCAGAGGGCAAAAAATAACCAAGTCCTATGGAGTTCAGAAAGCACATTGGAGAGGGTTACTTCCCTCCCCCCCCTCAAATCACAAACGCTCTGATAAGTTCAGCCTGGAAATAATAATGGAATTCCAGAAGGGCCTGCGGCACCAACTCTTGCTGGAAATTAGAGACGCCAATCTCAGCAGGCTGTTGGCAAACGAGCCTGGCAGCTAGTATTTGTAGCCCACACCACCCTTGCGCTCTGCATTAAGCCCATCATTTCTTATCGTCTAAACTCCTAGATCAATCTTTATGTGAAATCAATTTCATGCTTTTCCGTGCAAAAATTGGCAGCCTGAGCTTATCCCTGTCAGCACGTGGTGTGACACAGAATCACGTCCGCACATATGGCGGCTTCAGCTGGGGGTGCTTCTCCTCTCCTATTTCGTTTCTCCGGGGGCTAGAGTTCTCCTCCACACCATCTCAGGTCGCTCGTTTCATGAATGGCGCTGAGGCAGTTAGTGGGGTCTTCATTGTATACAGCGTCATCTGTTGCTGTGAGAAGCACACAGAAGAAAAAAGCCAGAGCGAGATTGCAATTGTGTTTTTCTCTTTACATAAGCAAAACAACACTTCCTAAGAAATACACTGAGAAAATATAAACCTGTGGGCAGCTTAATTAAATGTAGAGATAATGAAACAACCGGGAAGGTGCCCGCTGCGCAAGCATGACGATCTGTGTCTGGACACCGGCACTTGGACGGCGGCACCTACCTGGAGACCACACACAGTGGCCTGCAACTCCAACTCTAGCCCCGGGAAGGGGAATCAAGAAGGTAGATGCCTGGAGCTTACTGCAGCCAGTCAGCCAACTGGAGAGCTCAAAGCTCAGTGAGTTACTCCATCTAAAAACACACGAGGCGAGAGCAACAGACAAAGACACTGGACATCAACCTCTGGCTTTAACAGGCAAGTGCACACAGGTACACGTGTAACCACATGCACTTTATACCACAGACATGCACAAACACACACACACAATCTACATACAAGTAAACAAATACTTTAAAGTTTAAAAATAAGGCATTGAGACTCATTACCAACAAACTGATGTTGTCTCCCGTGTCTTCTGTTGCCTACTCTCTCCTTTCCGCCCCTCTTCTCCCATCTCCTTCTCTTCCTCTCTCTTCTACTCCTCACAGCTAATATATTGTCCTCTTCCTTCCTCACAGGTCAATCTCTCTATCAGATGTCAGAACCAATCAGCGGCCACTCATTCCCAAAGAAGGGTCTAGCAGTGCTTCTGAGCTGAGTTTGGAGGGAAGCGCTTTAGATAAACAATACGTTTGCAAGAATGGCCTTTGATCAGTAACAGCAGAAGCAGCCGGGAACCTGCTAAGGCAATAGACTCAGTCCACCCCTACCCCGCAGTAGAACTGTTGAATCAAAACTCTGGTTAGCAATGAACACTAAAGCTTGCAACGACCGGGCTACAACAGGTAAGGCAGCACTTCCACAAGAGTTGCACACAGTAGGGTATTGGTGTGGGGACTGGCCTAGATCCTACAGTCAGGCAAATGACTTTAGGCCAAAATGCTCTATAAAAAAGAATATTGGAGCTGGAAAGGTGGCTCGGCAACTTTTCTAAGGACCAGAGTTTAATTCCCATAACCAGTGTCAGATGATTCATATTCATCTATAATTTCAGCTCCAGGGAATGCAACACCTGTGGCCTCTGCAGGCCTCTGCACTCATATATATATATATATATATATATATATATATATATATATATATATATGCACACACAGGCACATGCATCTATGCACAGACACACACATGCACCACTTAAAATAATATAAATGAAACTTTTGTTTAAAAAAGAAAAGAATGAAATGTAGCATTTACATGACTCCGTGCACCTCTGGCCAGCACAGGCTTCTTGCATCCCCTTCCTCCAACACGGACATTTGACACCGGTGCCCATAGGTACACAAAAGCAGCATTCAGGATAAAATGGCGGTATGAACTTTGTAAGAGTAGGTAGTACTGGGGCTTGGGGGGAGAATGAAGGGGCTGTCACTGATGCCTGAACTTCTGTCCCTACGGCTGTAGAAGAACGAGTCTTCTAGAGCGAGCAGAGGCCTTGGTTTCCTCTACAAGGTGATTATTGGTGACAGCTTCTCTGAGGTCACGTTTAGCTCTCAAATGTTGCATTATCCCGTGTGACTCTGAGATTGATCTAAAAGTGACCTTGAGGACACTCTCTTCCGATTTTGTGATTTTAAATAGAGCATGCTCCCTCCCAAGCAGGTATCAAGTAGGCTTGTAACCAATTCATCTTGCGTGGGTAGGGAGGTAGCTCAGTGTTAATGTGCTTGCTGCGAAGCATGAAGACCCGAGTTTGCATCCTTAGCCCCTACATAAAACTTAGGCTTGGTGGCATGTGTCTGTAATTCCAGCACTAGGGGAATTAGGGGAGCAGAGGCAGACAGGTCCCGGGGTTCACTTGGCAGCCCGTCTATCCAAAATAGTGAGAGAAGGAGAGCAACAGAGAAAGACACTCAGTATTGACCTCCTTCCTCCATGCATGTACAAACACACACATGCGGAGAGGGAGAGATACGCATGCACGTGTGGAGGTGAGTATGTGGATATGCGCATGTGTGTATGAAGCCATGCTCTCAAAGGGAATTCTACAAAAACTACTACAAACCCTCAGGGCCAGGCATTACCAGGAAAGATTTCGGGGAATAATCTGAGTTCTTAGAAAAATACATATGTCAAGGACAGGTGATACATTTAGGGCATAATTCTTTATTCCTTATCCAGGCTTTCCAGCTGAGACTTCATCAGTGGAATATCCTGACTGGAGAGTTCCTTAGAGTATTCCCACATCCAAAAGCAATAAACAACCAAGGACAAAGAGAACAAGTAGGACAGGAGCAAGAAATTAAGTGGAAAAAAAAAGTGAAGCGTTCCAACACTATCTGACAAATTCACGAGTTTCCGTGAGACTTTCAAAAGAGAGGGGGAGGGGGAGGGGACAGGAGGAGGAGGGGAAGACAGCCCTGGTCAACGTCATTACAAAAAGGGTTTCCAGCATAGTTCTTGGCACGAAGAATCTCTTCTTTTTCCCCTCTCAATTTTCTTTTCTTCTTTTGGTGAAACTCACCCAAAGCCGTAGGGCAGAGGTAGCCCCAACACGAGGCCTCATATTCGCAGAAATCCTCTGCAACAGAACCTGCCTGTACCCATTTACCTTCTCATCTATTACCCACTTCATTCAAAGCATCAATCTGATTTCAGTCCTGATTTGGTCTAAAACATGTATAAATCCATCCCTCTCTGCAGTCGTATCAAGCATCTCAGTGCATGGAACTGGCTTCTCCCGGCACCAGCCTGGCATCCTCGTGTGATCGTAGCGGGAAAACATCTGCCACATTTTTTCTCATTTGTCCCTTCCAGGGAGAAATAAAAATTTTATTAGTGTTTATAGTTGAGGTCAAAGTTTGAGATGACTTTTTCAAAGGCAGAATTTTTCCCAGAGTTTACTGGGATTAGTGATTCTGACAAGCTGTTATGCATTTATTTTAATCTCTTGCCAAAGAGAATAATTTCTTCACAGATAAAAGCGTATGTGCAAAGCAGCTATTGTGTACGCACAGTAGCATATTTTTAAACCCTGTCCTATTAAGGAAGAGAGGATAACAACCAAATGTGCCCTAACAACCAAGGTTCATGCTTTACATTACTGGGTGTTAGGCCATTAAATCAGTGCATGCTGGGCAGGAACATTGCTCCTAATGTGTGTACAATTTTATAAGTTCTTCGACTACAGAGCAAATTCACAGGTACTGTGTGGCTTCTTAAGTCTATAATTCTTTAATAGCTTTTGCTTTCAATGTTTCCTTCCATGCTCGCTCAGTAAATGGTTCAGTTTGGATTGAAAGTCAAAGATAATTGAGCACAGAAGTGCTGAGTTGGTGTTCCTTTCTAAAAGGGTTAATGGCTAAAAGTCAGTGAATTGAAATTAAGGTGAGAGGGTATTGAAGGAGGAGACAGGTGTACCTTCATTTTTTTTCCTTTGAGATTAATTGATTGTATATATGGTGATCTATACACCAAAGTCAATTTTAATATGTGGTGTTAAGACTCTGACTAGGGAGGCATACTCTTTTTGAACTCTATATTAAATGGGTCAAGGTGAACTAGAGATTCACTATTGAGCAAGAGGATAACTGAAGAACAGGAGAGAAAGAGAGGCCTTGGAAGGCTTTGTACTGAAGATGGAAATCCAGTGTTTCTATTCCTACTTGGGAAAGGAGAGGCCATGGCCTAATGAAATGTTTCCTGAGCTTTGGTTGGAAAGCATGGTTAAGTAAAGAAAAGAAAAAGATTATTTGGTACAAGAAAAGGAAAGAAGAGTTGCAGCAGCAAAATTATGAAGTGGTGTAAGAAAAAAAGAGCAAAAGGGTGCACTCCCAAGTTTTCAAATGGGAGAATCAGATCCTTCTTTAAGCTGTCTGCTCTACACTACCTGCAAAGCAGAATTTGCAGATTTGTGGTCCATGATACTCAGTCACCTGCAATTACAGCAAGGCTAAAAACTGACTTCCTGTCCAAGCCAAATGCCTAATGAGGCCTCTCTTCTCAGGGATCTGGGGACACATTTTCAGAGTGGGGTATCTAGCTCTTGTCACCTATAGATGTCCAAGAGCTGACCAGGCTCCAAGAACCAGGGTGAGGATTCAGTAAAGCAGCTGTGATGGCATGCAGCCCTCAACAGGGCAGTTCGTCCACGATGCCAGACAGGTGAAACTGACACAGGTTTAATATAGGAAGAGAAAGAAATCACTCAGAGCAGAAACGGACAGTTTGGGCTTTGTGCTTAATTAAGATATTTATCTGCAAACCTTGAGAACTGAAATATGATGGTTTTCACTTTGCTCTCCTTAAATCCTCCTCTTTACTCAGGGTCTCTTTAAAGGAAAAAATATGAACTAGATAATTCAAGAGAAGAATTCTCCTTGTTGGCATATTTCAGCTATCATTCACCCATGCTCAGCTTAATCCAAGAGCTCATCTGGACACTCAACTTCAGACGGATTCGGCAAGCCAAGATGCGTTCTGACAATGATTGAATTTACCAAGACGGGCTTGGGAACTGGAATGCGTGAGAGGAAACTATGAACGCTGGGGGCATCCTTACTGTTATTCTTGACTTTGGTTCTATCTTTTATACATATCCTTTTTAAATATTCTATTTTTTAAATTTCTCCATTGGGAGGAGAACATTTTGCTGGTTGATCTCTTTGCTGTGTAACATACAGAGATGCTGCTGTGAGACCCAATCAGTCACCGCTCATAACTACCTCAGTGTTTTTGATGACAGGAACAGGATGAATTAAATGTTCCATCATCGTGTTCGCTGTTCGTGTGCTTCCTTTGGCCCCAGCTTGCGCACAGCATTTTATTATTGTCACATGAGGTTAATAACAGTGGTGTCCTTTCACCTTTGCTCTCAGCAGCCAATGCAGAAGCAACCAAATGTCTATGATTTTCTAATATTTTTACTACTGATCACTATTAGGCTATTTTAGGCCCATTTTCACTTACAAGATCACACATGAATAATATTAATGTAACAAAGAACTCAGAAATACATCACTGCGCTAATGAAAAGGGTCTTTTTCTCTTTGTGCGACTCCAGATGAATGGATAGTAATATGCTTATGGTAGATACCTAAAAATATAACTTTTGGCAAATTTTCTCAAAGCAAATTTCTTTAAAAGTGTTGCTTTAGAAAGATCTCAATTTTTGTACACAAGATAATGGGTTCACGGTTGTACTTCAATTATTTTAAAGATTACAACTTTTATAACAGCAATAAATGTTTTCTTAAGCGCAAAAGGTTTCTAAACAGGACTTGGGTATGCAGCTCAGTTGGTACAGTGCTTGCTGCACAGTCGTGAGTTTAATTCGAAGAACCCATGTAAGGCCAGCCACGGTGGCAGCGGTGTGTGCCTGCAATCCTAGTGCCAGGGGAACAAAGACTGGCAGATACCTGGCGCTCACTTCCAGGTAGCTTAGTACAATGTGCAAGTCCAAGTCCAAGTAAGAGACAAGGTCTCCAAATTAAGGTTGATGGCTCCTGAAAAATGGTACTCAATGTGCGTGTGTCTACCCACATACACACACACACACACACACACACACACACACACACACACGAGCCTAAACATATTCATTAGAACAAATTACCATTTCTGGTTGCCAGAGAGAATTGATACCAAATATTAAGTACTTGCTAATTATCAGCAGGCCAATTTCTCAAAGTTAGTCAATGACACTCAGTCATCAAAGTTTCCAGGGGAGCTTGCTAACTTCATGTCAAGCCAGCACTCGGGAAGGCAGAACAGGCCGATCTTTGTAAATTCGAGGCCAGCCTGGTCCACAAAGAGAGTCCAGGACATCCAAGGCTACACAGAGAAATCATGTCTCAAACAAACAAACAAACAAACAAACAAACAAACACGAAAGAACCTCATGCCCGTGCCCCACCCACCCGCCTGGTGAAGTTGGAACTATGCTAATTTGAGTTGTTATTGCGTTTTACAGAGGAGAAACAGGAATGCCTCTCCACCCAAGACAGGACCTCAACAGACCAAAGAAGTTATTCTACCTAGATCCAGAATCCAGCCTGATCAACCAATGAGTTTGGGGTTCTACTTAAAAGAGCATAGTGACACTTAAGTACTAAAAATCTCTACCCCCGCATAAATGATGACACATAAAAGCTGCACAACCAGACCCTCACCCTAGCAAACCTTCTACCTTCTATATCTTTCCCCAAGACCACACACAGGAGGTTAGGATTTCATGCATCTCAAGGAATAAGAGGTGACTAGCCTTTTGAGTGAGGATTAAATGACTCTCTGCCCCTTCTACAAGGGGGTGCTAATAGGCCTAATGTCATGGGGGTACACTCATAATTTGGTGATGGCATACTCGCTCTACTCCACTCCTTCATCTGGATCTTACATTCTCACTTTCTCTTCTGTGCTATTTCCTGAGCTTGCAAGGAAATTATGTGTGTGTGTGTGTGTGTGTGTGTGTGTGTGTGTTTTCATACATATATATGTATGTATGTATTTAATTATTTATATATAGTGTTTTAGTGTTCTAGTGCTGTGAAGCGACACCATGGCCAAGGCAACTGGTAAAAGAAAGCATTTAACTGGGGGATGGCTTGCTTACAGTTTTAGATGGTTAGACCACAATCATCATGGCAGACAAGTATGGCCCTAAATCAATAGCTGAGAGCTTTACATCCTCATCCCCAGGCAGAGACAGAGAGACTAGCATGGGCTTTTGAAGATTATAATCACACACCTCTTCAAGCAAGATCACACCTATTTCATTAAAGCTACATGTCATAATTCTTCCCAACAGACCACTAACTGAGAGCCAAGCATTTAAATGTGTGAGCCTTTGGGGGCCATTCTCATTCAGACCACCACAAACAGCATAGACTATAGCAACAGGTATTTATTCCCAATGGTTTGATTAGTTAAGAACCACCACCCACCATAAAAATAAGTCCCCTTCCACTGAAGGCAACAGCAGCAGAAATCCAACATACAAGCACAAATATTTAGAAGATAATTTGAAAAGTGAATAATCCACATAAAAAGATAATAGCAGGAGTGTCCCAATTAAAGCCTATGGTTTCTCCAGATACATATAATACAATTTCTCCAGCATGCACATGTCTGCACATAGATGATACTAACACACAGGCTCCATAGCATAGCTAAACCACGGATCCACATCTTCCCCCAAGCACCTTCTGATACCATTAAAGCTATACAGCATAGAGGGGCTTCTAGTTTAGTCATGGCTGGCTTTCTGTGTCCTGTGATCAAAGCATTCACTCACCAGCCAGCCGCCAGCCTATCAGGGCCCTAGCATTTACATACCCTCTGAAAAGTCCCCAGAACGACAAATGTCACACACTCACAGAACTCTTCACGCCTCTGCCAGAGCACAAGGCAAGTCAGAGTCAGGCAGCCCCGCGTCCCCTGGGATCAAAACAAAAACATACTCCCATAGCAAAAGTTACAAAACTCTCACTACATTTAACCAACAGCAGTGGCAATGGCTTCAGAAACCTTCCTGGCCAGCAGCTCAGGGGAGAGGTAATCCACCCCAGCACTGGGATTTTTCATTCAATGACCTAAAGCTTATAAGCATGCTTTCCCCATCCGCACAGGTTGCCTTCTGCCCTTAACTGGCTTAAAGGCTGTTTTATATTTACAGGCACATGCTGTTATTGGATTTCCCAAATACCTTGCCAGGTAGCATCTGCCTTATCCAACTATAAAAGTCCCAACACTTTTACACCTGTGCCTGGACCTTGCACCTTGTAATGGTTGAGTTTCCATTTTCATTCATTTAATTGTACTTACTTGCCTTTTAGATGCTTCTAAATCTGTAAGCTACTCAGAGGCTGGCATTTTATAACAAAACTCATTTTACAAAAGGTAGGCAGCATCCCCAACGGCCCATTCCAATCAAGTGCCAATTGGTCTTGGGATTCAGTAGAGAAGAGGATAATAAAAGTTAGCAAGGTCTAATAATACAGCAGGGGAAGCTCCCATCAATCGTATCAATTGTTCGGCCCTGTTTATATCCAAAGACCAGTGCTGTCCTCAGCTTTGATCGAAGAAACTCACTTGTGCAACAAACAGCAGTTAATGCAGAGACTCATGGCTGATCAAGATGCGGAGAACAAGTGATTCTTGAGAGCTCCACATTAAAAGGGACACAGGTATCGCCTCCTCCAACGCTCAGGGCACACTGAAGAACAGAGTGGGGGAGAACACAAGATCAGCACGGCGAGGAGAGCTGTTAAATGTGCAAACTACGGCAGTTGCCAGGGGTCCTGCCCAACCCAAGGGTGCTAATATCAGACAGGAACTACTGAGGAGAGCTAGTGGGTGTCTTTAGTGGTCACTGGTATATTTCTCACGTTCCCCGTGGATTGTTTCACACTCATGTTCATACAGACAGCTCAGCGGATCACAAAGAAAAAAAAGACAAAAACATACAAAAATGGGATAACATTTTGATGGGAGGAAGGCGGGGAGAGGCTGGTTGGGGTGGGAGGAAGATAAGAGTGGGAAGAGAAGATAAGAGTGTGATCAGAATATTTTATGTACATGTATGAAATTATCAAAGAATATACTAATTTGAGAAAGAGAGTGATGTTAGGTTCAGCAGCATGAATGAGGGGTACTGCCTTATTTAGCTCCCTACAACACATATGTGCTATCTGTAAGCCATCTGTCTGTGTCATTGACCACACATGGCTATTGGAAGGGCCCCAGCTAAATAAACAATTTCTCACAGGTCTTATAATTCACCTTCTCCTTCTCCTCCTCCAACTCCTCCTCCTCCTTCTTCTCCCCTTCATATCTGCCATCTGCCCTTGTGACCTCTCCCCCCAAAGAAAAAAAGGAACAAAAATTTAAAAATAAACAAAACAAAATATTTAAAAAAACATCTTCTCATGGAAGCTATAGGGTATGTCACGGCATGTGACACAGTATATCCTTTGTCCACACATCTTGCAAATGTTCATTGCAATGAGTCATTGGCCTGGTTTGAGGCCTTTGGCTTCTGCTATACTATCAATGCTGGATCCTCACTGGAACTCCTGTCGGATATGATGTTGCCATGTGGCATAGAGATTCTGTGGCTTTGGATCTGCAGGACTGGCCCTTTCATGTGCTCTGCCAGTTCATAGATGAGGTAGGTGTTGGAGTGAGCCAACTCAAAGTCCTTGATCTGGGCTTGGGTGGTAGCTGAGTTGATCAGCCCACCAGCTCTCTTGTATCCACACCCAGGGCAATAGTAGGTTCTCCTCTGAGATCCATGACTTCACTGACTCCATAGTATTGTACAGATTTCTAGTACTAGGAATAGTTTCTCTCATGCTGATCAGATCTTATGTCCAATTAGACAGCTATGGTTATCAACAGGGCATGTGAACCACTGTATCCTCAAGGTCTTCAATTCATGCTGGTCATTGTTGTCATTCATGGACATCATAAGACTATTGGTTATTTACCTCCTTTGGAAGATTTGCTAAGCAGGTTGTAGAGCTAGTCTTCAGGGAGAAGGCTTTCATGTAAGATCCAGCTTGGGTCCTCAACACCCTGAGTCCAAAGTGCATGGTGTCTTCAGCAATAGGGAATTAACTTCTACATCTGGGTGCATCCAGGGGCATTATCAATAGCCAACAATGCTTTGTTAGTCTCATGGACAATCTAGACCAACAACTCAAAAAGGGCTTTTCTCATGCCTGGTGTTGGAGCTTTGTTAGATAGTCTATGGCTCTTGGGAGGAGCACGACAGCTCACATGAGAAAGTTTCATTTAACCATATATGTCAATGTCTATACCAACTTACATACATTATATGTATTTTAGGTAAATAGTTAATCATATGATTCCTTGTGGCTTATTTTGGACACTCCTTACTGTTACTTTCCTCCCTCCTTTTGTATTTATCTCTGTCCCCCTCCCTAATGAAAGTCCCCCCCGTTTTCCCATTTCCCCTTTCTGATCCCTTATATTCCACTATTCCTCTCTCCATCCCTCCTCTACTGCTTCCCACCCTCCACAATGGTTCTTTTATACACTCCTGGTTTCTGCAGTTAATCCAAGCTGTATACTCTACCTGAAAATTTGGAGTTAATACCCTCTAATGAGGAAGAACGTATCCTTCTGGGTCTGGGTTCCATTATTCAGTTTGATCTTTTCTAGTCAGTGAATATATACCACCTTTTCATTTTTCATCCATTTGTTCAAGGATATGTAGGTTGTTTCCATTTTCTATCTATTGTGAATAGAATAGCAATGAACATGGCTGAGCAAGTGCCAGTGGAGTAGAAATGTCAAGTCCTTTGGATATATGTCAAGGAGGCATGCACATGAGTCATATGATAGACTGGTTTAGCCTTTTGAGATTATTCTGATTTCCAGAATGGCTGGACCAGTTTATAATCCTACTAATGGTGAATGGGGGTTCTTTTTTTCCCACAGCTTCTCCAGAATTTGTTTTGTTGATCTTTACCATTCTGACTGGGGTATGATGATATCTCAAAGGTTTTTGATTTACAATTCTCTAATTGCTAGGGATGATGAACATTTTTTTTTCTTAGTCACTTTTATTTCTTCTTCTGAGAACTCTATTTAGGTCCAAGGCCATTTTTTTGAATAGGTCATTTTCTTTGTCTTTTTGCTGTTGTTGTTGTTCTTTATATATTCTGGGTATTAATCCTATGTCAGATATATAACTGAAAAGTATTTTCTCCCATTCTGTAGTCTTACTTTCTACCCTAAAGATTGTTTCTTTAGTTGCACAGAAACTTCTTGGTTTTATCAAGTTCCACTGTCAACTGTTGGCCTTAATTATGGGTCAAATGGAGTCCTAATTCCTGGCCAAGTAGAGTCTTAATTCATGGGTGGATGTAGTCTTATTCAGAAGTCTACATCAGGTCTCATCTGGACTGGCTGCAGGGTCAGATGGAAGGGGAGGAGGACCTCCCCTATTAGTGGACTTGGAAAGGGGCATGTGAGGAGATAAGGAGGCTGGGATTGGGAGGGAATGAAGGAGGGAGGCACAGCTAGGATACAAAGTGAATAAACTGTAATTAATATAAAAAATAAAATTTAAAAAAAGAAAGTCTACATCTGTATCTGTAGGGTACTAGCAGTTTTACTGCCAGGTTCCACATTTAGGTCTTTGATCCACTTGGAGTTAGTTTTTGTGCAAGGTAATAGATATGTGTCTAATTTTTATTTGTCTACATGTCAACATAATTTCCCAGCATCATTTGTTGAACATGCTTTTTCTTCAGAAGATGTTTTTAGCAACTTTTTAAAATATTAAATGAATGAAGTTTTATGTATTCAAGTTTGGATCTTTGATTTTGTTCCATTGGTCTATATGTCTCCTTAATATAGCTTGAGATCTGGAATGGTAATCCCTTCAGCATTGTTCTCTTTGCTCATGATTGATTTGGCTGTCCAGAGCCTTTTATGTTCTATGTGAATTTTAGGATAGATTTTCTATTTCTGTGAAGAGTAAGATGTGGGTTTTGATGGGATTGCATTGAATCTGTAAATAACTTTTGGTAAAATGATCATTCTCACAATATTAATTATATCAATCTCTGAGCAAGGAATATCTTTCCATTTTCCAGTGTCTTTATCTCCTTCTTCAGAGGTTTAAAGTTTTCATTGTTGAGGTCCTTCACAGCCTTGGTCAGGTTCATTCTCAGACATTTTATTTTCTCTGGAGTGTATTCATACTTGGTAGTGTATTAAAAAAGCTATTAATTTGTATAAATTGATTCTGTGTCCTGCCACACTGCTAACATTTGTTATAATCTCTAAAAGTTTGCTGGTAGATTTTTGCGATCTTTTATGCATAACATCATGTCATCTGCAAATAGATAGTTTGGCTTATTTTTTTCCGTGTTTGTATCCTTTTAGTTTCTTTCTCTTGTTTTATTTATCTAGCTAGTGATTCAAGAAAAACATTAAAAAGGAGTGAGGATAGTCAATATGCCTGTCTAGCTCCTGGTGTCAGTGAAATGGCTTCCAGCTTTTCTCCATTTAGGATTATGTTAGCCATGGGATTCTCATATGTAGCTTTCATTATTTTGAAGTATATTCCTTCTGGTCCTGCTTTCTCCAGGACTTTTAATTATAAAGGCATGTTGGATTTTTCCAAAGGCATTTTCTGACTTATTGAGGTGATGTAATTTTTGTCTTTACATCCCCTTATGTGGTTTCTTATATTTATATTTTATATTTATTGACTTGCTTATGCTGCATTTCAGGGATAAAATCAGTTTGATCGGGGTATAGAATCTGATAAAATGTACATAATTTTGATGTATGTCTTTATTCTGTTTGCAAAAATTTATTAAGCATTTTTTAGTCTATGTTCATCAGGAATATTGGCCTGTAGGTTTGTTTGTTTTGATGTTGTTGTGTCTTTATCTTGTTTGGGTATTAGAGTGATAGTGGATTCATAGAGTTTGGGAGTACTTCTTCTCTTTCTATTGTTAAAAATGGTTTTAGAAAGATTGGCTGTAGATCTTTTAAAGTCTGATAGAATTCTGCTTTGAATATATGTGACCCTGGACTATATTTTAGTTGAAAGTCCCTTTTTTACTATTTCAACCTCCTCATTTGTTATGGGTATGTTTAGGTTGTTGATCTTTTGGTTTAAATTTGATGCTTTGACTGAATCTAGAGATTCATCCATTTCTTTTAAGTTTTCCAACCTAAAGGAGTACAGGCTTTAAAACTACTCCTTTATAATATTCAGAATATATTTGGTGTCTGTTATAATTTTTCTTTATCATCTCATCTTGAGTCCTCCTTAATGTTTATCTTTTTATTAAATTCTGTTTGCAAATCCTGGATTGCACTGATCATTTTCATCAGCCTTATGCTTGTGGATTGAAGGGGCATCGCTCAGCTATTTATTCTCTTTAAATTCTTTCTCTTTAAGTTCATTAAGTTGCTTGTGTCTTCTTTAAAGTCCTTGAATTCTTTTATGAAGGTTATGATTGTTCTTTTAAATTCTAAGATTCACTTACATAGTTCTCATTGACAAACATTGTTTCCTAATCTGGTGCCAGAAGCCTGGAAGGTTCCTGGAGAGTCACTGGTTTCAGTCTACAATGAGCATCTGTGATTACCTACCCATGAGACTGTTTTAGTATTAGATTAATTAGCATTTTCTTATATGAGTCATTAGATACTCACTTGAAATTCTAGTCACCATTCTCCCCTGGTTCTGCTAACAGGGAAGGAACCAACAGCAGTAGCAGCAGCAACAACAAAACAGAGAAAATCAACTCAGTGGCAAGATGGAAAACCAAGTGCAGAAGAATAGCTAATCTTCCTTTGTAAATACTCTTTTCATCCCACCAGGGCTGTTATGAGAAGGCGTCACCCACAACTGAGCTGGACCTCCCACATCAATCAAGGCCATCAGAACAGTGCTTTATGTGGGGCTTCTTACTCAGGTGACTCTAATTTGGCAACTTGGTATGAAAACCAGCCATCATAGGAACATTGCTGAAGAAGATAGATTCTGGGGATGTGCCTTACAGGTGATTGTGCACCCTCAGCTCCAACCCCAAATCTCTGCTTCCTGATGCTGACCACACGTAATCAGCTATTCCACACTTCCGCTCCCACACCTTCTCTAAATTGTAACCCCTCAAATCATAAGCAAAATACACCCTTCCCTCTTCTTCACCTTAATTGCTTTTGTCAGGTATTTGAGTATAGCAATGATAAGTATAACTAACAACAATAACAAAAAAAAATGGTGCCAAGGTTGGGGTTGCTATAATTAATCAAGAAAAATGTGTGGAAATGCAGACTAGAGAAGTCTTCCTGTTCATCCATTGGCCCCAGCATCCTGGAGAGAGTTCTCCTAGTGACACTGGATAGATTCCTGCCTCTGTTGTGGCTCACAAGGCTCCAGATGAAGCCTTATGACAAATTATCAACACATGGACTTTGACAGATATTCTTTCTAAGCTTCTACACCTTGAATTGAGCCTTCATTTCTTCTGATGGGCTCCCATTCCTCCCTCAGGTACTTATCTTTAATGTACCTTCCCTTCCCAAGTCTTCAGAAGCCACAAGTGACAATTGTTGATGTGCATCTTAACCAATCTTTTCCCACACATTGCTGAGATCACTCAAAGAAAGGGACAGAAACCACAACCTTCCCCTCTCTGTCTCTCTCTCTCTGTCTCCCTCTGTCTCCACCTCTCTCTCTCTCTTAAAAACAGCACACTCTTGTTGTCTGCCACTCATTGATGTTTTTGTCAAGTCACTTGGTTGAAAGTTAAAACTTTGCCCTAAACATATTTTTAGAGAAATTATAAGCAGAAAAATCAAATCATTGTACCTGTTTGCTATAAGAGTTCCTCTTGAAGAAAAACTTATTCTTTGGTTTGGGACCTAAGTTAGCAGTTTATAATGGGCATGGGTAAACACCAGGAGAGCCTGGGCATGGGATTATAAGACTAAGAGAAAGCCAAGTTTCTCTGCCTCAGAAAGCCACAGGAATCTTGAGTGTGCTTCCTCTACACTACAGGGCTAAGGAGAGTCAGACCGTGAAAGGAGGTTGAAACAAGAAGCTTTCTCTGAATCTCAAGAGTAAATAACAGGCACCAGAGAAGCTGCGTGGGAAGGAAGCAGAAAAGGGCTTCTGAAGCCAGTGCTAACATTCTTCTGTATCGCACAGCTAAGACAACAAAATCAACTGAGCATTGCTGCCCTTAGGGGAATTGGTATGAAGAAGACAGTGCTGAGTCTGTATCTTGAAGAAAACAACAACAACAACAACAAAACCCTAAAAACTAAAAGAGCCTAAAATAGCCTATGGTAGTGGTCAGGGTGTTGGGAGCAGGGAGAAGAAACTGAGACAGGTTAGGAACAAGATAAAAAGAGTAAGACCTAAGTCACAACTGCAGAATCTGCAGAGAAATTGCAGAGTATGTGTGAAATGGTTAATAATGAAAGATGGGAGGGGGGATAGAGAGGGGAAAACTTTAGAGTTATGCGGGTAGCTCTTACATAAAATATAGTTTCATTGCTTAAAATCAGCAGGTCTTCATGTTCACTAACATTGGCCTATCCCAGAAACATAGGCATAGAAAATAAGACATGACCGAAGTTTGTACCTAAAAATCTATCCCATTAATTTGTGTCAATGAAGGCAGAAACAATAACATAGAATTGTGTATGTGTTACATATAGAATAGTGATAAGAAAAACTCACCAAAAAGTGACTATGCAATATCCAAATTCTCATCAGTGCCCAAAGACTTTCTTGTACTCACCCACCGTGACGTTGGCACTTGTTGCTTTACCCCTCTATGGCAGAGCTGTGTGCCTGGCCACCTACAACCCCTTTCTGTACTAGTTGGAAACAGTAGGCGCAGTTCCAGAAATTCACCAGGAAAACTAACGATGTGCTCTCCCCTTCACGCATGGAGAAAGAGCGTGTCCAGCTGAAATAACAGGAGCTGGCTTTCCAGTACAAACTTCCTCCTCAGACTCCACGGTGCCTACAGCATCGCTAATTTCCCGTGAAATACTGATAAGAAGGATGGATTGTTGATGGCCTGGGGGTAAAGTTTATCTCCAGAGTTAACAAACTTCATAAGTGAAAGAGGAAGGGACAAAGGGAAAAGAAGAAGACACTAGGAGCTGTAGTGTTTAATTTCATCTGGCTCCCACTCTGTCTGTGGAAGGAAGTTGCCTGGAAAAGTCAACTTGAGGGCTAGAGAAATAGTTCAGTCAGTAAAGTGCTTATCAAACAAGCATGAGGACATGAGTTGGACACCAAGCATTCATGTAAAAGCCAGGCATGGCGTCACATGCTTGGGATCCCACCACTGAGGAGGTGGAGACAGAGAGATCCACCCCACTCACTGGCCAGTCATCCCAGACTCAACTGTGAGTTCCAGTCCAAGGACAGATCCTGTGTCCAAAAATAAGGTCAACGGCACCTAAGTGTTGACACTGCAAGGTGATCTCTGGCCTCCACATACACAAACATACATATAAGCATGTACTAGTATAGAAATGTGTGGGGAGGAAGGAAAGGGAGAGAAAGAAGAAAAAGAGGAAGAGAGAGGGAAGAGAGGGGGAAGGGAGGAGAAGGGGAGAGGGGAGAGAGTGAGAGCAAGAAGATTGAAGCAGAATAAGTGTAGGGTTTCAGACAGTACACAGGGCAGACCACATCTGTGTTCATGCTACTGATGACTGGCAGCATTTCATTGTGGCTCCTTGGTTTGCAGTCATTGTCTCTTTTATGTTTCAACCAAAGGTATAATTACACTGCATCAGTTTACCGTTTTAGCCCATTGAGAACCTAACATTGATCTCTAGAGAAAGGCAAACTTTAACCACTCAGGCAGCATTACACATACTTGTATATGCTTAAATCATTTTCTCATGAACAGCTTCTTCCTATCTCTGCTATTTGCTGCACAAATTTTCCTTTTGTCATTGGTTCCTTTCTAAGTGAATTGAATACAATTACAGACATAAAAGCTCTTTCTACAATTGGGAAAAACCCTCCAAAGTTATCATCCACGAGCCAGGCCTGATGCCAAATGCTTGTAACTTCACAATCAGAATCATGGTTTCAAGGCTAGCCTGGGCTACATAATGAACTCAAGGTCAAGCTAATCTGTATGGTGAGACTCTGCCTCAAAAGGAGAAAAAAGTCAATCTACCAACCAAACAATCATTCAAGGTTATTATTCCAGTCACCAAACTTGAAATCCATCTAATTCAACAAGGAAATTGCTGCAACATCAGTCTTCTGTCTTGGAAATGTTAGAGAACACAAAGCCAAAGCAAAATAGAAGTAAAGATTTACTACTAAGATTTTGCTATGTTACTCCAGTTACCTGAAGTAAATCCAGTTAAAATGCAGTGTTGGGAACAGGAGCACAGAGTGAATTGCTAGAACAAATTCTGTAACTCCACAGAGAGGCAGTTTTTTGTATTTTCTGTTTGTCCTAAAAAGCAAACAATTTAGTATTTAAAAAATCAATTTGTTTGTATGAGACACTTTGCTAAGTGTGGCCCATATGACTCTGAACTTAAAATAATCTAGTACAACCTTTACTTTAACTTTTGCAATTTTATGGCATTTCATAGACAGTGTCATAGGGCTTGAGTTTTTCATGATACAGGAATGTGATTTCAGTAGGACTGAAAAGAGGTAAGTTCCCACCACGATGGGTGCCCAATACTGCACTAGCCCCCAACTATAAACTAAATGAAGCATTCGAGTCATCTGCTTCCGTAATGAGAGAACAAGACCCCCGAGAAAAGGGAAATAAATTCATGAAGGTGACCTCCAGCTTTTTTCCTGGGAATGATTTCCTGGTCATGCTTTAGAGATCTACAGTCTTAGCAGAAAATGGCAGTCCTCTTCATCCAAGTAAGAACACATCAGAGTTGCTCAGGGTGGCCAAAGAGTGCTGTGGAAACTGAGCTAAGACTAGTCAAGGCAAAGCAACCTGAGACTTCAGAGATGCTGGGTACAACCAACTCTAAAGCACAGAAGACCCTAGAGGTTGAGCAGTGTTTGGGAAAAGCAATAATAAAGTACATCAGAGTTCAGTAAGAGATTTATTATCACCTCCTTAAAAGCCCCAACATACAGCCAAAAACATCACATAGACCAAATTTTAAAAATAAAGAATATATCACCACCAGAAGAGTGAGTACTACCAAGACAGAAAACTTTGAGAAAGACTTTCAAAAGTACACAGGTCTCTGCTAGCAATGCAAAACACCAAGCCCACATGTTAAAATGGTCAGCCAGTAAACAATGTTTACTCATAAGAGAACATGTAACCATCTCTTTAAATAAAAAATATACCTTCTTCAGAGAGATTCTAGAAGCTAGGATCTCTATGACATGATACAAATTTTAATTAAGAATAATTGGTAGGGATCCAAGATGGCGGCGCCGAGAGGACACTGTGTTGGACAAGCAGGACAGCAGTGACTGCACAGCGACCAACAGACCAAACTCTGGGCCCTGAAACACCAGCAACTGTGTTTCCCAGGTGAGAGGAAACCCCACAGTGTGGGAAGCAATCAGATCAATTCTTAGGTCACTCAGCTAAACCCCAGACGAGTTCCCAAGTCCCAGCAGTCTGCTTGGTTGCCATCCACAGCCACATGTCTGTGTGCTCTGATCACCATTCCAGACTGAACCGTGGGCCCCACAATACCAGAGACTGTGTTTTCCAGTTGAGAGAAAACCTCAAGGTGAAGGAAGCAATCGGGACCAAGCTCAGATCACCCAGACAACCCCTGGAAAAGGTCCCAGGGTCCGTCCGGTGGGCTCTCAGCCGGCAGCCCAGAGACCCATTTGCAGACCCGACTCACCTTCCCAGACAGAACTGTAGGCCCCAAAGCACCAGAGACTGGGTTTCTCTGTCGGGAGAAAACCCCACGGTGAAGAAAACATCAGGTCTGACTTCAAGACTCCAAGCCAAACCCTCCCCCTGAAAAGTTCTCAGAAAAAGTTCCTGGGTTCCTGCAGGTGACCAGATTCCAATGCAGAGCCACTCGTCTGTGTGCTCTATTCACCATCCCACACTAAACTGTGGACCCCAAAACGCCACAGACTGGGTCTCCCTGTTAGGAGGAAACCCCATGGTAGGGGAAACGAAACACCAGGTATGACTCAGGACACCCAGTTATTCCCCAGAAAAGTCCCTGGGTTCCCTCAGGCTCCAGGCTCCAGCCTCCTACTGCACACACGAGTGCTGCATTCACCTGCCACTGATTACTGCTTGGGTACTAGGGCACAGAGCTCCAATCTCATACTTTCAAAAGCCTGGGGTTCATGGGGTCAGCCCCCAAACACTGCTCCAAAGGCCCACCCTGTCTCCCTAGCTAAATGGATCAAAACATGGGGCTCCCTGGTTCTTCAAGAGGGCTGTACCCAGCAAACACAGTGTAAGAGCAGCAGCAGCAGTGGCTCACTGAATTCAGAGCAAGAAACCCAGTGGCAGGGTAGCTGTGTCCAGGACTTCTCCTGGTGAGAGGAGAGCCCCACTGACTACCAACGACCACAGTTACCACACAGGTCCATACACCTGAGGTGAACTGTGGCAATTCCTGAGAAGCACAAGCCATTCAGTGACCATACCCAAAAAGCTGAGGAGGCCTCCATCAGGACAACCATCTTCCTGCCAAGGGGATTCTAGTGCCCAGGGCAGGCACAGCCAATACCTGAGACATCCAGATGATTAGAGGCCAGCGTGAAAGCAAAACCAAGAAAAGCCAAAGCAATTTGCCATCTCCAGAACCCAGTTATCCAGGGGCAAGTAGCCCTGGACACCCTAACATAAGTCAATTTCAAGATGACCTTACATCTATGCTTATGAAGAGGATAATAGAGGAAACAAATAAAATGTGTAAACAAAGAGAGAACAATAAAGTCAAACAGATTATGGCCATCCGTAAAGAAATGCAGGAAGATGCACCCAAACAGTTTGTGGCCTTCAAAGAGGAAAGTATTAAATCGCTGAAAGAAATAAAGGAAACAGAGGAATGTTCAAACAAACAGGTAAAGGAATTGAAGGAAAAGCAGGAATATACAGTCAGACAGGTGAAGGAAATCAAAAAAATGGTTCAAGATCTGAAGACAGAATTGGAAAAATTAAAGAAAACACAAATGGAGGAAATCACTGAGAGGAAGAACTTAGGGGAAAAAAACCAGAAACTACAGAAGTAAGCATAACCAATGGACTACAAGAGATGGAAGAAAGAATCTCAGATGTGGAAGATACAATGGAAGAAATTGACGTATCCATCAAAGAAAATGTTAAATCTAAAAAATTCCTGACACAAACCATCCAAGAAATCCAAGACAACATGTAAAGACAAAACCTAAGAATAATAGGAGTAGAGAAAAAAGAAGATTCCCGTCTCCAAGACCCAGAAAATATTTTCAACAAAATCATAGATGAAAATTTCCCAATTTAAAGAAAAGGCCTAGAGGGCCTCTGAAAGACTCTACCCAGCAGGGTATCAAAACAGATGCTGAGACTCATACCCAAACTTTGGGGAGAGTGCAGGGAATCTTGTCAAAGAAGGGGGAGAGAGAAAGAGGACAGGAGTTCCACAAGGAGAGCAACAGAACCAAAATATCTGGGCACAGGGGTCTTTTCTGAGACTAATACTCCAACCAAGGACCATTCATGGATATCACCTAGAACCCCTGCTCAGATGTAGCCCATGGCAGTCCAGTCTCCAAATGGTTCCCTAGTAAGGGGAACAGGGACTGTCTCTGACATTAACTCAGTGGTGGGCTCTTTGACCACCTCTTCAAGGGGAGGGCAGCCTTTCCAGGCCACAGAGGAAGACAATGCAGCCAGTCCTGATGAGACCTGATAAGCTAGGGTCAGATGGAAGAGGAGGAAGACCTCCCCAATTGGTGAACTTGGAGAGGGATGTGGGAGGAGATATAGGAGGAATGGTAGGATTGGGAGGGAATGACGGAGGGGGCTACAGCTGGGATAAAAAGTGAAAAAAACTGTAATTAATATAAAAAATAAAAATATTATGTAAAAAATAAAGGAGATGCCTATAAACATTCAAGAGGCCTACAGAACACCTAATAAATTAGACCAGAAAGAAAACCCTCCCACCAAATAATAATCAAAACAGTAACTATACAGAACAAAGAAAAAATACTTAAAGCTGCAAGGGAAAAAGGCCAAGTACCATATAATGGCAAACCCATCCGAATCACACCCAACTTCTCAACAGAGACTATGAGAGCCAGAGGGGCCTGGACATATATCATGCAGAGCCTAAGAGAACAAATATATCAGCCCAGACTACTATACCCAGCAAAACTCTCAATCATCACAGATGGGGAAAAAAGATATTAAAAACAAAACAAATTTAAACCATACCTTTCCACAAATCCAGCCTTACAGAAGATACTAGAAAGAAAAATACAACCCAAGAAAGCTAACTACTTTCAGGAAAACACAGAAAATAAATTACCTCACTACAGAAAAACTAAAAGTAGCTAAGCACACAAACACTACCACAACCAACAGCAAAATCAAAGGATCTAACAGCCACTGGTCATTAATCTCGCTCAACATCAATGGACTCAACTCTCCAATAAAAAGACACATACTAAAGAATGGATGTATAAACAAAACCCAGCAATCTGTTGCATACAAAAAACACACCTAAGTCACAAAGATAGACATTACCTGAAAGTAAAGGGCTGGAAGACAGTTTTCCAAGCAAATGAACCCAAGAAGCAAGCAGGAGTAGCCATTCTAATATCCAATAAAATAGACTTTAAACCAAAATTAATCAAAAGGGAGAGGGAAGGTCACCTCAAACTCATCAAAGGAAAATTCCACTAAGAAGACATCACAATTCTGAACAGCTATGCCCCAAATACAAGGGCTCCCACATTTGTAAAAGAAACATTAATAAAACTTAAACCACACATAGCTCCCCACATATTAATAGTGGGACACTTCAATGCCCCACTCTCAACAAAGGACAGTCAATAAAACAGAAATTAAACAAAGAAACAATGACTCTAACAGATGTCAGGAATCAAACAGACCTAATAGACATCTACAGAATCTTTCACCCAAACACAAAAGAATTTACCTTCCTTCTCAGCACATCATGGAACCTTCTCCAAAATGGACCATATAGTCAGGCACAAAGAAAACCTTAACCGATACAAGAAGATTGAAATAACTCCTTGTATCCTATCAGACCACCATGGACTAAAACTGGACCTCAACAACAACAGAAATAGCAAAAATCCTATACACACATAGAAACTGAACAACTCGCTACTCCATGACAGCCGGGTCAGGGAATAAAGAAAGAAATTAAAGTCTTCCTAGAATTCAATGAAAATAAAGGCACAACATACCTAAACTTAGGGACACAATGAAAACAGTGCTAAGAGGAAAGTTCATAGCACTAAGTGCCTTCAAGAAGAAATTTGAAACATCTCATACAAGCAACTTAATGGCTCACCTGAAAGCCCTAGGGGGAAAAAAAAAGAAACAGACACAACCAAGAGGAGTAGACGGCTGGAGATAATCAAACTCAGGGCTGAAATCAATAAACTAGAAACAAAAAAACAAATCAAAGAATCAGTGAAACCAAGAGCTGGTTCTTAGAGAAAATCAATAAGATATACAAACCCTTAACCAAACTAACTAAAAGGCAGAAAGACACTATCCAAATCAACAAAATCAAAAATGAAAAGGGGGACATAACTACAGACACTGAGGAAATCCAAAGAATCATTAGGTCTTACTTCAACAGCCTGTACACTCAAAAATTTAAAAATCTAAATGAAATGGACAATTTTCTTGATTGATTCCACTTACCAAAGCTGAGTCAACAACAGGTAAATCAATTAAATAGTCCTGTGTCCCCTAAGGAAATGGAAGCTGCCATCAACAGTCTCCCATCCACGAAGAGCCCAGGGCCAGACGGTTGCAGCGCAGAATTCTACCAGACCCTCAAAGAAGAGCTAACACCAATTCTCTTTAAACCATTCCACAAAATAGAAACAGAAGGAATATTACCAAACTCATTCTATGAAGCCACAGTCACCTTTGATACCTAAACCACACAAAGACCCAACAAAGAAAGAGAATTTCAGGCCAATCTCCCTTAGGAACATTGATGCAAAAATACTCAATAAAATAAACACAAACCAAATTCAAGAACAAATCTAAGATATCATCCACTATGACCAAGTAGGTTTCATCCAGTTACACAGGGGTGGTTCAATATATGGAAATCCATCAATGTAATCCATCATATAAACTAACTGAAAGAAAAAAACACACATGATAATCTCCTTAGATGCTGAAAAAGCATTTGATAAACTCCAACACTCATTTATGTTTAAAGTCCTGGAGTGATCAGGAATGCAAGGAACTTACCTAAACATAGTAAAGGCAATATACAGCAAGCCTATAACAAAAATCAAACTAAATGAAGAAAAACTTATATCAGACTCACTAAAATCAGGGACCAGGTAAGGCTACCCACTCTCTCCATATCTCTTCAACATAGTTCTTGAAGTCCTTGCTAGAACAATAAGACAATTAAAGGAGACCTAGAGGAGCCAAATCAGAAAAGAAGAAATCAAATATATTATTTGATGATATTATTAAATCAAATATATTCTTTGATGATATTATATTACAGATGATATTATTGTATACATGAGTATACATTTTACCAGAGAACTCCTTCAGCTGATAAACGCCATCAGCAAAGTGGCTGGATACAAAATTAACTTAAAAAAAATCAGTAGCCCTCCTGTATACAAAAGACAAATGGGCTAAGGAAGAAATTAGTGTAACTACACCCTTCACAATAACCACAAAGGACATACAGTACCTTGGTGTAACTCTAACTAAGCAAGTGAAAGACCTATATGAAAAAAAAAAACAAACTTCAAGTCTCTGAAGGAAGAAATAGAAGAATATATCAGAAATGCAAAGACCTCCCATGCTCATGGCTTGACAGATTTAACATAGCAAAAATGGGCATCTTACCAAAAGTATTCTGCAGATTCAATGCAATTTCCATCAAAATACCAACACAATTCTTTAAAGAACTTGAACAAACAATTCTCAGTTTCATATGGGAAAAAAACCCAGAATTGCTAAAGCAATCCTGTACAATAACATCTTCTGGAGGTATCTCCATCCCTGATCTCAAACTGTATTATAGAGCAACAGTAATAAACACTGCATGGTACTGGCATAGAAACAGAAATGTGGGTCAATGAAATTAAATAGAAGACACAGAAATAAACCCACACACCTATGGATCCTTTTTTTTTTTTTTTAACAAAGAAGCCAAAACCATGCAATGGAAAAAAGATAGCATCTTCAACAAATGGTGCTGGTCTAACTGGATAGCTACATGTAGAAAAATGCAAATAGATCCATACTTATCACCCTGCACAAAACTAAAGTCCAAGTCAAAGACCTCAACATGAAATCAGACACACTAAACTTGTTAGAAGAAAAAGTGGGGAAGAGCCTTGAACTCATTGGCACAGGAGACAACTTCCTGAACAGAACACCAACCACACAGGCTCTAAGATCAACAATAAATAAATGGGACCTCATGAAACTGAAAATTTTCTGTAAAGCAAAAAAACACTGTCATCAGAACAAAAGGACAGGCTACAGACCAGCAAAAATCTTCCCCAACTCTATATCTGACAGAAGCTAATATCCAGAATATATGAAGAACTCAGGAAGTTAAACAACAACAAATCAAGTAATCCAATTTTAAACAAGGGGTACAGAGCTAAATAGAGAATCTCAATAAAGGAATAACAAATGGTAGAAAAACACTTAAAGAAATGTTCAACATCTTTAGTCATCAGAGAGATGCGAATCACAATGACACTGAGATTTTCACTCATCAGAATGGCTAAGATCAAAAACTCAAGTGACAACACATGCTGGTGAGGATGTGGAGAAAAGGGAAACCCTTCTCCATTGCTGGTGGGAATTTAAACTTTTACAACCACTTTGGAAATCAATCTGGCACTTTCTCAGACAATTAGGAATAGTGCTACCTCAATATCCAGCTATACCACTCCTAGGCATATATCCAAACGATGCTCAAGTATACAACAAGGACATTTGCTCAACTATGTTCATAGCAGCTTTATTCATAATATCCAGAATCTGGAAACAACCCAGATGTCCCTCAACTGAGGAATGGCTACATAAATTGTGGTACATTTACACAATGGAATACCACTCAGCTATTAAAAACAAGGAAATCATGAAAATTGTAGGACAAATGGTGGGATCCAGAAAAGATTATCCTGAGTGAGGTATCCCAGAAGCAGAAAGATACACATGGTGTATACTCATAAGTGGATATTAGACATATAATAGAGGATAGACATACTAAAATCTGTACACCTAAAGAAGATAAGCAAGAAGGAGGACCCTGAGTAAGATGATCAATCCTCACTCAGACAGGCTAATGGAAGAGAGAGAAAACAGAAACAGGATAGGAGCCTACCATAGAGGGGCTCTGAAAGACTCTACCCAGAAGGCTATCAAAGCAGATGCTGAGACTCATACCCAAACTTTGGGCAGAGTGCAGGGAATCTTATCAAAGAAGGGGGAGATAGAAAGACCTGGAGAGGACAGGAGCTCCACAAGGAGAGCAACAGAACCAAAATATCATCTGGGCACAGGGGTCTTTTCTGAACCCCTGCTCAGATGTAGCCCATGGCAGCTCAGTATCCAAGTGGGTTCCCTAGTAATGGGAACAGAGACTGTCTTTGACATGAACTCAGTGGCTGTTGCTTTGATCACCTCTCCCTGAGGGGGTACAGCCTTACCAGGCCACAGAGAAAGAGAATGCATCCAGTCCTGATAAGACTTGATAGGCTAGGGTCAGATGGAAGGGGAGGAGGACCTCCCCTCTCAGTGGACTGGGGGAGGTGCATGGGAACAGAGGTGGGGAGGGTGGGATTGGAAGGGGATAAGCAAGGGGGCTACAACTGGGATACAAAATAAATAAATTGTAATAAATAGAAAATAAATGTTAATTGTTCTTTCAAAATCTGTAAGGAGTTGTGTTGGTATTTTGATGGGAATTGCATTGAATCTGTAGATTACTTTTGGCAGAATGGCCATTTTCACTGTGTTAATCCCATGGATCCATGAGCACAGGAGATCTTTCCATCTTCTGATATCTTCAATTTCTTTCTTCAGAGACTTGAAGTTTTTTTTTTTCAAACAGGTCTTTCACCTGCTTGGTTAGAGTCACTACAAGGTACTTTATGTTATTAGTAGGAGAAAACAAGTAACAGGACAGGAGCCTACCACAGAGGGCCTCTGAAAGACCCTACCTAGCAGTGTATCAAAGCAGATGCTGAAATTCATAACCAAACCTTTGGCAGAGTGCAGGAAATCATAGGAAAGAAGGGGGATTTAGTATGACCTGGAGAGGACAGGAGCTCATAAAGACAAAATATATCTGAGCACAGGGGTCTTTTTTGAGACTATATCTCCAACCAAAGACCATGTATGGATATAACCTAGAACCCCTGCTCGGATGTAGCTCATGGTAGCTTAGTATCCAAGTGGGTTTTCCTACTAAGAGAAACAGGGACTATTTCTGACATGAACTCAGTGGCTGGCTCTTTGACCCCCACCTGAGGGAGGAGCAGCCTTGCTAGGCCACAGAGGAGGACATTGCAGCCAGTCCTGAAGAAACCTGATAAGCTAGGGTCAGATGGAAGGGGAGGAGGTCCTCCTCTATCAGTGGACTTGGAAAGGGTCAAGGAGGAGATGAGGGAGGGAGGATGAGATTGGGAAGGAATGAGGGAGGGGGCTACAGATGGGATACAAAGTAAATAACCTGTGATTAATATTTAAAGAAATAAATAAATTTTAAAAAAGAATAATTGAAGGAAAAACTGTGTTAAAAGAAACAAAGAAAAACATGCTGTTAATGAATGATCAAATAGGAAATAACAGAAAAGTGGAAACTGTAAAGACAGCCACATGAGAATTCTGGAAAGAAAAAGTATAATAATTGAAATAAAAAATTGATGAGCTGATAACATATTGGAGATAATAAGACCAAGAGTCGATGAACTTAGAAACAAAAGAATAGAAATTACCTACCCCAAAGGAGTAAAAGAATAAAGATTACAGAAAGAAAAAATAAAGAGAATCATGGACCTAGATGACAATATCAGGCAACTTATGCCATAGATAATTGAGTCCCAGAAGAGAAAAATGATGTAGCAAAAGAATGATTTGAAGGCATAAATAAGGCCCTCACACTCTACATTTGAAAAGGCTCCAAATGACACATGCAGAAATTTCAGTGACTCCATCTATATATGTAAGGAAACCACCAGTGCACAACCAAAAAACCTGTTGAAAACCAACTAACCCTAAAGAGAAAATTATGACAGTAAAAAGGATGAAAAAGGCTTTTATCATGGAAAAGAATAAGACTATCACTGAGTTTTCATCAGAAACAATGGATTCTAGAATTCAAGAAAATGATTTCTTTAATTTACGGAAGAAAATTTGCTTTCAAAGTAACACTTCACATTCAGCTAAAACAGTTTTGGGGCTCAGTTATTAGAGGTGATATGGCTCAGTTATTGGAGGTGTTTGCCACTAAACCTTATAACACGAGTTCAATACCCGAGGCCTACATGATGGAAGGAGGGAACCAGTTTCTGTAAGTTGTCTTCTGATGTCTGCATAGCTTCTTCATTTTACACGAGTCAGTAAATTAATCGACAAATAAACAAATAAATAAATGTAATTTTTAAAAGACCTGCACAGGTTCAAACTAGTCAGGGCCATCTACAAATGATGCCCACTGGCAAAGAGAAAAATCAGTTTTATTCAATGGATGTCACCTGGTACATCAGCCACACTCCAGGGCCGGGCTCACCACCAGGAGTAGTTATTCAACACGAAAGGAACTCAGTGGGTTTGGTTTGGTTTGGTTTGATTCGGTTTGGTTTGGTTTGGGATGGGGATCTTTTTGTTTTGTTTTGACATTTTTTTCCTCAATGTTTTTTGTTTGTTTGCTTGCTTGCTTGCTTGCTTTGATTTTCATTTGTGTGTGTGTGTGTGTGTGTGTGTGTGTCTGTGTGTGTGTGAGAGAGAGAGAGAGAGAGCACAAAATATCTTTAGGACCGTGTTAAAGATTGAGAACTCAATTTCAAGTTACTTCTACCTGAGTCAATGGTCTTAAAAGTTGCCTCTTCTGATAAAAAAAAAATAAAAAAATAAAAAAATGAAAAATAAAAAAAAAAAGTTGCCTCTTGTCATCAGGATAATATTAAAAGTTACCAGGAAAAATACTGTAATGAAAGCATTCTTTTCCAGTGTTTTGAAGTTTCATGTTTAGCTCTTATTTAAAATTGAAGTTCACAGTTTCAGAATTTCCACGTTGTTTCCTTTCAACAGAGCTGTTGGCTGTTTCTACCAACATTAGGTAGGAGATTCTGGTTTCTCTAAGACGTCGGAGGGAACTGGGGAGATGGCTCAGTAGCTAAACCATTCGCCACACATGCTTGATGACCTTAGTTCAGATCCCTAGAGCCCACAGAAAACCTGTCATCCCAGGGTGCTGATGCAGGGAGGCGGGAGGCAGGGACAGGAGATTCCCCACACTGGCCAGCTAGCCTATGTTTATTCAGTGGCGAAGAGATCTAACAAGGTGGGGAGTGGAGGACTGGCAGAAAAACACCCAGAGATGGTTTGGGGTCTGACCTCCACACAGCTCCAGCACGCCCACACATCAACATGCCAAAAAGACATGTGGGATTTTACATAGATTATTCAGGTACGTTTACAAATGTATTCTATAAGCTCCACCGTGGAAGAGCATGTGCTGAGTCCTGATGCCACTTGATGTGCTGGGGGAGGGTGGGGGAGGGGCTCCCCCTTTCTGAGGAGTAGGGGAAGGGGATGGGAGGAAAAGGGAGGGAGGGTAGGACCGGAAGGAGAGTAGAGAGGGGGCTACAGTCAGAATGCAAAGTGAATACATACATACATATATACATACATACATACATACATACATACATAGTCACAAAGTACTGTAACTTATGAAAAGAAATATAGAAAATAATAGAGAAACAAATGTTCTTCTGCTCAAAGTGGGCCATCTCCATCAAACATCTAACTTTGCTTGAAATAGCACAAACTGAATTATGCTTTACCTGCAGAGTCTGACAAAACGGCCAACTGTAAGAGTTCAACATTTTCATTACATCTTAAAGCTCCATTTCCTTTACTTATTCTGCTAATTCCAGAGTAGTTTTATGCTCTCAAAACATGGTAGGTGGAAGACTAGAAACTCCTTTATTAAGAATACAACCATGCTTAAAAAAATACCTCAAAAGAAATATTAAGCTCTTTTTATTATTAATGAGAGCCAATTATTTTTAAATAATCATAAGGGAATTTTGCTACTGAGACAAATCAAAACCTAGCATCATAAATTTAGAGATCTGATGGTCTCTTTGCTGTAGGATAAGCTTAAGTTTCTGGGGTGGTGGGTGCTATGTGGTTGGGGGGGACCATAGAGGACCAATCAGGGAGTGAGGGACTTTTTAAAAAGGTGACTAACAACTGTGGATGGAAAACAGATGTCACAAGAAGCAAGAGCAAAGTGCAGAGTGTATGAGACACTGAAAATTCAGCACTTAAAATGTAATCCATAAGATATAGATGGGAGGCTACAGGGAGATCATTTGAAAATAAGAAACATTGAGCAAATGCTCAGAACTGGGGGAGGGGGGAAAGAACCCCTTTAGCGATTACCATAATTTTCTATAAATTCCCAGTGGCTCTAGTAGTTACAGAGTTATTTACATATTTTTATGCTCTGGAAATTAAATGACACCATTTTTTTATTTTCCTGTTAATTTAAGAAAAGAACTAATCAAAGATCATTAGAAAAAAAAATTGAACTAGACACTGATACAAAATTTTTAAATTCTAATTAGTAAAGATCAAAATCAAAATCCTCTATATTTTTAGTTGGCAGAGCGAATGAGCACAATAAATAGCTTATACATTTTCATGGGTTTGTACATTAAAAATACTAAAAACCGTCTAACCTTCTATAGTTTTTAATGTATTTACATGTCCAACCAATCCTGAAAGCCCACAAAAACACAAGTTCAGATTGCAATCCTGTTACAGAGCAAGCCAGGCACAAAAGCCTTCTAATGATCTTTGATTAGTTCTTTATTAAATTCATCAAGGGAGCAAAGAGAATTTAATAATCTTCACCAGTTGTCATCGTTCTGATTAGAGTTTTGATTAGAACTTTCAGCTTTTATTTTCCTTCTTGCTAGCCTTCACCAGAGCCTTGCTGTTGCTACTCCTTGGGGAGGAGGAACAAGGCAGATGGGGCACTTTAAATCGTGCCTACTTGTTAGTATTCCCTGGGGACGGCCACATATGTCAGAGGCTCATGGAGGGAGAAAGTCCGGAGAGCTTTGTGCATCTCTTTCCTGCCATGGAGCCAGCCTCTCCATATGACAAAATGATGTTTTAATCAACAAACTTTCTGCTTTCACCAGCTCCTTATCTGGAAGGAGTTTGCTTGCTTGCTTCTGAGTTATCCCCTGCAGGGGTCGGAAGTCCTTTTTCTTTTCTGTTCTTTTTATGACCATTAAATGTACAAATGAACATTATATTGCAGATTGGTCACAGACGTTGCATACACTGCAGGTATGAAAGCATTGAGATTATAGGAACCACCATCTACAGGTATTTGAGAAATGCCCAATTAGATTTTTCAGAATGAAGGGCTCAGAAAGGCCACTCTGTCTGGGATGAAAAGACAGCAATGACCCATAATGGTGTTTACATTTTCTTTCTTGTACAACCTATGGGGGATAATGACATTCAGATTTCTATACAGTACATCTCCTAGTATTCAGAAATATTGCCTCAATTATTTTTCTATCATTGTTGAGAAGTAGGAGATATGTGGCTATTATCATCTCCATTTCCTATTATGCTATATCAAGCTATTTTAGTCCCAGCCACCAGAAAAGAATGATAAAGGAGTCTGTTTATAATCACATTCAGTCACCATTAGACCTCAGGGTTGGAGGGAGACAATGGGAAGGAAGGTAAAAAGAAATGATAAAAATGTAAACATAGGAAATTTTTAACCTGCAAAAAAGATTGTGTCTCAAAAGTTCATTCATTATGCTATTGTTTGAAATGCAAAATAATCTATATTTCCATGGAAACACTATTCTCAGTGATAGGTAAGTTTCAGGGCTAGCCTCCCCAGCCTGTTTACTGATGTCGTTGAAAATACAAGTAGGTAAAATTATAGTAGGAGAAAATTATTCTGTCAGAAATGCATGCTGTTTTAACCACATACAGCGTAAACTAAACTCTTATAGGCTCATCTAGTAGCCAATGTCATTTTATCCTCCCAATGCAATACTTCATACCCCCAAGTTAGTACTCTGCTCCTTGCACATACAGACACTATGGCAAACTCTAAGAGACTAGAACACACCCAAAATAAACTCTCAACTGCAAAATTCTCAGGGAAACTAACTTATTACCTATTAAGTGCACACTTCTCTCCTTGTGTCCCCAAACGATACACTCGTGTAGCATGGGGACAGGGGGAAGGCAAGTCAGCATCAAAAAGTTCTTCTGTCAGAGTCTTGGAAGAATTTCTACTTCAGAAACAGATTTCTCATTCAAATGGATTCTGCCTAGTAGTTAAACTCTGAGTTCTTATCAAAACACACGAATAAGTAACATGGCAGGTTATACTATATTGGACAGAATAAAAAAAAAGCAACTATGAGCCCCTCAACGCGTATAATTGAAACATAAAGAACATACGAGGACTCTAACATGCAACATTTTTGGGATGCGGCATGCTTAAAGGATAGGGAAGGAATGTTTGACTTCCGGTGAGCACATGACAAGCTGCCGAGCTGGCTGAGTTGGTTATGAAGCTAAATGAGTTCTTATTCCCAGTGCTCCGCAGAGGCTCCGCCTTCCTTATCGCTGCTGAGAAATCTGGCTGACCTCAAACCGCCAGGCATTCACTATGTTTTCAGGGCCTCAATCTGGAAGAGGAGAAGACAGACATTTGTAAAAGAGAAGTAGACATGAACCCTGCCCTTCTTCCCCTGGCATCAGAAAAGGCCTCGCTTTTTGAAGACGCACAAAGCAGAAAATCTTGAAAGACACTGTTTATACCTATATATATATCACCACTTCTGGGCACTGGTCAACACTGGACAACTCATGAGTCTAGATGGGTTGTTGTTTTGTTCTGTTTTTTTGTTTTTACACATTTGTAGTATAATGCTTACTAAATAAAACTATATCTCTTATATGTCTAATCACTCCACTTGCCAATGAGCTCTTAACACTGAGTTGTGTCTCAGTGCCTTGTAAAGTGTTTTTAAAAAAAGGTCAGCTCCTGCCATCTCCTCCCATGAGCAGGGAGCTCTGCCATCCTTAATACCGCCATCTGGTCCTTCTAGTGTGTGTCTTACTTGAGAAAGAAACTGTGAGGAGTAAGGGGTTTTCCTTTTTGCTCTCCAAAACCCAACTAGATCTGCAGGTGAAATGATGAACAGAATTTTAAGATGTGGTACATTTACACAATGGAATACTACTCAGCAATTAAAAACAAGGAAATCATGAAATTTGCTAGGAACTAGAAAAGATCATCCTGAGTGTGTTATCCCAGAAGCAGAAAGACACATATGGTATATACTCACTTATAAGTAGATATCAGCCACATTATATAAGATAAATATACTAAAATTTATACTCCTAAGGAAGCTAAGCAACAAGGAAGACCCTAGGGAAGATGCTCAATCCTCATTCAGAACGACAAATGCAATGGGCATCGGAAGAGGGAGTAAATGGACACGACAGGAGCCTACTACAGAGGGCCTCTGAAAGACTCTACTGATTGAGGTATCAGTCTGAGGAAGCAGAGGATGAGACTCATAGCCAAACTTTGGGTAGAGTGCAAGGAAACTTATGGAAGAAGGGGGAGAGAGAAAGACCTGGAGGAGACAGGATCTCCAAAAGGAGACCAACAGAGCCATAAAAACTGAGCCCTGGGAGCCCTAAAGAGAATGATACCCCAACCAAAGACAATGCGTGAAGAGGACCTAAAACCCTGGCTCAGATGTAGCCTAGAGACTCAGTCTCCAAATAGGTTCCCTAGTAAGGGGAGCAGGGGCTTTCTCTGGCATGAACTCAGTAGCACGTTCTCTGATCACCTCCCCCTGGTTGGAGGTAGTGGTTGCAGCCTTGCCAGTCCACAGAGGAAGACAATGCAGTCAGTCTTAATGAGACCTGATAGGCTAGGATCAAATAGAAGGAGAGGAGGACCTCCCCTATCAGTGGGCTAGGGGAGGGGCATAGGAGGAGAAGAGGGAGGGAGGGAAGGGGGATGGGGTGGGGAAGAGACAAGGGAGGGGGTCACAGCTGGGACACAAATTGAATAAATGATAATAATAAAAAAGATTAAAAAATTAAGATGCGCTACTTTAGTACTTCCTGTTTAACTTGTCATTAACTCTATAATCACTAACTAGGAGAAAAGATCAAACATGTCTAAGTCTTAAAAAGCTAGTCTAGCTCTCTTCAGACAGAAAAGGGATCTTAGAACTACAGCCACCATTGTTACTACCATCTCATTGGTGGCTGTCGGAGCTACCACCACGGCATTAGCCATGAGTCATACTGGGCAGACTGCTCAGACCCTGAACAATCATTTAGCCAATGTAGCTCATGCCTTAGTTGTACATAAAGGAATTAATGCTCAACTAAAAGGAAGCCTGATGGTGTTCAATCAGAGGATTGACCTCGTGCAGGAGCAAATTGATATCCTATGGCAAATCGCTCAACTTGGCTGTCAATGAAAATATGCTGGACTTTGAGTCACTAGCATATAACATGAGAATTTTTCCTGTGCTGCAAATCTGTCTAAACAATTGTCGAGCTATATTTTAGGTAATTGGACTGGAGAATTCGATACTACGATGGAGCAGCTGAGAGTGGCCATTGTCACAGTAAATTCTACCAGAGTGGACGCAGGACTAGCCACAGGATTATCAACATGGATTGCTGCAGCCATGAATCATCTGAAGGAATGGGCGGGCATGGGAGCGTTAGCAGGCCTTCTGGTGTTGGTCTCCTTGGTTTGCCTGTGGTATATATGCAAGATTAGAGTCTCACAACAGTGTGATGCAGCCATGATCATTCAGGCCTTTACAGCCATTGAAGCAGGACAGTCTCCCCAAGCATGGTTGGATACCATAAAAAGCTAAAATGATAAGCTCAGGATGCGAGGCTAAGCACTGCACTCAGGGTCAGCCGCTTTGGACCCAGAGAAGAGCATGTCTGGTTGCATGCGGGTTGATGCCCCAGGTCCCGCCTCTGAGAAAAAGGTAATGGACGGGTCTGATGCTCTTTGGGTGGATGACACCTAAATGAACATCTGTACAAAGTCCCAATTTATTTCTAATATCAGAGATCAGACCTCTACTCTTGCCTGATGCGTCTAAAACAAAAAGGGGGAACTGTAGAGAGCTGCGGAATGCTATGCCTTAAAGATGGAGCTGGTTTCCGCCTTCCACCTTCCCGATGGTGAGTGCTCTCTGTCACGAACAATTCCACATTTGGCTAAGGCTGAGGATCTGGCTTGCTTCCATGTATGTGGACCTATCTGCATTGTCCACGTGGCACGCCTGGGTTGGCTACCCAGAGGCTATTTAAGCTGTGGGCTGGCTTTCCCCAGGGTCAGATGATTGTTCAAGGTTCCTGAATAAACTGCATTGAAAAAAAAAAAAAAAAAAAAGCTAGTCTAGTCCACTAGTAGGGGAGGTTCCTCCCGTACTTTATGATCCTAGCCTATCAGGTCTCATCAGAAGAGGGAGGGAGGGTGGGACTGGGAGGAGATGAAGAAGCTGACTACAGCAGGGACACAAAGTGAATAAATTAAAAACAATTAAAAACAATAACAAATAATAAATCAATAAAAATATATATAAAGCTTAAAAAAAAAGCTAGTCTAGCTGATGCCAGAGATAGAGTATAACTTCTGAAAGTTCTCATTTTCCCTCAAAGGAACTTGTGTACTTACACACACACACACACACACACACACACACACACACTCACTCACACACTCACTCACAGTACTCATTAGAGTACCGAGACATCATTAGTAATAGTAATACATATTCATAAATGTTTTTAAAAGTGTATCATTTATGCAATCGACATAAATAGAACTTTGCGTGCTATTCTGATCCTCTATTACAATTATAGGACCCTTTATTCACCCGTTTAAAAATTCAGAAAGAATGCTTTCAAGTGCACTTCCCCCCCGCCCAGGAAAAGTTTTTAAACGTCAAATCCCAGGTTTAACAATTAAAATGGGAAGATCTCTGAATCAAATGACAGATTCATAGCCTTTTCCTATAGACACAGTTTCATGATTTGAGACAGAAACTCCATATTCAGTGTCTGTTGGTGTTGAAGAAAGGAAATTAGCTAACCTCTGGGTTCCTGTTTTAGCTCTAAAGTTTTATAATTCTAATATGGCAATACTTTATTACTATCCTAGGTATTGTTAAATATCCTCCATTTTTTCTTCCTTTCCTCCCTCTGCTACCTCCTTCCTCCTTTCTTCCCTCCTCCCTCACCCCAATAGAAAGAAGTAAATTGTACTTTTTACAAAGATTGGAAGGACTCTAAATCTAACATCTGACTACATATTTCTGAAGCCTAGAAAACATGAAATAAAAACCAGACTTGGTAGGCTAACTAAACACCTAATAATGTTTTAGTAGAAAAAAAAATCCAAGGGTATAATCAAAGAAGAAGAAATGCCTTGCATAGGTAAACAAGAATGAAAGGAGGGCTGTTTGGAAGGAGAGTGGGGTGCAGTAAAAGGAAGATGGTGAGGAGTGAATATAGTTGGAAAACATGGTATAAGAAATGAAAATGTCATTATAAACTCATCACTTTGTGCAATGAATAAACACTAATAAAAAAAAACCTTAAAGAAAAAAAAATGTAATCAGTAAATGGTAGCAAATTCCACTTACCAGAACACAGAAAACGTACGGGAAACTGGTCAGGCAGAAAGACAACTTATTTGGCTATCACATAGAGAAAATTATCAAGATAGAAAATAAGATGTTTAGCAGTAATAGTTCGGAGTATTGGGTACAGCAAAAGCATAGTCAAGAGTTTTGCCTCAAGCTTCCAGCCTCCCGGGAATCACATGAGTATGTGATTCACACGCCTGGAAACATGCAGGCCATGAGCAGGGAAAGGAGGAGTACCTTCTGAGAAAGCATGAACATTTTCTAAGGTGTGTTCTCAGATGCTTTGGCAGAACTTTAGCACGTAAATGATAAGGTCAGCACACTCTTTGTTGTAACTCTACGGAATGCTAAGCACTGTATTTTAAAAATCTTAACATTTAGAGTGCTTAAAATGAGTACCCTTCTCAGTTAATTGGTGGCTTTTTCCTCCTCAGATAGGCACACTGTAAGGTTTCCTAAGTGTTTTCCCCAAGTCTCAGAATCAAAGAGGTTTGATTGGTCCTTACCTTCACCAGCTTGGTTTATTGTGTTGGATGATGGCTTGGCTTTTCATGTAGCCCCAAGAGAAAGGGATTTGTTTACTCTAGGAGGGGACTTAGGTCTCCAAGAAGAAGGCAACTTTAGATAACACAGAGACGCTAAGACTCATAGTAAATAATGAGACTACCCAGGACTTAAAACAACTGCCAAAGTCAGCCTCCTTGGAACATTTGATACAGGACTGAAAACTGGCTCTGACACCACTGTGAGAAAAACTGAATTCTTTCCTTATGGCTCTGGAGGCCCACATGGCATAAACCATTTATAATGACTTAGTTAACTGTAGAAATAGATATCAGTGTATTTCCACCAGTGCTCAAAGACGGCAAAGGAACTAGGAAACCAGAGAAGGGCCTGCTAGGTTCTGCCATCCCCAGTACGTGTTGGACAAAAATTAAGATTTCTACATAATGCAGATACGTGAAATAGTTACAGTCATCCTGGGAAAAGGAAAACAACTTTTCCCTCCTGTTGCTGGGCTTCGAGTGATCTCTTTTGTACAGGTACTTCTTACAACATGCAATACGTTGACCTTCTCAGCGGAGGGGTCACCAGCCAAGGTCTGCCTATGCCACAGAAAGAAAGTGTTCCGTCTTCTTTATTGTCTGCCTTAGAATTTGCGGCCAGAAGATCTGAACCTGTCCTAAGCCAGTGTGGTGGTTAGTGTAAATCGCAGTTGGAGCAGTTGGAGGGCTGTTTGCAACAACCCTCTCTATAGAAATGCATTCTTGACATCCCCAGGCAGGCCAACCAGGTTCAGAGCTTTGTTTATATTAACATTTCAAGCCTCAATAGGAAGAATCGGTAATCTAGGAAAGAAACAATCAGAAAATAACTTCTTCTGTCAACTCAAGAACACTTTCACTAAGCAAAAAATAAAGTGCATTCCCTCAAAACCACAGAGAGAAGAGAGGACAGCTGAGGTCAGAGGGAAAGGCCAGGTGCAGTGTCTTAGTGTTCTGTTGCTGTGGAGAGACACCATAATCACGGCAACTCATATAAGGAAACCACTTAATTGGGGCTGTCCTAAGTTCAGAGCTTTAGTCCATTGCCGTCATGGTGGGAAGCATGGTGGCATGAAGGCAGACAAAGAGCTGGAGAGTGGCTGAGAGTTCTACATCTGCATTCATAGGCAGCAGGAAGGAAGAGAGACGCTGGGCCTGGCTAGAGCATTTGAAACCTCAAAACCCACCTCCAATGACGTACTTTCTCCAACAAGCCACACCTATTCCAAGAAGATCACACCTCCTTATGCCACTCCCTAAGCATGCAAATATGAGTCTAGGGGGCCGTTCTTATTCAAACCACTACACAAAGCAAGGCTCTTTCAGTCTTAGTGCAGGAACATGAAAACCACGTAAATCATATATTTCAGTGGAAAGACATATCACGAACACTTGTGCTTGAAAATGGTACTTTCCGCTTTGTCTGGGAATAGTGGAATTTTCAACAAAGAAAATGTATTCATATGATACTTTGGTTGATAAAGCTTGATACATAGTCACACCTTACTAGTACATGTGCATTTTGCCCTGCTTTGGCAGGGCTATGTTTTTTTCATAATATTCTCTGTATTATATTCATGGAATTTAGGGCTTTCCTGAGGTCAGAAGAAATCCGTGAGAAAGTTGTTTCTTTCTAGAACTAAGACACTTTTGCCTACCACCTGGCTCACTTAGGCACTGAGAGAATGCTCAGGCAATTGAACAAATGGTGAATAAAGCAGTAATCTAAGACCTTTTGACCACCATTCATCTTGGTTGATAAGAGAAGCATAAACACTCTCGGATGGCAGCTGATTTCAGTAATTTTGATTTTGCAATGGGCTTAGAATTTCTGGTTTCTGCATACAGTGCCTCTAACTATACTTGAAAGGAAATTCCTCATCTTGCTCACTGACAGCATTTCAGTATCGGGGATGCTCAGTGAGTCACATGAACACCACACAGATTTAAAGAAATCTTTGAAAGCAGAAAGCCATATAAAATGGGTTCTCATTAAACACGGAACACCATTCTCATGCATTCTCCTGCTGTCCCCAAATTACTAGTTTCACAATCATCCTGCCACAGGTACTCAAAGGCCCATCCGCTTCTCTAAAAGTAAAAAAGGGGAAATAAATAGGTTAGGAAATACTGGTGCAATTTAATTCATTAAATTAACCTCAACTGACACCATGGTTGAGTTAAAGAAATGACAATAAAATATTTAAAGCATTAACTTTTTAAAGAAACTGTGGTACCATTTTTTGTTTCAATCCATCCTTAAGTTTGCATATTTTTACCTGGAGATTGAAACATGATGTTTACTTTTTAACTCTCTATCCTTGGTCATCATGTCAAGGGTAAATAAATGAATCCAGCCATCAGATTTTAAATAATGTCAGTGAGAAGAAAACAAACAAACAGAGACAGGTGAAAAAAGGTAGGTGAGTAGGGAGGGGGATAGGGACAGACAGACAAAACAGAGAAGCAAATATGGCATTAGGTCTCATTTTGGGGAGGGACAGCTACACAAGAGTCAATGAAAGCATGCAAAAAGGAGAGCTCTCTCTGACAACCTTCTCCGAGTGTCACACACTTGACACATATGTTGCTTCTTATGGTACAGGGTGCGCTTTCATCATAGTCTTAATGTTGTTTTGTGAACAGTCCTACCCGCTTTTCAGTCTTTCTACATTAATCTGACTGACCTGGTACCCCAGTGAATAATTCCTCACCTGTGCAGATCCCTGGAGTAGTTAATGAACCGCTCTGGCTTCTCATCTGTAAAATAAAGTGATTAGCTCCCGTAGTTCAAAATTACTTTCATGCTTAACCCTAAATGCTTTCCTCTCTTTGTAGAAGGGCTATCTTATCTCATCGTTGTTTATTGCCCTAACGCTGATGATGCTCATGACAGTTATTGGCAAACTGTAAATTGTCATCGCAAACCTTGCCTCAATAACTCAGGTGATTGGGTGTCTTTAATGATGACTCAAGCAAATCAGAAAGGCATACCATTGGCTCAAGATCTCAAGATTACATACAAGTTATGTGAGCATATATAAGATAGACTGATACTCCTGCTTAATGCTTAGGTATATCACCATCAAGATAAAAATGATAATAGGTTGGCTCAGATTATGTGAACTCATCTTTAAGGTAGCTATACTCAATAAATCTATAAAGATTGTTACTTAAATATGTGGTTCTACATGAAAATTTGAACACAGGGAACTTCCCAGAGACTCATACTCCAACCAAGGACTATTCATGGAGATAACCCAGAACCCCTGCACAGATGTAGCCCAGGGCAGTTCAGAGTCCAATTGGGTTACATAGTAATGTGAAGAGGGACTGCCTCTGACATAATCTGATTGGCCTGCTCTTTGATCACCTCCCCCTGGGGGGAGCAGCCTTACCAGGCCATAGAAGAGGACAATGCAACCACTTTTGATGTGAACTGACAGACTAAGATCAGAAAGGAGAGGAGAACCTCCCCTATTAATGGACTTGGGGAGTGGCATGCAAGCAGAGGGAGGAGGGAGGGTGGGATTGGGAGGAGAGGAGGGAGGGACTTATGGGGGGATGCAGAATGAATAAAGTGTAATTGATGAAAAATTTTAAAAAAAGGGAAAAAAATAATTTAAGAACCTTAAATGACTTTCAAAAGTGGAGGAAAACATGGAGTTAGTCAATTGGCATGGAGCACATCTCGCCCCTGGGGGCAATGGTCTCCTGAACCTACTCACACCTCGGACACCACCACTGCTAGTTCTAGAACTGATGCAGGATGTTCCAACAAGGGGGTTAAGGCTTCTCATAATATTTCCTATAAGCCCACACCTGTTTGTCTGTATCCCCCATTTTTATTCATTATTAGCCAGATAGAGCCAAGTAATTGTGGTAATGATACTTGCTTTTTTGCCCAATGCTGGAATGCTAGTAAATTTAGGTATGCCCTGGTTACTCGCATGCCTCACTGGGTTCCTGTGCCCGTTGATGCCCCTCACGCTACGACTCTCTTCAGACAGAAAAGGGATCTTAGAACTACAGCCACCATTGTTACTACCATCTCATTGGCGGCTATTGGAGCTACCACCAGGGCATTAGCCATGAGTCATACTGGGCAGACTGCTCAGACCCTGAACAATCATTTAGCCAATGTAGCTCATGCCTTAGTTGTACATAAAGGAATTAATGCTCAACTAAAAGGAAGCTTGATGGTGTTCAATCAGAGGATTGACCTCGTGCAGGAGCAAATTGATACCCTATGGCAAATCGCTCAACTTGGCTGTCAATGAAAATATGCTGGACTTTGAGTCACTAGCATATAACATGAGAATTTTTCCTGTGCTGCAAATCTGTCTAAACAATTGTCGAGCTATATTTTAGGTAATTGGACTGGAGAATTCGATACTACGATGGAGCAGCTGAGAGTGGCCATTGTCACAGTAAATTCTACCAGAGTGGACGCAGGACTAGCCACAGGATTATCATCATGGATTGCTGCATCCATGAATCATCTGAAGGAATGGGCAGGCATGGGAGCGTTAGCAGGCCTTCTGGTGTTGGTCTCTTTGGTTTGCCTGTGGTATATATGCAAGATTAGAGTCTCACAACAGTGTGATGCAGCCATGATCATTCAGGCCTTTACAGCCATTGAAGCAGGACATTCTCCCCAAGCATGGTTGGATACCATAAAAAGCTAAAATGTTACACTCGGGATGCGAGGCTAAGCACTGCACTCAGGGTCAGCCGCTTTGGACCCAGAGAAGAGCATGTCTGATTGCATGCGGGTTGATGCCCCAGGTCCCGCCTCTGAGAAAAAGGTAATGGACGGGTCTAATGCTCTTTGGGTGGATGACACCTAAATGAACATCTGTACAAAGTCCCAATTTATTTCTAATATCAGAGATCAGACCTCCACCCTTGCCTGATGCGTCTAAAACAAAAAGGGGGAACTGTAGAGAGCTGCGGAATGCTATGCCTTAAAGATGGAGCTGGTTTCCGCCTTCCACCTTCCCGATGGTGAGTGCTCTCTGTCACGAACAATTCCACATTTGGCTAAGGCTGAGGATCTGGCTTGCTTCCATGTATGTGGACCTATCTGCATTGTCCACGTGGCACGCCTGGGTTGGCTACCCAGAGGCTATTTAAGCTGTGGGCTGGCTTTCCCCAGGGTCCGAGGATTGTTCAAGGTTCCTGAATAAACTGCATTGAAAAAAAAATAATGTAAAGAAAATATAAACTTAAGATGATTAATTTTCAAGTAAAAAAAAATGTGGTTCTACCAATGTACTGCTCTAATAATACATTGATCAGGCTGTCCCAAGTTGATCAAAGGAAAATGTGATACTACCTAAGAAAATACAGTGTGGCACAACATTAACTCAAACAAAACAATAAGGTGGCAATATTTCCAATCTTTGTTGATGGCAATGAAGAATTTCTGAATATTTTAGTTGAAGTGGGAGGGCATAAGTTGGGAAAAAAAGATATAGTAGTAACCCATACTTTAAAAATCTCAGTCTAGATCATGAAACAGAATCACATTTACAAATGTCTGTGAGTCATTTTACAAAAATATTCCTAAGTTTAATTCACTGAATTTTTTTCATGGAAATTTTTCTAATTACCTTGATAATTAGTTTTAACTGTGTTGTTGAAGAGGAAAATTTTCTTTAAAACAAAACATAAATGTAAGCCTAATTCAGGATTACAACTTTGAGATTGCTTGAATCTGTAACAATTTATAGTCCTCAAACAAGTGCTTAAGTCTCAGTATTTTATATCCCCTCCCTTTACATCCTCTTCTGCAGAATTTCTACTTCCTTAACAGACAGACAAAGGATCCATATCACCCACATCATTCCACCAATGTGGCTGCTAGGTCTTGAGGACAGGTGAAATTGTCCATAGCAAACTGCTCCTGTCTATAGTTTCCTGAATATTTCAGTGTTCAATTAAGTACAGTTTAAATTAATCAGAACATGCAGAAAATGAACAGTGGTGAGACTGAGTAAGGCCGAGAACTTGATTGTGTTATACATGAAATTCAGCTATTCAGTGAAATTTCCCAATTGTGGTAATTCTTCTGTCCTGATTACAATTATTTCATCTATGTGGTGCATATATATTTTAATCTTCTCCTGACACTGTCTGTTGTTATAAATGAATTTGTCTGCCCAGTTATTCACAAATTCATTTGCATTATTGAGGTCATGTCTGACTATGTATGGATCTTAGCTCCATGATTTAAACAATACTTAATCTTCACTCCTGGAATTATTTTTGCATTAGGTGTCAATTGATTGAAACCACTGATAACAATAAAGATATAATTTTCTGTTAATGACTCCAACAAAGAGGGTTTTGTATCCTTATATTTTTAAGAAGAAACATTTTTGACCTTGAATACATTATTAAAATTACTTTAAAATTTTCAACAATCACAATAGAGTTTTAAGACTTATCATTTTAGTCAAAAGGCCTCCATCATATGTGTATTGTTCCTCTAAAATCAAGGCTCCAACACATTATCAACTGATGTGGTCCTGACACCTGGATATTAATCCCTTCTATTAGAGTCTACATCTATATTTTCTACCCTTTCCACCATTTTCTATGTAAATTTATTTTCCCCCTTCTTGTGCTGGAGACTAAACTTAGGGCATAAGCTTGCTAAGCTACCACCAAGATAAGTCTTCAGCCTTTTCCCTTCTTTTCTTTTTCTTACTTCCTTATTCCCCTCCCTTTTTCTTTTTCTTTCTTTGATCAATTTATTTTCTCTCTTAGTTATTATCCTTCTCCACTGACTGTTAACATTGCTCGCATCATTAGCATGTCTAACATTGTTCACATTACTAATATTGCTAACATTCATAGCAATATTAAGCTCATTAACATTGCTAACATTATTAACATTTTAAACACTGGCTGTTATCATTACTAACATTGTTAACATCCCTAACAGTGTTAACATTATGACTCATGTTAACATTGTTAACATAATTAACATTACTAACCTAATTATCATTACTAATTTAATTAACATTACTAACACTGCTAATATTGTAACATTGACATTGTTAACATTATGGTCTTTGTTAACATTCCTAAATTAACACTGATAACATTGTTAATATTATGAACATTAATATAAACCTTATTAACATTGCTGAAATAATAATGTTATAAAACATTGTTTTATATAGAGAGAGCTAAAAAAGTCAAAACAAGCAAGCAAACAAACAAAACAGCTATAGTTAAAGGAGAACTTCAGAAAAGATGGGATAAGTCACATATTGTCCAGTATACCTTTAATTTTAATTTTTCCCATCTTACATTTATTTTTATTTTTTACTTCTCTAAATTTACACTAGAAAACTGAAACAAGCATTCTTGCTATAGAGCATAGCTTTATTTCATTTTGTAATCTGTAAGCATCAACAATGATATAGATAATGTTTCTTCATAAAGAAAAAAATCTTTCCATTTTCCCAATCTTAAAAAATTTTTGCAAACACATCAGCTTAAGCAAACTAGAATCATATAAGCATGTGACATTGAATCAGGCTTGTAGGCCCTGAGTACCAAGCCACACTCCATCACTTATTTAGTCATTACCCAATTTTGTAAAAGTGTTACTAGTTTTTCAACTAAAGTAAGGACAGTAATATCATTCTGAAAATGAGAAATATAAGATGACCTGTCACATGTAGACTTTCTATAAATAGAAATCTCTTTATCAATACTGTGGCCATATGATTAGTTTTAACAACTGGGTTGTAAAATAATGACATTACCTACATAATCTGATAATCCCACAGATTTGAAGAGGAAAACAACCAACCCAAGTTATCGTGGCCAAATTAAATCAAGCTTATTTATTCATGGATACAGGGTGCCTCTTCCTAAGACAGGAAATTAGCACTGAATGTGGGAAAGATGACATAGTTAAATCTCAGGAGTAGGGGATTTGCAAGGATTTGGCAGGAAAATGAGAGAAAGTCACGGAAGCAGAACATAAACACAACAAATCAATCATAGACACCTACTGAAACAATGGCATGGTTGCAAGGTAGTCACAAGGTGGTCATAACAAGAAGGTCATAACAGGGAGGTCATAATAAGGTGGTCAGGACAAGGTCATAACAAGGAGGTCATGACAAAGTGGTCATAACAAGAAGGTCATAACAGGGACAAGGTGAGGATGTGGAGCATGGAGAACACTCCTCCATTGCTTGTAGGAGTACAAACTTGTACAATCACTATGGAAATCAATTTGAAGGTTTCTCAGAAAATTGGGACTAGATCTACCTCAAGACTTGGCTATACCACTCCTGGGCATATACCTTATAGTGGAGCATCTTTTGGGTATATGGTGGTCAGGACAAGGTCATAACAAGGTGGTCATGACAAGGAGGTCATGACAAGGCAGTCATAACACGGTGGTTATTACAGCTCTTTGAAACAAAGGCATGGCTGCTATTTCCTAGAACAGGCAGTATAAAACCATTGGAACGAACCTAGTTTGTCTTTACTATAAGATAACTTTCAAACCCCAAATGGCTGGTTTATCATTTTCCTTCTTGCCTCATGTGTCCTGTCAAATCCTTGATAGGGTCTTAACATCATTTTTTTTTTCAATGCAGTTTATTCAGGAACATTGAACAATCCTCGGACCCCGGGGAAAGCCAGCCCACAGCTTAAATAGCCTCTGGGTAGCCAACCCAGGCGTGCCACGGGGGCAATGCAGATAGGTCCACATACATGGAAGCAAGCCAGATCCTCGGCCTTAGCCAAATGTGGAGTTGTTTGTGACAGAGAGCACTCACCATCGGGAAGGTGGAAGGCGGAAACCAGCTCCATCTTTAAGGCATAGCATTCCGCAGCTCTCTACAGTTCCCCCTTTTTGTTTTAGACGCATCAGGCAAGGGTGGAGGTCTGATCTCTGATATTAGAAATAAATTGGGACTTTGTACAGATGTTCATTTAGGTGTCATCCACCCAAAGAGCATTAGACCCGTCCATTACCTTTTTCTCAGAGGCGGGACCTGGGGCATCAACCCGCATGCAATCAGACATGCTCTTCTCTGGGTCCAAAGCGGCTGACCCTGAGTGCAGTGCTTAGCCTCGCATCCTGAGCTTATCATTTTAGCTTTTTATGGTATCCAACCATGCTTGGGGAGAATGTCCTGCTTCAATGGCTGTAAAGGCCTGAATGATCATGGCTGCATCACACTGTTGTGAGACTCTAATCTTGCATATATACCACAGGCAAACCAAGGAGACCAACACCAGAAGGCCTGCTAACACTCCCATGCCTGCCCATTCCTTCAGATGATTCATGGCTGCAGCAATCCATGTTGATAATCCTGTGGCTAGTCCTGCGTCCACTCCGGTAGAGTTTACTGTGACAATGGCCACTCTCAGCTGCTCCATCGTAGTATCGAATTCTCCAGTCCAATTACCTAAAATATAGCTCGACAATTGTTTAGACAGATTTGCAGCACAGGAAAAATTCTCATGTTGTATGCTAGTGACACAAAGTCCAGCATACTTTCATTGACAGCCAAGTTGAGCGATTTGCCATAGGGTATCAATTTGCTCCTGCACGAGGTCAATCCTCTGATTGAACACCATCAAGCTTCCTTTTAGTTGAGCATTAATTCCTTTATGTACAACTAAGGCATGAGCTACATTGGCTAAATGATTGTTCAGGGTCTGAGCAGTCTGCCCAGTATGACTCATGGCTAATGCCCTGGTGGTAGCTCCAACAGCCGCCAATGAGATGGTAGTAACAATGGTGGCTGTAGTTCCAAGATCCCTTTTCTGTCTGAAGAGAGTTGTAGCGTGAGGGGCATCAACGGGCATAGGAACCCAGTGAGGCATGCGAGTAACCAGGGCATACCTAAATTTACTAGCATTCCAGCATTGGGCAAAAAAGCAAGTATCATTACCACAATTACTTGGCTCTATCTGGCTAATAATGAATAAAAATGGGGGATATAGACAAACAGGTGTGGGCTTATAGGAAATATTATGAGAAGCCTTAACCCCCTTGTTGGAACATCCTGCATCAGTTCTAGAAATAGCAGTGGTGGTGTCTGAGATCTGAGTAGGTTCAGGAGACCATTGCCCCCAGGGGCGAGACGTGCTCCATGCCAATTGACTAACTCCATGTTTTCCTCCAATTTTGAAAGTCATTTAAGGTTCTTAAATTATTTTTTCCCCTTTTTTCTTAAATTTTTCATCAATTACACTTTATTCATTCTGCATCCCCCCATAAGCCCCTCCCTCCTCTCCTCCCAATCCCACCCTCCCTCCTCCCTCTGCTTGCATGCCACTCCCCAAGTCCACTAATAGGGGAGGTTCTCCTCTCCTTTCTGATCTTAGTCTGTCAGTTCACATCAAAAGTGGCTGTATTGTCCTCTACTGTGGCCTGGTAAGGCTGCTCCCCCCCCCCCCAGAGGGAGGTGATCAAAGAGCAGGCCAATCAGATTAACATCATTTTTTAAAACATTTTTAAAATTGTATTTTTAATTTATATATTCACCTTACACCCCAATCTTAGCTGCCTTCCTTCTCTCCTCCTGATCCCTTCCTCCTACCTTTTTCTCCCTAAATCTTGGAAAAGAGGAGCCCCCCCATCAACCTACCCCAACATATCAAGTCACATAAGGACTGAGCTCATCCTCAACTACTGAGGCCAGGCAAGGCATCCCATTATGGGGAAGTGATTAAAAATCAGGCAACAGTGTCTGTCATAGACCACACCTGTTCAACTTACTAAGGGACCCACATGAAGATCAAACTGTCCATCGGTTGCATATGTGCAGGGAACAAAGGTCCAGTCCATGCATATTCTTTGGTTAGTGCTTCTGTCTCTGCACAGGTCTAGGTTAGTTGATTCTGTTGGTGTTCTTGTGGTATTCTTGTCCCCTCTGGGTCCTTCTATCCACCCCCTGCCTCCCCCCCCCAAACATACACTCTTCCACAGGACTCCCCAAGCTCTGCCTAATGTATGTCTGTGAGTCTCAGTATCTGATTCAATCAGCTGCTGGGTGGAGCCTTTCAGAGGATAGTTATGCTAGACTCCTGTCGCTAAACGTAGCAGAGTATTTTTAATGGTGTCAGGAGTTGGCTCTCTCCGGTGGGGTGGGACTCAGGTTGGATCAGGCATTGGTTGGACATTTCTTTAGTATTTATTCATCTTTATCTCTGCATATCTTACAGACAGGGTAAATATTGGGTCAAAGATTTTGTAGGTGGATTGCTTTTTCCCTCCCACCACTATAAATCCTGCCTGGCTAGAAGGTGGCCTCCTCAGCATCCATGTCCCCCACTGCTAGGAGGCTCAGCTAGAGACATCTCTATATCCTCCCTGTAGCTTACCCTGTTGCCGGTCTCTAGTTGGTCTCAGTGATGCCCCCCTCTATTTTCCTTCTCTCTCTAAGCCCTCTTATCTCCCCCAATCCTCCCCACATTTGATCCCCCCTTTGTTTCCTCCCAACACCCTCTCCTCTCCAGTTCTCTCTCTAAATCCACTTCTGCTCTCTATTCTAGTTCCCTATCTCAGTGAGATTCAAGGAGGATCTCTCTTGAGACCTCCTGCCTATTATCTGCTTATAAGTAAGCACATACCATGTGTGTCTTTCTAGGTCTGGGTTACCTCACTAAGGATAATTTTTTTTCTAGTTCCATCCAATTGCTTGCAAATTACATGATTTCCTAGTTTTTAATAGCTGAATAGTATTCCATTGTGTAAATGTGTGATATTTTCTTTCTTTATCCGTTCTTTGGTTGAGGAACATCTAGGTTGTTTTCGGTTTCTGGCTATTATGAATAAAGCTGCTAAAAACATAGTTGAGCAACTGTCCTGTCATATAGTGGAGCATCTTTTGGGTATATGCCCAGGAGTGGTATAGCCAAGTCTTGAGGTAGATCTAGTCCCAATTTTCTGAGAAACCTTCAAATTGATTTCCATAGTGGTTGTGCAAGTTTGTACTCCTACAAGCAATGGAGGAGTGTTCTCCATGCTCCACATCCTCACCAGCAGGTGCTGTCACTTGAGTTTTTGATCTTAGCCATTCTGATGGGAGCAAGATAGAACCTCAGAGTCATTTTGATTTGCATTTCCTTGATGACTAAGGACATTGAACATTTCTTTAAGTGTTTCTTTGCCATTAGATATTCCTCTGTTGACTATATGATCAATTTTGAAGAAGGTTCCATGAAGTTCTGAAAAGAAGGTATATTCTTTTTTGTTTGGGTGAAAGTAGTAGATATCTGTTAGGTCCATTTCATTCATGACATCTATTTTGTTATTTCTCTGTTTAATTTCTTCCTTAATGACTTGTCTGTCATTGAGAGTGTGGTGTTGAAGTCTCCCACTATTAAAGTATGGGGATATATGTGTGATTTAAGTTTTAATAATACTTCTTTTACAAATGTAGGTACCCTTGTATCTGGCGTATAGATGTTCAGAATTAAGATATGATGTTAGTGGATTTTTCCTTTGATGAGTATGATGTGTCCTTCCTCATCTCTTTTGCTTAATTTTGATTGAAAGTCTATTTTATTAGATATTAGAATGTCTACTCCAGCTTGCTTTTGGGTTCATTTGCTTGGAAAACCTTTTTCTAGCCCTTTACCCTGAGGTGATGTCAATCTTGTTGCTATGGTGTGTTTCTTCTATGCAGAATGATAGGTCCTGTTTATGTATGCATTCTACTAACCTGTATCTTTTTATTGGGGAATTAAGTCATTCATAATTGCTTGTTCCTGTTTTCATGTTCGTGGGTGTAATGTGTTTGTGTGTTTCTCTTTTTTTTTGTTTTGTTTCAGTAGAATTATTTATTTCCTATGTTTTCTTAGGTGTAGGTAATCTCCTTCTGTTGGAGTTTTCCTTCTAGTATCTTTTGTAGGGCTGGGTCTGTGCATAGATGTTGTTTAAATTAGGTTTTATTGTGTAATATCTTGGTTTTTTAAATCTACGGTGATTGAGAGTTTTGCTGGGGATAGTAGTCTGGGCTGACATCTGTGGTCTCTTAGGTCTGTAAGACATGTGACTAGGTCCTTCTAGCTTTTACAGAGAAGTCGGTGTGATTCTGATAGATTTACCTTTGTATGTTATTTGGCCTTTTTCTCTTGCAGCTTTTAATATTTTTTTTCTTTGCTCTGTACATTTAGTGTTTCGATTATTATGTGGTAGGAAGATTTTCATTTCTGTTCTAATCTATTTGGTGTTCTCTAGACCTCTTGTATGCTTATATGCATCTCTTTCATTGGGTTGGGGAAATTTTCTTCTATGATTTTGTTAAAATTATTCTAGACCATTCTTCAGTTGAGGGGCATCTGGGTTGTTTCCAGCTTCTGGCTATTACAAATAAAGCTGCTACAAACATGGTTGAGCAAATGTCCTTTTTGTGTACTTGAGCCTCTTTTGGATATATGCCCAGTAGTGGTATGGCTGGATCTTGAGGAAGCGCTATTCCTAGTTGTCTGAGAAAGCGCCAGATTGATTTCCAGAGTGGTTGTACAAGTTTACATTCCCACCAGCAGTGGAGAAGGGTTCCCCTTTCTCCACAACCTCTCCAGCATGTGTTGTCACTTGAGTTTTTTATCTTGGCCATTCTCATGGGTGTAAGGTGAAATCTCAGGGTTGTTTTGATTTGCATTTCCCTAATGGCTAGTGAGGTTGAGCATTTCTTTAAGTGCTTCTCTGCCATTCGGTATTCCTCTACAGAGAATTCTCTGTTTAGCTCTGTTCCCCATTTTTTAAGTGGATTACTTGGTTTGCTGCTTTTCAGCTTCTTTAGTTCTTTATATATACTGGATATGAGTCCTCTGTCAGATAAAGGGTTGGTGAAGATTCTTTCCCAATCTGTAGGTGGTCGCTTTCTTTTGATGACGGTGTCCTTTGCTTTGCAGAAGCTTTTCAGTTTCATGAGGTCCCATTTATTGACTGTTGCTCTTAGAGCCTGTGCTGTTGGTGTTCTGTTCAGGAAGTTTTCCCCTGTACCAATGAGTTCTAGGGTATTTCCCACTTTTTTTTCAAGCCGATTTAATGTGTCTGGTTTTATGTTGAGGTCTTTGATCCACTTGGACTTCAGTTTTGTGCAGGGTGACAAGTATGGATCTATTTTCATTTTTCTACATGTAGACATCCAGTTAGACCAGCACCATTTGTTGAAGATGCTATCTTTTTTCCATTGTATGGTTTTGGCGTCATTGTCAAAGATCAGGTGTCCATAAGTGTGTGGGTTTATTTCTGGGTCCTCTGTTCGGTTCCATTGATCCACCATTCTGTTTCTATGCCAGTACCATGCAGTTTTTAAAACTGTTGCTCTATAGTACAACTTAGGATCAGGGATGGAGATACCTCCGGAAGATCTTTTATTGTAGAGGATTGTTTTAGCAATTCTGGGTTTCTTGTTATTCCATATGAAGTTGAGAAATTTTCTTTCCAGGTCTGTAAAGAATTGTGTTGGTAATTTGATGGGCATTGCATTGAATCTGTAGATTGCTTTTGGTAAGATGGCCATTTTTACTATGTTAATCTTGCCAAGCCATGAGCATGGGAGATCTTTCCATCTTCTCATATCTTCTTCTAATTCTGAAGAATGGATGCAGAAATTGTGGTACATCTACACAATGGATTATTACTCAGCAATGAAAAATAAGGAAATCATGAAATTCGCAGGTAAATGGTGGGACCTGGAAAGGATCATCCTGAGTGAGTTGTCCCAGAAGCAAAAAGACACACATGGTATATACTCACTCATATAGACATACAACATAGGACAAACCCATGAAAACCTGTGCATCTAAAGAAACTAAGCAAGAGAGAGGACCCTAACTAAAATGTCCAATCCCCATCCGGAAAGGCAAAGAGAATGGACATCAGAAGAAGAAGAAAACAGGAAACAACCTAGGAACCTACCACAGAGGGCCTCTGAAAGCCTCTGCCCTTCAGACTATCAAAGCAGATGCTGAGCCTGATGGGCAACTGTTGGGCAGAGTGAATGGAATTTTAGGTAAGAACTGGGAAATAGTAAGAGCTGGAGAGGACAGGGTCTCCACAAGGAGAGCAACAGAACAAGAAAATTTGAACACAGGGAACTTCCCAGAGACTTATACTCCAACCAAGGACTATTCATGGAGATAACCCAGAACCCCTGCACAGATGTAGCCCAGGGCAGTTCAGAGTCCAATTGGGTTACATAGTAATGTGAAGAGGGACTGCCTCTGACATAATCTGATTGGCCTACTCTTTGATCACCTCCCTCTGGGGGGGAGCAGCCTTACCAGGCCACAGAGGAAGACAATGCAGCCACTTTTGATGTGAACTGACAGACTAAGATCAGAAAGGAGAGGAGAACCTCCCCTATTAGTGGACTTGGGGAGTGGCATGCAAGCAGAGGGAGGAGGGAGGGTGGTATTGGGAGGGGAGGAGGGAGGGGTTTATGGGGGGATGCAGAATGAATAAAGTGTAATTGATGAAAAATTAAAAAAAAATTATTCTAGACCTTGAAGCTGGGAATCTTCTCTTTCTTCTATACCTATTAGTCTTAGACTTCATCTTTTCATAGTGTCCTTGATTTCTTGGATGTTTTCTGTCAGGAATGTTTTTAGATTTAACATTTTCTTTGAGAGATGTATTGATTTCTTCAATTGCATCTTCTACACCTGAGATTCTTTCCTCCATCTCTTGTATTCTGTTAGTGATGCTTACCTTTGTAGTTCCTGTTTTATACCCTAAGTTTTTTCTCTCCAGGATTTCCTCAGTTTGTGTTTTCTTTATTTATTCTATTTCCATTCTTCATGTCTTAAACAATTTTATTTATTTTCTTCACCAGTTTGTTTGTATTATCCTGCATTTCTTTAAGTGATTCATTAATTTCCTCTTTAAAAGGCCTCTATCTGTTTGATTGTATTTTACTGTATTTCTTTAAGAGATTTGTTTCCTCTTTAAAGGCTTCTACCATCTTCATAAGCACAGATTTAAAGTCATTTTCCCGTGTTTCAGTTGTGTTAGGGTATCCAGGGTCGCTTGCAGTGGGATAACTGGGTTCTGGTGGCGCTATATTGGCCTTTTGTTTATTGTGTTCTTATACAGGCCTTCAGCCATCTGGTTGTTTCTGGCATTAGGTGGTTATTCCTAGTGCTGGATTTTTCAGGGGTGCAGGGACGAACCTTGGACAGGAGGCTGCATGTGCTTGGAGTAGCCCTCTTCAGCATGGGGATGAAGTCTTTGTGAATAGGGTAAATACTTTTATAAAAAGAAACATGAAAGAGATTCATTATCTGTCTGTCTGTCTTATTGCATGAAAGGATACACTAGGATAGTCACCTACAACCCATAAAGAGGGCCTGTGCGAAAAAACACAAGCATATTGGCACCTCAATTACAGACTTCCAGCCTCCATAACTGTATGAAATAACTGTGTGCGTGTTTGAATCCAACCATTCCATAATATGCCACTACAGCACAAGATGATGCCTTTTGGAAAAAGAACCTGTTTAATGATTTAGGTCCTTCTAAAAATTGGGTTGTTTTAAAATCATTACTAGATGGAGTTTTGCCTTATATTGGGAATATAAATCCTTTGATATTAGGCTTTATGTATGCTGGATATGAGTCCTTGTTTTACTGTAAATACCATTGTCTACTCTATGGCTATATTCCACTGTCTTGATATCGATAGGTGATCAGAAACTTTAGAATTATTTATTTTATATTTTATTTGAAATTAACAAATCACATTTGTATATATTTATAAAAATCAAAGTAATGAAAAATATCTGTATACAATGCAGAATGCTTACATCAAAGTGATTAACATAGACACTGGACCCTTTGTCTAGTAACTCTCTTTTCCTCCAACTCATTAGCCTGTGGTAATAACCATTCTGTTTTATCCTTTGCAGGCAATACTTTTAAATTATACATAAAAGAATATGCAGCATTTTTTCTTCCCATGTCTGGTTTGTTTCATTTAGTGTAATGTTGTCCGGTTCTTCCATGTTATTATTACAATAACATATTTTTTCTTGCTAAGAGCTACACTTGCATGTATCTGTTACATTTTTTTTATCCACTCACGTATTGATAGGCAGGTAGGCTTCACACACTGTGAATAGCATTGTGGCGGACATAGACACACAGATGTTTCTCTAATATACAGACTTCTTTTCCTTTGAATATATACCCAGAAGTGGGGTTCTTCAATCATATTATAGTTGTTATTTTGTTGTGGGGAGAACAACAGAATAGACTGCTTAGACATGGATTTAAACAAATAGAAAATCTTTATTAGCTCGCCAGAGACTACACTATGTATTTGGGATCCCAGTACAGATCCAAGCCTTTCTCAGGGTGAGCTTTTAAGCACAAAAAGCATATCCTGGGGTTGACATACTTCAGTTAACAAGAACAGTTAGCCAGAAACAGAGTTTTAGAAGACAAAGAGCAAGGTTAGCACATTTAGAGACTTTCCCAGGACCATGGACTTTGATGAATTAGGCCTTTGCTTTAATTTTGGCAGGTGGTACTGTCTACATGCTGAGTTTTACAGCCTGAATGGTACTTCCATCATGAAGTCAGTTGTGCTAATGTCTGAGGCCCTGCTACAGTCTTAGTCAGAGTCTCTATTACTGAATGACACAATGACCAAAAACAAGTTGGTAAAGAGTTTGTTTCACTCACACTTCCATATAATAATTCATCAATGAAAATAGTTATGGTAGAAAATAAAACAGGGCAGATACCTGAAGGCAGCAGTTGACACAGAGGCCATGATAGAGTGAGGTTTACTGGTTTACTTAGCATGCTTTCTTACAGCATCCAGGAACACTAACCCAGGGGTAGCAGCACCAAAAATGGCCTGGCCTCTGTAGAGAAATTTTAATCAAGCAATATGGCTGCCCTGGCAAAGGATCACACCCAAAATCTTTCAAGGTCTATGTGATCCAGCTGGAATGCAGACACACCCTGGATTACAGTATGATGTCTGGAATACTGACAGGCCCTTAGTACAAATCTTTAATATCAAACAATTATTAGTTTATAAAAGGTAGCGGTTTGAATGTGATGTTTAATTGAGGAGCAGACAAAGTGAGGAATCAGAGAAAGACTTGACAGACTGAGTCAGAAATAAGATAGACCCAACTCTCACGAGACTCAGGAAAGAGAGGCTCCTTAAGAACAATGCGAAGAGAGAAGTGTGTGTGACAGTTTTGCTAGGACAGTTTTACAGAGACAGGCTGCAGAGAGAATGAGAAGGAGAGTTAGTTTGTAGCCAAGCAGAGCAATTCAGTCAGAAGCCAAGAGAGAAGACAGATTAAACAAGTCAGCTTGGTGAGGAGTTTGGGCCAGAAGGGCTGAATTGAACCAGCCAGCACACCTTTGATCCCAGCATTCAGGAGGCAGAGGAAGATGAATCTCTATGAGGTGTTCATGGCCAGCCTGTGGTCTACAAGGTGAATCCAGGATAGCTAGGGATGTTATACAGAGAAACCTTGTCTCAAAAAAAAAAAAAAGTCCTGGTTTAGTAGTGTTCTAGTTAGCTTTAACTGTCATCAGCTCAGACTCACCTGAGAAGGAAGCCTCCATTGAGAGATTACCCAATCAAACTGGTTTGTGGGCATGCTTAAGCAAGATTGTCAACTTAATTGTTGTAGGAGGTTCAGGCTCACTACAGACAACACCATTCCCTAGGAAGATAGTCCTGGGCTGTATAAGAATGCTAATTAAGCAAAAGCCATTAAACAGCATTTGTCCATGGTTTCTGCTGTGTTTCTCACTATGTAAGCTTGATGAGTTTAATCCCAAGAATTAACATAAAGTGACAAGAGAGCCAACTCCACAATGTTGACCTCTGACTTCTACACAGATCTTGTAGCAAATGCATGCCCCAACATTAACAGATTGTTTTTAAATACAACAAATATCAATGTTTGAAATCTCAATTTTATCAGCACTATCTTCATCAGCGTATTAGTTACTTTTCTATTGTTTTGATTAAAAAACCATGACTAAGAAAATATTTAAGATGCTTGTGGTTTCAGAGAATTAGAGTCCTTGATGGCGGAGAAAAGGAATAGTTGATAAGCTACATCTTGATCTGCAACCACAAGGCAGAGGGAAGCACTGGAAATCACACAAGTCTTTTGAAACTCCCAGTGACACGCTCTTCCAAAAAGGCAACACCTCCTAATCCTTCCAAAACAGTTCCACCAACTGAGGGACACACTCCCAAATATGAGCCATGGGAGTCATTCTCATTCAAACCAACACAATCACCAGAACCTTTAAAGGACTGAAGTAGGCTCAGTGGTAGGGCATATACCTGGATTGGCAAAGTCTTGAGTTTCGTCCCCAGCACTGAACCAGATCAGCTTATGGAACAGCATAAGCATCAGATGGAAAATGTTGATAATAATGCTTTTAGAGACCACAGTTGTACAGTCAGCCTTCATATCTGTGAAAAACAGTCACATCTATGACTATGATACTCCTCCACTAGGAACTGACCTCCTTCATTTTTTTTAAGGGAAGAGAAACTATAGAACTGTTTAATATCCATTTCAGATAGGCATTATCAGTCATGATGAGTGCACATACGGAAAGAGCATAGTATAGTAAAGTGCATTGGTTTGTACAAATAGTATGTATTAGCAATTACAGCTTTAAGAAGAGGCTACTAACCAGATGGCTAACCCAGAGCTTGAACTCATGCTTCACATCAGCTTCTGATCTCTGATAGCATGTGTCTTCCATTGCTCAGGGGCTCTTGGAAAAACTACCCACGAACGCACACACACAAATGTAAATTCTGTTCATATTAAAATAAGCTTCCCTTTTTGCCCATCCATGATGGTAATAATAGGAGGTAAGAGGTCTTTCATTATAAAGTAAACTTCCATTTTTTTTCCTTGATATGTTTTCAGATTTTTCTCTAAAAGTCTTTAAAAGTACTACTCAGTTGCCCTTAGTTGTCTAGAATGGCTTATGGTGCATTAGCGTCTATAGCTCTATCATTAGAGAAATGGGCAGTGCTTCCTCTTAACCCTCTGCATGCAGCCAAATTGGGTCACTTTAAAGGGCAAGATGTCAAAAGCAGATAAATCCTTTGTACTATAATGAGCATAATGATGAATAATGGCACTTATCTGCAATAAACGATGCCCTGCCCATAAATAGCCTTTCTACCTAGATACTCTATTTAATTTAATAATATATTCCAAGTAATTTGTGGAGCTAGATGAGAAATTACCTTAAACAGAAAGACTGTGGAACTTACTAAAATATACTGTTGAAAATAATTAATGGAAACAGAGTTTGCTGAAGTCAAATTGCAGCATTAAAAGGCACCATTACAGGAATGCATCTTCCAAGTGGCCTGCCTTCCAGCAGGTGTAGAGATAAGGGTTTGGAGGTATGTACAGTGTTGACAGAAAAAAAAGGCTTGTTCAAAACAACGATATGCTTTGAGAGTTGGTGCTTCGTTTGCTTGTGTTACCAAATGAAGCAAGCCCTGTAGTCTTCATCATCATCCTCTATCTCGACCACTCCCAGACACCAGCTGATATCCTTACTGAATGGTATTCCACAGAATAATCCTAGTGATATTCAAAATATGTAAACAGAATCAAACTCCCCTTTACTCAAAATTCTCCTAAGGGTTTTCCATCAAAATTACAGTAATCCCAGAATGTTCAGTATGACCCACAAAACTATACCAGGACCTGTGTCTTCCTGTCTGCCACTTTCTTCTGTTGTCTCCACCGCTGTCATTTTATCATAGCCACCGTTGCCACATTGCCAGGTCTTGAATAGTATAGACTAGCCAGACCCTGTTTTTCTTTTAACAGAAACATTTTTGTACAGACTGCTTCCTCATGACACCCAAGTACTTGAGTACTTGCTTCTGTACCACACATATGTTATATAGCAACACATATTTTCATAGGCAATATTTTTAGTTCATAGCAACAAAAGAAAATTCTTAAGAGTTAAGAGAATCCTGGAATAGTGCCTACCTTAGGGAACATGGCTCATCTCTGATAGTCTAGATCTGTGCTGCGCAATGTAGCCCTCTGCCACTGCCACATGCAAGCCTTTTTTAAGGTACCCTGCTTTCTTGGTGACTCTTCAGCCTAAGGTCCCCGGAATCTCCAAGCAAGTGTCGCGTTCGGAACTGTACACTGAAGAGTGACTATCAAAGTACTTGTAGGCCATGGAAAGCAAACTTGGAATCAGCTCCATGCACATTCAGCAGGATGAAAGCCTGCCAGGAACCAAAGTTGACGAGAGAACTTTGACAACTTTCCCAGCTGTGCTGGGAACATTGAGAGCTGCTGCACAGGGTCAGAACACCATTAGCAGCCAGAACTCTGCAGGAACACAGAGGTGTGAGCAGCATCTGACAATCCACCCGTGAAACGTGCCCCTTGGGCTGGACCTGAATCTGTAGCCTGATTATTCAGAGGAAGCCTCGGAAGCAGGGGAGGGAATGCTAAGATGGACTCTAACAATTTTCAGATCATCTATCACCACCCATCTCTCCTCCCCATATCTATTTCTCCTTATTTAACACTCAGCGTCAGCTCAGCAGGACAAGGTGATCCCTTCCTGTAGCCTGTATTCTTGCCCTGTATCTCTTCCTACCCCTCCTGGCTCGTTTTCCCCTCCCAGAGAACACAGACTAGCCTGGTCTGCATGGTCCCCGTGCGTCAGACTGCTGATCACATCACCTAGTAGCTGCTCCACATTAGCTGGTAGCATATCTTTGTGTCTCTCTTCAGCCTGAACTTCAGCCAAAACTTCCCTATCCCCAACAGTGGCAGCTGTAGTTCTCCTTCCCATTTACAGTTCAATTTCTCAATGCAATGTTAGTCACTAGTCTTACTTTTCCACTTTTTTCATTTATTCTCATGGAAACTAATATATCAGCACAAACACTACTATCAGTGTCTGTTTACTCTGCAAAATGATTGGTACTTCAAGGATAATTTTTTTAGTTGACTATTACTCTATGTTCGTAGTGGTCTATCCCCGTATATCCACTGGTTAGACAGCATTTTACTCTTGACAGAGCACTGGAGATACAGCCTGGCATCCTGAAGAACACCAGCATAACAGAGGGAAATGACATCTCTACTCCTCCAAAACATAGTCTCTCCTCATCATTGTATATGCTTCCATGGAATGAGGAAAGGTGACAAAAAGCACCAGCCTCATCCCATGACCTCATCCAAAAGCACAAATCCCAATGCAGAACAACACAGAGTTGGTTTTTAACTATTTAAAATTACATAATTTTAATTTTGAGACAGGGTCTAGCTATGTAGATCATGATGGCCTTTGAATAACAGAAATCCACTTGCTTCTGCCTGCCAGGTACTGGAATTAATATTATACACTATCACATGTGGCCCTAATTACATTTCTTATTACATTTTACTTTCTTTGTCTTTTGTGAATGCATGTATACATGTGTGAGCGCATGGATGGTCATGTGTCATAGCATATGTGTAGATGGCAAGGAATAATTTTAAGGAGCCAGTTCTTTCTACCATGCAAATGAGGGTTAGCAAATCACTAAATACTAATAAAAAAGCAAAATGACAAGAATTAATACATTCCTTTGAATAGTAACTGATTCCCAAGCAAACACAGACTAGCAGATTGTATATAAAAATAGGGGATTCATCCACTGAGGGAGGCAGAGGCCATGGATCTCTGTGAGTTCGATGTCACCCTGGTCTACAAAGTGAGTCCAAGGTAGCCAAGGCTACAAAGAGAAATCCTGTCTTGAAAAAAAAAAAAAAAAAAAAAAAAAACACCAAAAAATGGGATTCATCTATTTGTTGCCTAAAATACCCACACTTCATCATCAAAGATAGAATCAACCTTAAGGAGAAACAACAGATGCCAAGCATGTGGAACTAGGAAACAAGCAAGGGTACCTATTTTAGTACCTAAAAAAAGAGATTTCAAACCAACTAGACAGAAGAAATACAGAAGGTCACTTCATACTGATGAAAGGAACAATCCTCCAAGAGGACAACACAACTCTAAACATAGATTCATTAAACACAGGTATACCTAATTTCATAAGACAAAAGTATCATCTACTAATCGATAATAAAAGAGAACTTCAATACCTCATCTCAACAAGTAGAGAGAGAATCATGAAGGAAAAAAGAAAAACATAAGAATTAAATAATATCATAGAGCAAATAGACCCTAAAAAACATATAAAAGAATATTCCACCCAGACTGCTTGGTATGTAAAGCATGTTTCAACAACTATAGACATACTGAAATAATTAATTTTATTTCATATAATTACAATGGAATAAACTAGATATCAATTGTAAGAGACAGACTATCGAGGAGATTTAAAAGACATACATGAATGATGAATTGATAACTGAAGAATTCAAAAAAGAAACAGTTTCTAAAATTGAATTAAAATAAAAATATAACATACTCAAAACTACCAAACATAATAAAAGCAACCCACAAAGAAACGCTCATATCTTAAGTGTCTAATGTATATATACATTTTCTATAGATAGATAGATAGATAGATAGATAGGTAGGTAGATAGATAGACAGACAGACAGACAGACAGATAGATAGATAGATATTAGTTTTTCAAGACAGGTTTCTTTGTGTAGTGTTGGAAGTCTTGGAACTAACTTTGTAGACCAGGCCTTGAACTCAAAGAAATCTGCCTGCCTCTCCCTCTTGAGTTCTGGGATTAAAGGTGTGTGCCACCACCATCTTGCCAAAGTATCTAATATTAAAGAGAGAAAGAAAGAGAGAGAGAGAAACAGAGATATCTCAAATAAATAATGTATCTTGGAGCCTAAGAAAAGCCAAACTTAAGATCAAATCTGTATATGAAGATAATGGTTAATATTATGGCATAAATTAATTAAAGAGGCAAAAATGCAAAGACTCAATGAAACCAGAAATTAGTTTTTAAAAAGATACACAAGATCAACAAAATCTTAGTCAGAACACACACACAAACAAAAAAAAAATCAGCTAAACTATATAGGAAAAAGGAAGCATTACAGTAGAAATAATGAAATTTAAAAAATTTAAAAGGTATATATTAAACTATATATTTCACTAAATTGGAAATTTAAAAAAGATGGATGACTTTCTGGATGTATGTGATGCCACAAAGTTAAAACAAAGTGAGATTAATAGTTTAATCATACAAATAATACAGAAACTAAACAATATTAAAAATCAAACAACTCCTTTGAATAGTTTTGTTTTGAAGTCTATTTTGTTAGATATTAAAATGGCTATACTAGCTTGATTCTTAGGTCAATTTGCTTGGAATATCTCTTTTTCAACCCTTTACCCTGAGGTAATATCTATCTTTGATGTTGAGGTGTATTTCTTGGATGCAGCAGAATGATGGATCCTGATTTCACATCCATTCTGTTAAGTTTGTGTCCTTTTATTGGAGGATGGAGACCATTGATATTAAGAGATAGCAATGACCAATGACAATTGGTTCCTGTTATTTTATTGTTAGAGTGGTGGTGGTAGTGTGTGTATGTGTGTGTGTGTGTGTTTATGAGAGAGAGAGAGAGAGAGAGAGAGAGAGAGAGAGAGAGAGAACTTTCCTTCTTTTGTTTGTACTGGTCTGAAATTATTTATTCTCTATGTTTTCATGGGTGTAGTTAACCTCCTTAGGTTTGGCTTTATTATAGAACATCATAGTTTCTCCATCTATGGTGATTGAAAGTTTTGCTGGGTATAGTAGTCTGGGCTGACATCTGTGGTCTCTTAGGGTCTGTAGTACATCTGTCCCCAAACAACCCAGGCCGTTGCTAAGACAATGTGTTGCTCTCTGTAAACTGATAGTGAGGCCCCATTGCTGTAAACAATACACACCACATTAGACATGGAGAAGTTGGGCTGGTGCCTACATAGAACCTTCACCCCTATGTCTAGTGTCTTTGGCATTGGAAGATACTCTGTAGGCTACCAAAGGAGAAACATAAACTCCCCAGCCATAAAACTTTTGATCTACAATGTGTCTTCCCTGGAAGATGTACAGCAGTGGCACAGAACTTGTGGAAGTGGCCAGCCACTTAAGTCCAATTTGACTTAAGGCCCACTCCATGAAATAGAACCCAAACCCAACACAGCTTGGGTGACAAAAATAACCAGAGACTAGATAGCCCATGCGGGACCTATGTGGGTCTGCCCCAGGTCTGCTGCATATATATAATAACTTTCAGCTAACTATATTTATTGGACTCTTGCTGCCTGCTCTTGGGACTCTTTATTTTCTGTTGGGTTGCCATGTCCAGCCTCAATGTGAGGGTATTTGTTTAATCTTATTATATTTTGTTTTATCATGTTTTGTTGTTATCTGTTAGAAGCCTGTTCTTTACTAATAAGAGACAGAAAGAGAGTGTGTCTGGAGGGGAAGGAAGACGGGGAGGAACTGGAAAGAGTAGCGGGAAAGGAAACTATAATCAGAATATATTATATTATATAGAAAAAATAATCTATTTTCAATAAAAGATTAAAATTTTTTAATTGGACAACTTAATAAAAGAGCTAATGAAATAAAGAGCATTTTCAAAAGAAGAATACAAATAGTAAATAAACATTTGAAATGTGTTTAATTACACTTTACTTGAAAGCGAAATTAAAGCTGTCTACAGGGGCAATGGGAACCAATGGTAGAGGAAGGGGTAAGAAATGAGGTAATGAGAAAATATGCAGAAAATTTTTCTTAGCATATAATATTTTACATGTGTGAAAGTTTAACAGTTTTAATTAAAAAGTATTCTAGTGGGAGTACCCTGAGTGGGTAGATAAAGCCATATCCAAAAGCCATAAGATCATTAAATGAAAATCTCAGTGTCAGGGTTGGGCTAACTCCCTGTGAGTTATTGGCCAAGGAGACCCCTGAAATGACACCCCAAAAGACCCAGAATATTGCTGCCACTGTAGATTGCTCATCAGAACTAAATGGTGAGACTGTGTTGCTACAGACATCACAAAAAATTGTATAAAAGTTTGGTGAAAATTGTTTCAAAATTTTTGCATATTGGTTTATCTGTTATGAAAATATAAAGACAGACAAAGAAAAAATAATCAATTTACCAAAGAAAAGTGTAAATTCTATTTACATTAATAATAAAGATGAAATGAATTATAAAATACAACATATTCCATCTGTCAATATTGGCAAATATTTTAAATGAAAATATCCAATATTTAGGATGGAGAAAAGCAATAAGGCTGGACCACAAAAGCTGCATAGTATTTCTGGAGAATAATCTGAGATTTTACATTAAACATCTTTTAAAGTTATTTTACCCAGCCATTTCACTTTTAGGGTTGTATTCTAGGAAATAAGTTGAGATGTTCTCAGATAAGAGGCGTTCATAGTAGCTAGCCACTGCAATCTAAATGTCCAACCACAGGAAATGTCTTACCAGCAAATCCCTGCTGTCCCTTTGTTCCAGTGAGCAATGATGCAATGGGATTCTGCTTGGAAAGGGGTTCTGTGGTCAGGTAAATGGGGAAGTGCCCATGGAGTAAAGACAAAATGCGTAAAACAGGTCAACACCTGTGTAAGGCTACAGCTAAGCGCTGTATGGAATTGTAAGTGGGTAAAGAGTCGCTTAGCTACGTATACCAGCTCTTGGGGTTCATCAGTCTGAGTTCGTGTTGGCAATCTGCTATCATCTTAATGGAAATTTTGCTTTCAAGTCATAAATAAGATAATTCACTCTTTAAATTCTTTATATAAGCCGGTATGGTGCAAACCTTTATGTCCAGCTCTCGTGGAGGCAGAGGCTGGTGGGATCACTGTGAGTTTGAGGCCAGCCTGGTCTACAAAGCCAGTCCAGGACAGCCAAGGCTACACAGAGAAACCCTGTCTCGGAAAAAAAAATGCTCAAAAATTTTGAAACAATGAACATTTGCTCTTTTCATGTTTTCTATGAATTGGGAATCTATACACAAGGAACCTAGAAATTACAATCGCCAAGGCTCAGTTCTGGCAACACGTTGGAATTCGTGGGCTTCTAAGGCGTGTGAGATAACCTCTTGTCTTATCACAATGGAGCCAGGGGCCAGAGTAGAGCAACAAGCCAGGAAGTGAACTTAATTTAGCAGTGTACATACGGGTTGGCATCTGATGTCAGTTCCTCTCCACTTAACTGTACTGAAGTTCTAGAGACCCAGAGGAGATTCTTGGGCCCAGAAAGGGGGGTTTAGGAAAGGGGTTGTAGGGCTGTGAAAACTAAGTGAAAAGTCAAGGGTAGAGGAAAAAATCAAATATCCCCCAAACCAAGAGACAGGAAGGATTGCTTTCCAGTTCTTTCCCTTCTGCTTAATTACGCGCGGTCTCATCAACTGCGGTGGCTGGGTGTCGCTTCAGGCACACAGAGTCTCACATATCAGCAGCTCAGTGTCATTTCTGGTATCCAGGCCTCACAGCTGGTCTTCCTGGACTAGTGTGAGCTCACCTAGGAGAGAAGGAGAGGTGGCAAAATTTCAACCAATCCAACATCTTGATCTATCCTCAGTGTGCAAAACCATCTTCCCAAGCTTATGAACTTACCCAAATAACTGAATCTATTAACAGGAAAGCCCCACCTTCTGTGACGGCATAAGCCGGACAACCAATTTTGAGAATTTTGAAACCTTTTTTGCCTTAAATCTTCTAATGTAAGACCTCAGCTGAGATTTGCCGATACATCGGTATCCTTCTTTCTCTAAATCTTTAAGGATGCCTTTTTCTTCCTGAAGTGACCCAGAGCTTGCCTCCTGTACACTAGTAATACGAAATGTGTGATCTATTTTTGGATCCCCTAGAAAAACTGCCTTGGGAATAATCTGTTTCTCAGCCCCTCCTGGGGTAAGCCGGGTGACACACAGAATATTTTCTATTTCTAATTTTTACAACTCTTTTCAGAAAACAGCAGGTAAACAATTTTAATACAAGGCCATTTTCATTATGTGTCTACTAGATAATCCATCCTTGCATTAAAATAAATAGTAATAATAGAAAAAAGTTTGCTCATACAGTAATGACAAGCTTCCTAAATTACAGCGATTGTGTCACGCAGCGGTCTAGTACAAAACGCGGTTTTTATGTCAGAAGACACAGAATTTATTATTTTCCTCTTCCTGGCATTTTAGAGCAATTGGAAGCAGGTTTCTGAGAGAACAATTCAGTACATTAGCTCTCAAATATAAAATATAATTTTTCAGCCCTGAAATGACTCATTTAAAGCCCTACTTCAACAAAATGTTGTCTAGCCTATTCTGGTAATTATGTCAAGTCTGTTGTGCACTAATTTACACAGCGTATTGTTTGCCTGACTAATTGGGGCTATTAAGTTAGATTCAGAAGCTGCAGTACACCTACAGTCTTTAGTTAATTAATCAAGCATGCGGAGCAGCAACTGGCCGTGCAGGCTCTGTGTCTTCACGCTCCTGGCAAACGAGAGGCAGAGGAAATCACCGAGAGAGACTGTCACCTGGACCTCTCTTCAGTCACGATTTTCTTTACATGAGGACCAGGAGGACTCAATACAAAGTCACTTCATCAAAAGTGGACATATTAAATTCAGTTCTGAACAATTTCTCACCACTGAATCACTCGACATGTGAGGTATTTAAAAATGTAAAGTAGCTGCTACCGATTCTTCACCACTTCATCAAAGAGATAGCTTTCCCCCCGCACACCTAGTTTCAGAGAGTAGACAGAAAAAGTACAGTCAGATAGCATCATTTCATTAATCACAGACTAGATTGGCAGAAGAAAATGTTTTTCCTAGAATTTACACACTCTTCTAAGACACTAAACACCTCACGTTCATCCAGCATGTTGGATTTAGGCAATCTGTGTGAAATGTCCGCTCGTCTGTGCTGTGGTATGGATGTCGGCTATCTCCCAAGAGTTCATTAGGAGATGAGGGCATCCATTCATGAGTTCATAGCTGAGTAAGCTATTGGGAAGCAGAGCCTACAGGGAGGGGGCAGTCCAGTGCCTTTGAGCGGTGTGTCTGTCACGGGCCTTTTCCTATCACTGCCCTTCCTTCTCTCTGAAGCGAGCCACCTCCTCTACCAAATGCTTCAACCACCATAACATTCTGCCTCACCTCAGGCCCAAAGCAATGGCTCCTATGACCTTGGATGCACCATAAGCCAGAATTAACATTTCCTCCTTTGAAAGAGTTTGTCTTGGGAGTTTATCACAGGGATAAAAATCTGACTAACACAGTCTAATGTTCGAAGTCCCTGAAGCATCACAGTGGGATACCGGGAGCCCTGGTCTGAAGGCCCCCAACCCCACCACCACCACACACAATGCAGAGTTCCAAAACAATTCTCAAAATACAGAAAAAAAAATTTCAAATGCTCTGTTCTACAAAAAATTTCCAAGTACAAATGTATAATACAAAATAATAGTATGTTGGATACCTTTCAATGGCTTAATTAGGGGCAAGCTTCTCCCTTATTCCTCCTTGTGATTATGTCATTGGTGAAATGTACACTGCTGAACACAGTTCCTGCTCTGTCAGAAGTGAACCACAGCCTGGAAGATGCTAGAAGCCAGAGAAATGCCAGAACATGGCACTATTCAGTGTCTGTTCCTGCTACATAATTAGAAGATAAGTATGAGAAAATTCCGAATTCTTTAATGCACTTAAAATCGCTGTCATGAAGCAATGGCTGGCAGATTTGCATGTGAAAGGGCTGTGAGCAGCATGAAGGAAGAATTGTGAAATTACTATAGTATTTATTATTATAACTTGGTGTCATGCTAGTCTCATTTTAGAATGAACCATAAGAATAGATTAAATTAGTGCCATTTTCTTTCCTTGTTAACATCTTTGTCACAAGAGCAAGCTGTCAGAATTTTAGTGTCTAAAATAGTCCATGGATTATACCTCATGATAGCTGGCCATTTCTAAACCCTGCTCTTTGATTGGTTGCTCTCAGCCTTGTCCTTGCAAATATGGGCCGAACACAGGGAAAGAATAATCTTTTCAGCAACTAATCAGGTTGCAGACACTCTGGTAAAGGCAAGAAAGAAGGTATAGTACTACAATTTTCAAACAGCATTTGATAGAAAACATTATGTCTTTGGACCATGGCTGAAAATATATTTGACATATGACTTCATGGTTATATTAGCATCTCTCTTTTTCTAAGTGTCTAAGATAATTAACAATGAACATTTCTAGCCTCAGACTCTTAAACCTGAGACAGTATTGATTTTGTGATTACAATCTTTTCCCTTTTCCAGATTTTATTTATACCCCACTGGTGCTTTGGTCTCCATTTCTACATCTGGCATGGATGTTCCCTCCCTCTGTGATTCTCCTTCTCACAAGTCTGCATAGCAAGGGCAATTGTAAGCCTTGGTTTCTCTAAAATTGTCCCACATTATGTCTGTTATCTCAACGTAATTATCAGCATCTTCTTGTAATGCCTAAAAGTGTCCCAGCTAGGACAATATATGGTCACACACTATATTGCTTCTCAGAGCCTCTTTGAAACACTCACTACTCGTATGATTCTCTACCAACTTATCCTCCCTGCCTCAGCTTTTTACTGAGTTTAGCACAGAACTTTGTCACTCATCTCTCTGATTTTCATGGGAGCTTGAACAGAAAAGCTAATCAATAAATATTTCTCAAATTAAGAAAAGAGCTAAATCACTTTGATGTCCAAACTACATACAGTCTTGTTTTCTATACTGCAGAGAACCCAGGCATTTTGTTCGCTGTTTTCTATTGTTGTGAAGAGACACCACGACCAAGGCAACTCCTATTGGTTTTTTTTTTTAAGGCATTTAATTGGGGCTTATTTATAGCTTCAGAGGTTTAGTCCCTTATCATCATGGCAGGGGTTATGGTTGCATGCAGGCAGATGTAGTGCTGGAGAAGTAGCAACAGGAAGAGAGAGTAACACTGTAACACTGGGCCTGACCTTAAAGTCCACCCCAGTGACACACTTCCTCCAACAAAGCCACTCCCCCTAACTTTTCAAATAGTTTCACTTTCTGGTACCTAAGCATTCAAATATATAAGCCTATGGGAGCCATTCTTTTTTTTTTTTAATTTTTTAAAAATTTTTATTAATTACACTTTATTCACTTTGTATCCCCTTGTAGCTCCCTCCCTCCTCCCCTCCCAATCTCTCCCATACCTTCTCCATGCATGCCCTTCCCCAAGTCCACTGATGGGGGAGGTCATCTTTTCTTTCCTTCTGATCCTAGTATATTAGGTCTCATCAGGAGTGGCTGCATTGTCTTCTTCTGTGGCCTAGTAATGCTGCTTCCCCCTCAGGGGAAGGTGATCAAAGAGCAGGCCAATCAGTTCATGTCAGAGACAGTCCCTGTTCCTATTACAATGGAACCTACTTGGACACTGAACTGCCATGGGCTACATCTGTGCAGGGGTTCTAGGTTATCTCCATGCATGGTACTTGGTTGGAGTCTCAGTCTCAGAAAAGACCCCTGTGCCCAGATTTTTTGGTTCTGTTGCTCTCCTTGTGGAGCTCCTGTCCTCTCCAAGTCTTATTATTTCCCACTTCTTTCATAAGATTCCCTGTACTCTGCCCAAAGGTTGTCCATAAGACTCAGCATCTGCTTTGATACACTGCAGGGTAGAGCCTTTTAGAGACCCTGTGTGGCAGGCTCTTGACTTGTTCCCTGTTTTCTCCTTCTTCTGATATCCATCCTCTTTGCCTTTCTGAATGGGGATTGAACATTTTAGCCAGAGTCCTCCTTCTTGATTAGTTTCTTTTGGTGTACAGATTTTAGTAGGTTTATACTATATTATATTTCTATATGAGTGAGTATATACCGTGTGTGTCTTTCTGCTTCTAGAATAGCTCACTCAGGATGATCTTTTCCAGTTCCCTATTTACCTGCAAATTTCATGATTTCCTTGTTTTTTTTTTTTTATTGCTGAGTAATATTCCATTGTGTAGATGTACCACAATTTCTATATGCATTCCTCAGTTGAGGGGCATCTGGGTTGTTTCCAGCTTCTGGCTATTACAAATAAAGCTGCTACAAACATGGCCAGAGAGCTCCTACAGCTGATAACACCTACAGCAAAGTGGCTAGATACAAAATTAACTCAAAAAAATCAGTAGACCCTCCTGTATACAAAAGAAAAAAGGGCTGAGAAAGAAATTAGGGAAACAACATCCTTTATAATAGCCACTAATAACATAAAGTTATTATGTTAACATAAAGCCACCTTGGGGTGACCCTAACCAAAAAAGTCAAAGACTTGTATGAAAAAAATTTACAGCCTCTGAAGAAAGAATTAGAAGAAGATATCAGAAAATGGAAAGATCTCCCATGCTCATGGCTTGGCAGGATTAACATAGAAAAAATGGCCATCTTACCAAAAGCAATCTACAGAGTCAATGCAGTTCCTGCCAAAATACTAACACAATTCTTTACAGATCTTGAAAGAAAAAGTCTCAACTTCATATAGAACAAGAAACCCAGAATTGCCAAAACAATCCTCTACAATAAAAGATCTTTTGGAGGTATCCCCATCCCTGATCTCAAGCTGTACTATAGAGCAACAATACTAAAAACTGCATGATACTGGCATAGAAACTGATTGGTGGATCAATGGAATCGAATAGAAGACCCCAAAATAAACCCACACACTTATGGAGACCTGATCTTTGACAAAGATGGCAAAACCATACAATGGAAAAAGAGATAGCATCTTCAACAAATGGTGCTAGTCTAACTTGATGTTTACATGTAGAAAAATGCAAATAGATTCATACTTATCACCCTGCACAAAACTAAAGTCCAAGTGGATCAAAGACAACTTCCTGAACAGAACACCAACAGCACAGGCTCTAAGAGCAATCATCAATAAATGGGACCTCATGAAACTGAAAAGCTTCTGTAAAGCAAAAGACACTATCATCAGAACAAAACGACTGCCTACAGATTGGGAAAGAATCTTCACCAACCCTATATCTGAGAGAGGGCTAATATCCAGAATATATAAAGAACTCAAGAAGTTAAACGGCAACAAATCAAGCAATCCAATGAAAAAATGGTGTACAGAGCTAAACAGAGAATTCTTGATAGAGGAATATCAAATGGCAGAGAAACACTTAAAGAAATGTTCAACGTCCTTAGTCATTAGGGAAATGCAAATAAAAACGACCCTGAGATATCACCTTACACCCATGAGAATGGCTAAGATCAAAAACTCAAGTGACAACACATGCTGGAGAGGTTGTGAGAAAGGGGAACCCTCCTCCACTGCTGGTGGGAGTGTAAACCATTCTGGAAATCAATCTGGTGCTTTCTTAGACAGTTAGGAATAGCACTTCCTCAAGATCCAGCCATACCACTCCTAGGCATATACCCAAAAGAAGCTCAAGTACACAATAAGGACGTTGGGAGCCATTCTTATTCAAACGACCACATCAGGCCTGAGGCGAAGGCTTTTCCCACTGAACTCTCCCTTTACTTATGTGGAGATAGTCTTATTAAATGGTCTGAGCTAGCCTCAAACACACTCTGTAACCCAGGCTGGTCTTGAACTTATGGTTTTCTAGCCTTATATTTATGAGTAGCTGTGATTATAAATCTGTGTAACTAGGCCTGATCATTAACCCTCTTTAAACTTCATATCAAATCAATAGTATCTAGAAGAAGACAGTCTTACTTTATACTGAAAAGGTCAACCCCCACTTGAAAAATTCAGCCTGGGAAAGACTGCTATGGAGAACTTAGAAGCTATCCTTTGACAAGGTCACTCAGCCAAGGAACAAGTAATATTAAAATACAGCCTTGCTCGGCTTGTTACACAGTTTGCTGTGTGGCCTGTTAAGGACTCTGCCTCATATTCATATTTTGTGGGTTCTGAAGTAAATGTAATTTGTAAAGGAGAAACATGTCATCAGTAACTACAACTTTGTGTGTGTCATACACATACTCCTATGGAATAAAAGTCAGTTTATAACAATCAATCATATCAAATTTGAAGAAGTCATCCAAGTACCACAAATCCAGAAGAATCACCTAATAACGTAACTCCTTAAATACATTAATTACTTTTTACCTCTATATATTTGGCTGCATTAAACACATTTGAGTGTGTTTTTAGTGTGGACATCTTGCTCCTTGCGAAAGCCATGTTTGCGCACGTGGCCCGCCCGCTGTCCTCAGTGTCCTGTGGTGTTGGCTTCTCTGCTGCACACCGCCCCCAGTGTCCACGCGCGTTACTGTGGAGAACGGCCTCCTGACTTCGTGTTATCTGCACAGTGCCCTTGTTCAATGCTCAGTAACTCTGAAAGGAAAACCTGCCGCATTTCAACGGCATTTTTACCTGGCACCACAAAACGTCACCTTTTCTGAAAGGAGCCTTAAGTGGTCACGATCACTGTTATTACCATACACACGGAATGCCTGCTCCTAGGCCATGAAACAGGACGGGATGTCCAAGCACTCCACCTGGTAAGGCTCAGCACTGGACCCAAAGGGGCAATCTTATCCTCTCTGGGGACTTTTTTTTTTATCATATATTAATATATCATTAGCTTCATCTCAAGGTGCCATCTGTGAGGCCAGCACAAATCCAAGCCATTAATCAAAATTAATCATAAAAGTATGAGAAAAGGACACGGACAGCCTGGGTGAGGGTGGCCTGTCGTATAATCAGGATGCATTAAAACCATGAACACTACAATTTTTTTTGTAAAGGCTCGGGGCAGGGGTGTGAAGAAACGAGCAAGCATGTTTTAAAGATCATAGACAATGTGTTCTTCAAATGAGTCTAACTTAATGCCTCTTACAAGGTCAGGTCAAGGGTGAAGAAATGAGAATTGGCCAAACACAACAGCAATTTCCAGTTAAATAAAGAGCCAGGTCCTCTTTTCTTTACTGACAACAAGAAAATCCGCTGAGGGACAAGAAGGGTTGATTATTGATGCCAAAAATGTACTTTCACTCCTTCAAGGCTTACATGATCTCTCCTTTCATCCATCTTTTTTTTATTTCCTCTCATATTGCCATTCTCCATTTTTGTCAATGACCTTTCTTCCATCCAGCTCAGCTTCTGCCTAATGGCCTGGAGAGGGCTTCTTCATCCGATGGAAAGCTTTAGATCAGATCCCCCTCCTTCATTAGAGAGAGAAGTGAGCAGTCTCTGTGTGCTGGGTGCTAATGAATGTGAAGAAAGATTTTTTTTTTTGTATGTGTTTTACACATTATGTTCTTGACTCCTGGAGGTGCCACAATAAATTGCTGTGCTTCATTTACAAGGAGCCATAACAGAAGCAAAATGAGAATCTGGCGACAAATTGCTTCTCAGTCACCCTGGGTCAGGCTGTTGGGGCTAATGAGAAGAGGGTCTCTAATTTTAAACTCCTCCTCAACCCAGCCATTCCTGCATTAATGCTCACTGTTGTAAATTGTAAAGTCAAATGAAGGAGGCCCTGTTGAAAATTAACCAGTATTTTTATCCCTCGAGTGCCCAGTAGAGCATATTTTGGCTCCGGTAGCTGCTCACGGACGCTCAGCCCCCACCAGGGGTGCTCGCTCCCTCGAAGACGTGCATACCCCCCCCCAACACGACACCACCCTTCCGACTTCCTCTCCTTTCCGACTTCCCACTTCACAAAGGAAATTCAACCAGCCGAACATTGATTTTAAACAAGATCAGAATGTGTTCTGGAAACCAGCTTATCTGTGGGTCCAGTTAACAGCACGCTGTCTGTCCACAGGCATTAAAACCCAGAGAATTATCCTATCTGCTTAGCGGTGCTGCATACTTAATGATCTGTAATTGTGGGTGTAGGGAAAGAGCCAGGAAATCTCTGACTGGAAGACTGGAAGACTGGAAGCGTGCTGTCATTGGGAGCTTAAAGTAGGATTTGAATAAAGAATGAAAACCCAGCGCAGCACCTGCCTCTCACAAAATGCCTTCCTGACCCCCGGTTTGCTGGTTTGTAATAACAAATCTCAAGCAAAAAGCGGTTCGGGAGAAGGGACGATGTCTTGTTAAGTAGGCAGGGTTTTGATCCCACATAGATATCCAGTCAACAACTCAAACTTGAAGGTTGCTAGGGATTGAGAGTAATGTGTTCTGAGTGAGTATTAATGAGACGAAGTTCCTCTTGTGTGTAATGGGTCTGTCCGGGTGCATTCTGCCATGGAATCACTACATAAAACACAAATTAAGCACACTACCCTAATCATTGTAATCAGTTATGTTTTCATGTGTACATCACTGATCTATAAGGCTGTTGTAGTTCTTGTGTGTGGTTTAATTGCTTGTTTTTGCATATCTTGTGTAGTTGATGATGTTCTAGGAATCTTTTCCCCTAAAGGAGACTTTGTAAATTACTTTGTTTAGATGCTAATGATTGTATTTCATTAGTGGCCCTCTCATCCAGAATCATCTTTAAATGAATGAATATGCCATAATTAAAAATCTGAATTATGAATTACTTTGAAAGGAGACAACATTGTCCCGATTTCCCACTGCGACACAGTGTTATTTCAATTATGTAAATATGTTTAATCATTCCCCTTTTGTTTTTCTAATTATTTAATATTAATGTTGCTTTACCCCTTTATTGCTACAAGAAGGGATATGGCATCTTAAATGAGAGTACTTAGACAAGTGATACACAGATGACTAGATTAAAGCAGACATTTATCAGAATGCATAACCCATCTCAAAAACAAACATGCCATTAACATTCATACTAACATGGCAATGCTGGCTATGATTGCACTTCATGAATGCTCTGTCTGTGCAAGTCTAACATTCACAATGAACAATTTCCAATTATTATCTTTTTCTTTACAGAAAGTCTCAGTCCTCTCATAAAAGTTTTGATTATCTGGAGGTATACATCTGAACCCATCCTGAGACTATCATTTTTCTACCGTGTGGAATTCGCAGCTGTTCAGGCATAACTGGACTTGACTTATTCAACTCTCACCACTTTCCATCCAACCCTTCAAAAAGGTTTGTAATGGGAGAGGGGGAGTGTATCTTTAAGACCCCATCCTGAGTTTTTTTTTTTTCTTTTTAACTCTCTCCCTGAAGTAGAAAAACTATTATGAAATACATTGCTGTTCGCCAGCTCTTCAACAAGCCTCCAAGCATCCTCACGTACCACAGAAGCATGAACCCAGTGCTGAGAGCCCTGGAGGGTCAGTCTATGACAGCCACCTTTGTACTTCAGGCATCTTATTCAAACCAATTGCCGAGGCCTGGTTGGTCCTTTACAAAACATGGCATTGACTTCAATTCAGACACTTCTCTTTTCATGTCGCTAGGCTGCACAGGAGTGTGTTCCTCTACCATTTAGTAATTTAGATACTTTCAATATTATTGCTAACTGACTCTTGAAGTCTAAGTGCCTTAATTATGTTGGTTTAATATTTTGTGCTTAAATATTGTTATTTATAAACTAACAGTGGGAAACGCTACAGCCTCCCCACGTCTTTCTTATTTCTTTACTACAATATAAAATGCTCCACTTGTTTGACTGTTAAGTTTTATTAATGACATTTGTAACATTAATATTATGATTTTAAAATACTTGGTCTTTTTCTGCAGATTAAAGGAGTGAACAATCTTTAAAGATTTCCTTTTTCAACTTCTATCTTCTCCATGATGCTTTAGCAATCATGGAAACCAGACTGAGGGTTTAATGTATCTGGTTGTAACACACAGAAATATGCAAATTATCTTGCATATTTCATCATAGGCTACACTTACAAAATATTCAATGGGAAAAACCTATCATTTAGTGTTATTCATTCACGGAAATAAAGTTATAATTATATACAAGTTATTAAGAAAATTGTAAAAATTATTTTCTATTTTATCTAGTATTACTTTATGTCTCCAATCTTGGGATATGAGAAATTCTTTTATAATTACAGTAAAGCTTTCTATGTAGAAAATATCTTGTGATTGACACCTAGAGCCACAGGTTGTTAAGGCACAGCTGGGAAATCCTCAAATTCTAGACAGGCAATGAGTTATGCAGTCTTCCCTTGAGTCAGCGACACAGTTATCTCACTGACTTTTGAATATTAGTCCATTTCAACTTTAATGATAGACAATATTTTGTAATTATTTCTAATTAAAATTTATTATCACTTCTAGTTACTTATTAGAACCTAATTTCTAAGTATTTTTCTACACATGACAACTGAAAAATCCTTAAACATCACAGCATCAATATAGGGAAAGCCCAAATAATCCCTTGAAAACAGTGTTTGAAGAGTGATCATAGCACTGGCTTTGATTGGCTCAGTATTTCTCATTGCCTGGGGAGGAGGAGTCCACAGGAGGGAAGTATGTGGCTGGGGATGGCTGGGCGAGTTGAAAGCTCACAGAAATCTGCAGTTCAGCTTTTAATCATGATTCTTCACAATTTCTTAGAGTAGTTGGTTAGGATTTTGTTCAATATGTATTATCTTGGAGAAAGATGAAGGGTATTGGAAAATCCATAACTGTATCATCAACTGAATCCTTTGCCCTTTTCATTACAGGCTAGGGTGAAGAGTAAAAGGGAATCTTAAAAAAAAAGAAAATTCTCTGGGAAGCCAGAATTTCTATTGCTAGAAACTGAAGATGATGAGATTGAGCAGTGGGAGGGTAGTTTGTCCAGGAAGCCAATTAAGGCAAGCAATGTGTGTCTGGCTTAGAGACATCTATTTGTAACACAGAAGACAATGACTGCTTTTTATCATTTAAAGACAGCATAGAGAAAGCATCTGAAAGACTCTACCTAGCAGTGCTCCAAAATAGATACGAAGACTCACAACCAAACCTTCCGCAGAGTGCAGGGAATCATATGAAAGAAGGGGAGTTTGATGTGGAAAGGATAGGAGCTCCACAAGGACCAAACGTATCTGGGCACAGGGTCTTTTCTGAGATGGACACTCAACCAAAGTCCATGAGAGGATAAAACCTAGAACCTCTGCTCAGATGTGACCCGTGATAGCTCAGTAATCAAATGGTTTCCCATAGTAAGGGGAACAAGGACTATTACTAACAGGAACTCAATGACTGGCTCTTTGACCTCCCCACCTCCCAAGGGAGGAGCGGTACTGTTAGGCCACAGAGGAGGACTTTGCTGCCAGTCCGGAAAATACCTGACAAAAGCGAGTCATATGAAAGGGGAGGAGGTCCTCCCCTACTAGTGGACTTGGAAAGGGGCAGGGAGGAGATGAGGGAGGGAGGGTGGAATTGGGGAGGGAATGAAGGATACAGCTGGGATACAGAATTAACAAAATGTAACTAATGAGAAAAATAAAATTATGGAAAAGAAAAAAAAAAATAAAACACAAAATGTACTAGAAAAAAAAATAAAGACAGCATAGATATGCTGACCTCCCAGTTCAAATCCTCAGACTAACAACCATGGTGACGTGATTCCAGTAGGTAGGTAGAGTCCAGCAGAAACTATGCGGTAGACTGAGCCACCTAAATCTAACCCAGGCAAGCCTCCTGCATAATACTGTTGTCAACCCGAATTGGAGTATTAAATGGCCAGGGAATGGAACTGGACTTAAATATTTAGAAAATCCCTCCCTTGTGGTTGCCAAATCCATGGAAAATGGCTTGGGAAAACACAAGCTCGTGTTATCCATCCCATGGCAGCTGGGAAAGAGCCAACACAGGCCAGTGACATCCTTATTAGTCACCAGGTATGGAAGCAAAGTGAAAGACAGTCAGTTTTCTTGAATGAGTTTTCTTTGCTTCATTCAAAACTTTTACCTGGGTGCCTACAATGACCAATGGGCTTTTCTGTGGGTGTTGGAAAGCCACATTGATGAAATAATGCTAAAAACTTAGCTTCCTCTAACAGCACCTATGTGAAAGTGCAATATGATTGGCTGGTACAGGTTATTTTTGTATAATTACAGGATAATTTTAAAAATCTCCCTTTGGCTTATATTTATTTTGGAAGAACCCAGGCTATCCTTTTATAATGAATATTTATAATTTTCTTCCTTTCTCAAAATTATCTCTAATTTCTCTTCAGCTGTTCTTTCTTGACTGTCCATTCCATCCTGCATGTCTATATTCCTCATCAGTCACCATCGATATATTTTCTAGAATCTATTTCTTATTCTGCTTTAGATTTTTATCTCTTTACCTGTATTTACATGAGGTTAACTTCTTCAGTTACTTTTCAATTGCCTAATTTACTCTTTGAATCTACTGAAAATTTAAGCTATCCAATGAGTTTATTATTGTTGTTATTATTATCATCCTAGTACTAAGAATTTTTCATTGTGCTTAGACTTATTCATTTTCATTTCATGCCATCACTTTTAGTTCACAATGAAAGCTAACATGTTATTATTTAATATTCTTTTGAGATTTCTCTGAAGGGAAGGTGCCTGTGAAGGGCTATGGTGGTCAATGGCTCCTTTCCTGGTGTTGGTTTGCTCTGAAGTTTCAGTTCTAAACCCTTCTTGGCTATGAATCTTTCTCTTTGTACCCCCACAATTTTCTGCTTTGACTGTATTGATGTCCAGGACAGCAAGGACTACATAGAGAGACCCTGTCTGAAAGAAGGAAAGAAGGAAAGAAGGAAAGAAAGAAAGAAAGAAAGAAAGAAAGAAAGAAAGAGAAAGAGAGAGAGAGAGAGAAAGAAAGAAAGAAAGAAAGAAAGAAAGAGAAAGAGAGAAAAAGAGAGAGAGAGAGAGAGAAAGAAAGAAAGAAAGAAAGAAAGAAAGAAAGAAAGAAAGAAAAGACAAGAAGTTTCCTTCTTGACCTAGTTTTCATTTATATTTTGCAAAATGCTCTTATTTTCTCAAATTGACAATGCAGGGTTTACTATGGGGCCTACTCATTAGTGTAGTGCATTATATTGATTGCTTCCTAAATATTGAAGAAAACTTAGATTTCCAAGCTAAACACTGCTTGGCTATTATCAATTATTATTAGTAGTAGTAACATTATCACTAGTCAACTAACTTAGGTACTTTTGCTAAGGATTTCCACAGGTATACACACAACAGTCATTACTATATAGTTTTCTCTTTTATTTTGTAATGCAATTGTCTGATTTTCAGCATCCAGGTAATTATTATTGGCTTATTAAAATGACAAAATTCCACCTTTATCCTTTTTTAGTGCTTTACTCTCACTCTTTACTTACTCCTTCCTTACTCTCAGTAACATACTGGAAATTTCACTGAAAAAGAAAAAAACCTTGGACAGAGGTCAATCACACTCATCTATGGATATAAAAATAAGTATTTAGAAGGCTGGAGCGATGGCTCAGTGGTTAGAGAAGGAGTAGATGCGGGACACAGGAGAGCTGGGGAGAAGTGCCGGAAGGAGGGGAAAGAGAGGAAACTGCAGTCAGGATGTAAAAAGGAAAGAAAGAAAATGGATTTCGATAAATAAAACTAACAAAAAGAACACTGGCTGCTATTCCAGAGGCCCCGGCTTGGATTCCCAGCACCCACATGGCACCTCACGACTGTCTGTAACCACAGCCCTAGCAGATCCAGTGCCCTCTGCTGGCCTCTGCCGGTACTGCATGCATGTGGTGCGCAGATACGCACGCCAGCATAACACCCATACAAATAAAACAAAATTTAAATTAAAAAAAAATTAGAAGGCAATTTATAATGTGTGTATTTAGCAAAACAGCAGTAGTGTGAACGGAAAAAATCAGTGTGATTAACAGGTAAGATTTTCTCCCCCACTGAAATGTTTTATTCTTCATCATCATTCTACACGTAAAACACTTCAATCCAAAGTGGGGGGAGGGTGGGACTGAGTTCTGTCTAGTCACTGCATCCACCTCACAACCTATAATCTCAAAATAGTAATACAAAATAATAATCTGAAAAAAGACCTGCTACAGAAAGAGAACAGCCATGACTCGGGATAAAGCACGTGTCTCAACAAGCTGCTGGATGAGGTATGGTGGAGAGGAAAAAGTTAAAGCAGAGCCTGGTCCGGCTTAAGGGAGGAAGAGAGAGAGGGAGAGAGGGAGAATATGCTCACAATTAAAAATGTATTTGGTTTTAGAAATCTAAGGTTCAAACTCACATATCATAAAAACAGAGCTTTGAAATCATGAAAGGATTCAAGGATATCTTCCTTAGATTTCTTTTCCAGAACTTTCACATTCATAGGGAATATTCATAATTTTTATCTTTTACTTAATATGTGAAACAATTTCAAATATGAAAATAGACAATTGATTGATTGATTGATTTGGTTGGTTGGTTGGTTGGTTGGTTTTTTTGAGACAGGGTTTCTCTGTGTAGCCTTGGCTGTCCTGGACTCCCTTTGTAGACAAGGCTGGCCTTGAACTCACAGGGATCCGCCTGCCTCTGCCTCCCTGAGGGCTGGGATCAAAGGTGTGTGCCACTGCACTCAGCTGTCTGTTTGCTTTGTTTATCCCTCCATTTACCCCTGAGCACCGAGCGCGGACATCCTCAAGTCCCTTCATCTTTCCGCATAGCTTTGTTGCTGTTGACTATCGCTGCACCATCAAAGGCCACCCATCCACGAGTGGCCGCCTTGCTTCCCTAAAGTCTGTGCCAAATACAAGAGAAGTACGGTGTAGAGTGACTGTACGTTTGGCGCATTCACGGTGGTCCTCTCACACTGCTTTTACACCGCGTCTTTGATTTGGTTTTTCCATATTAGCGCAGGTCTATCTCCACACTGTACAAGCAGCCATATGTGTCAAGACCCAGAGATGAGAAGTGAAGCCTGACCTCCAGGCAGACTGGGCGTGTGCTCACCTGAGTTGGCTCTGTACCGTTGTAAGAGCAGGGCCGTAAACACAGGTGTGCAGGTGTCTCTTTGACCCTGATTTCAATTCCTTTTAACAAATGGATTGCTAGAGCACAAGACAGTTCCATTTCTAGTTTTTTGGGAAGAAATTTCCTCATTATCCTACATTCGGTATTTTTGTCTTTTTTGTACTAGGTAGGCTGAGTGAGGTGGGGTGACGCCTTATTGTGGTTTAGATTTACATTCTAGTGAGCATTTTTAATGTATATATACTAGCTGGCCTTTTGTATATCTTTTGAGAACTGCCTGTTTAGGTGACTAACCCAACTTTGAACTGGATTTTTTTTTCAACTGTTCTTTGAGTTTCTTACATACTGTAGAATTAATCCCTTCTCAGATGGCGAGCAAACACTTTCTCCTTTCCTAGAGATTCTCTTAACTCTGCTGTTCCTTCGTAGTATCTACTTGTGTGTATGTATACATGTTTCAGGTATGTGCAGTCTTGAGAAAGCTAGAGGTTAATGGGGATCTTCCTCTATGGCTCTCTACATTGCTGTTTGTTTGTTTGAGACAGGGTTGGCCTAGATCTTACAATGTAAACCAAGTTGGCCTCACACTCACAAAGATCCATCCACCTCTGCCTTCTGGGCCAGCATCCTTGAGATACCCAGTAACCTTCTTGTCTTTACCTGCCCTGTCTGGTCTACCCAGCTCAGAGGTTAACAGGCATGCCTCACCTGCCAGCCTTTCACATTGGTGCTAAGGATTCAAAGGCAAATCCTCATGGCTCTGGCCCAGCACTTCACTTACTAAGCCATCTACCCAGGCTGGATCTTTTGTTTTCTATATTTCCATTTCTCCTTTCTGCTTTTGTTGTCTGTGCTCTTTGCATGGGCGTCCTAGGGCGCTCCTCTAGTACTCTCCACAGCTTTGGGTCTTATGTTTAAATGTTCAATTCACTTACTGTTGGGATCTCCACCATCTGGGAGCTGAGGCAGGAGAATACGAGGTTAAAGCCAGCCTGAGCTACATAGAAATGCAAAATTCTGTGAGGTTAAGTGGTTAGCCAAGTCAGAGGGCTAGAAGTGGCTCTGGCTTTTCACTGGCATTCCTTGCCCCACACCCTGCTACTGCCAACATCATTATTCTACTTTAAATGTTAGGCTTTATTTTGAAATACATTATAGCACAAACGTGTGAAAATAGGTTAATTCTATGGCGTTGCATCCACATTCTGTTTATTTTAGATAGGCTTAAATTTGTTTGCAAAGTCAACTGTTTAAAATTATTGGTTATTCCATAATTAAAGATTAATCATGTTGCAATCATTTTCGAAAACAAAAAATAGATGCATTCCCTAGTTTATATATTCATAGTGTATGACAATGGGCCAAATACTTAACTCCTGTAAGCCTCACCTTTCTGACCTATAAAATCAAAGAACAATAGTCACATCTAGACCAACTTCTTGGATCTAAATTTGCTGTCATTAGGCAGTCTGCCCAATGACTGGTAGCAAAAAGTACAACCAGTATCGATCCAAGGGTGGTGGTGGGGGTGCTCCTTGTTTGTTTGTTTGTTTGTTTTTGTTTTGACGTTGGAAGGACTGGAAATTGAATAGGGGCCTTCTGCAGGCAAGTACTCCTCCACTGAACTACAAACCTGACTTATCTGTCTCAACTAAACGATTAACCTCCACACAGCAGTGCATGTGTTAGGAGATCTTGAGAAATAAGAATAGAAAAGAGGATTTTGTTCTGTTGGGAGATAGATGATAGTCTGTATCAAAATACTTGGCCTCATTTGGGAACTTGCAGTCAATGAGGATTCCTTCAGCAGAAGCTAAAACATCAAAGCGGGAAATTACTTCAGAGACGTGTATAGAATGCATCAAAGAGATAGTTATAAGAACTCTCATTGACTAGAAAGACACTTCCCCCTTCCTCCAACCACTGCTGACATAATTAAATTGACAATTACGGACAAATACAAACATTCATACCTAAAGGGATTATCTTGATTTTAGAGGTAAAGTTAACTCATAACAATTCTTGCCTTGAGGAAGTGGTCTATGAATACTCTTTGTGGAACAACAGAATGGACAAGCAATCAAAGAAACATAAAGAATCAAATGCAATTTTGAAGATGGCCTTGATTTAAGAAAGCAATTTCCACGAGAATGTAGAAATACAATATAAAACTAGAATACTGATACTTCAAAATATTCTCTAGTTTAATAACTTTTATAAAACTCACCTTATACTATAGTTGAAAGATTTAGTCTTCTTTAACCTAGAATTTTTCATCATTTAAGCATGAGGACCATCAGTATTAGAACTTCATGTCTGCAGATAAAAGCAAATACATAATTATTTTTAAACCACTGGGAATTCATTGCTGCTCTTAAATAAATTGGTGCTACATAATAGCAACACACAAATGTATTAGGAGTGTGTGTGAACACTTAGTTAAACATGTAATTTAATTAATCCACATACCATGACCAATATTTTAATAAATTCAAGAATCTTTTGTAATAAATTCATGGCCACCTAAGAGATTGAAATATCTACGTTTTCTTATATAATAATACTATCTTCAGAAATATCAAGGGTACTTATCACTGCAAAACTGTGAAAAGAATGAAAAAGAAAACAAAATTCTCCTTTCAATACAGGGAAACCATTAAGAACACCAGCAAACAATATGGTTCTTGTAGTTCCTTTCAAAGTATAAGATTTTTCACCTACTCCCCTGCTCTCATCCCACCTTCCATCAATATTTATTCCTGGAACCAATTGAAAAATCTATGGATCATCCATTTTATTCATTCTCTTGACATTTATTTTGAGCTTAATATGTGCCAGGCTCAGATAATGAGCTAACTCTGAGCCCCAGTCCTTTCCTCGAAAAGATTACATTCTAGAAGAAACGGACCACACTCCAAGGATAATAGAAACAAATATTTCTGGTGGTGCCAGGAGGGAGAAGTGCAGGGGCACTTTGTAAGAACGGGGAAACCTGCTTTACAACTTCACACTTGGAGCTGGGCCAAGGGGGATTCCCAAACAAGTGACCTCTGAGCAAACATTTGGTGGATGAAAAAAATGAGGAAAGGATTACAATGAGGAAAATATTACTGGTAGACAAATTAAAAGGTCAAACTATCTGGCTTCAGTCGTGAGATGGATTCACAGACAGAATTAAATCAACTGAGACTCTCATGGGGTGTGTCAAGGTATTCAGTCTTGACCTAAAAAGTTATAGGCATTCCTTCCAGCCTTTCACCTTCCGACTGTGGGGTCAGGGAAACTTACTTGCCTTTTCGATATTCTGCATTCCTCTTGTAGGAAACAGAGGTTAACAGCTTATATCCTGCATAGATGTGATGGTTATGAAATGACATGGTTTGTGCCGTCCTTAGTGAGTAGTCAAGTGCTAGGTACATATTTCTAGTTAACAATTTTGATAGCAAATGTTCTTCCTCACTCTTTGCAGTGGGTTATATTTCCTTTCACCCAGGGCACCAATGACAATTCTTCCTTCCAGTCCACTGTCTCCTTCAGGAATGGGTTCACAGAAGAGCCAGAATCTTACGAGAAAGGAAAAGAGATTAGCCCAACTTGTACAACCAGTAGCAATTAAAGTTTTAAAATACAGACAGCTAAGTGTCATGCCCCGTCATTAGGAGACTTGGTGGCTACTGATAAAGCACTTGTCATGTGCCAGAAAACTAACAATAAACACAGTTTTTGCTTAACCACAGGAGAGGTTTTGTACGTGAAGGCTGCACCAACTCAAACACACATGCTCTTCTTTTTGCCATGGAACTGCTGGGCCTAGTCCCTTCTCGCAATACCCTTCCCACCCTTCTCTCTCATTTGATGTCTTCTTTCATATGTCATCCTCAGGAAACGTATTAATAAGAAATCTCAGTGGTTTAACATAACCACTTGTTTCTTTGTCTCATCCACATCACAGCCCAATATGGACTACAAGGCCCTCTCAGGAAGCCAGCCTCCCAGCCTCAGGGAGTCAAGCTGCAACACAGAGGGCTTCAACTCTCACTGAAGGCACCCTATGAGAAGCGAAGCAGTTCAACACTGCCTGCTATGAACAATGCTTCTTCAATGTAAGGACCGTTTCCAATAAGTTAGGCTGTTGGGACCTTTGATTGACTGCTGCTCTCACACTCTGTGTTCAGCTACTTTGAGTAGGAAGCAGCCTCTTTTGATGACTGATCAACTAACTGTCCCTGTGGTAACCCAGATGTTTTGAATGTTAGAGGGTCCTCTTGAAGAAGCTATACTCCCACCACAAGGTCACAATGATTTCTGCTTTTGACTGTGTCAACTTCTGTGGCTGGAGACGTGGGGACCAGTCACATTTATTTAAACCTATATCAAGGGGAGAAAACTTTACTTTGGCCAAGAGAAGATGCGTAACTTCCAAATGACCTCACCTACAGCAGCCCCAAGGTTAGCTCAGAATCTTGAGAGTTGTCCTCAAGTAAATCAAAAGAAGGAAGAATTGGTTTCCAGTAACTCGAGCTGTAACTGACAGAGTAGCCTGTGTCTACACATAGCCTACAAATGCATTTGTGCTTTGCTTCATTTTGTTTTAAGCAGTGCTAAAGACCAAATCCAGGACCTGTGCATGTTGGATAAGCACTACCACTGAGCTGTATCCCTAACCTCTGTGGAGTTTGGTCCTTTCGTGAAAGTCTTCATTGACCCTGTTAAAACTAGAAGCTATGCTATGAGGTCTGTAAATTATAATCCTACATTCCCATGTCACACCCATGCCATGTCCCCTTCTGCCAGTGTTCAAGGCATGTCATACACTTTTAGGGTTAATCAGGGACATTTCTACTACACACCACACACACACACACACACACACACACACACAGCAACATTAGGCTGTAAGTAACGCTCCTTTCGGGTGGATTTTGCCTGCTGCTGGTGTTTGTTGTGGGTGCCGTGCACTGAGCCTGCAGATGAAGACCTGGAGGAAACTGAAGAGTTGCACTACTAGGAGGCAGCTGGGGAATTCCGAGAGGTGAGGGAGTGCGGACACGGTGGTAGCCAGGAAAGGCAGCAGAGGGACTGAGAAGGCAAAAGATGGCAGAGAAGTTGATAGTGCAAAAGAGAGAAGCAGTGAGGCGCAGAAGAAAGAATTCTCAACCAGCCACTTCTGACAGCGCCAGTTTTATTTCATGGCTACACTTCATCTGGAATAAAGGTTCCCAAGGTCACCAAAGAATGGGCAGGAAAGTCTCCCCGTTGATAGGGGATGATACAGGATGCTTTAAAATCGAAAATTCGGGGAAACAACTATTTTGATATTCATTCTATTTTCTAAATCCATCCACATCACTTCAAAGCATCTACAAGGGGGAATAGATAATGCAATCTTCCTGTGTGGAGAAACAGCAAAACCAGCCTATAGTGGAATGTGAACAGAGCACAGTGCTTGCTGGCAGGCAAGTAGCCTTGCCCCGCCCTGGAACTATCCTAGGCCCTATCTGCCCCTTTACTGCTGTGGAAGAAGCCTGACAGACACCATCAACACTCGCCTGCGGCTTACTCCCGCCCTTCTCTGCTCATGACAGGTATTTTCTCCACACAGCACTAATAGCAGACCTAAACATGTCTGTTAACCTCGAGTCCCAAGGGGGGAAAAATAACTCTAGGTCTCTCAGAGGATGGTCATTATGACTTTAAGGGAGCTTTTAATTCGCCAGTTTTCCTTTATTTATTTGTTTAGTCCCTTTGCAGCCTCTTCTCAGACCCCGCCCTCCTCTCTTCCCGGTCCCACCCTTATGCCCTTTCTCACTACTCTGCCACACAGAAGGTACCAACCCACCCACACGCCTCAAGTCTCAGCAGGGCTAAGCACACCCTCTCCCGCTGAGGCCTGACAAGACAGCCCGGCTACAGAGAAGGGATCCAAAGGCAGGCTACCAAGTGAGAGACAGCCCCTGCTCCCGTTGTTAGGGTTCCCACATGTTGACCAGGCTGCACATCTGCTACATATGTGTAGGGGGGCTAGGTCCAGCCTGTGTGCTCTTTGGTGGGTGCTTCAGTCTCTACGAGCCCAGGCTAGTTTACTCTGTAGGTCTTCTTGTGGTGGCCCTGACCCCTCTGGCTCCCTCTATCCTTCCTCTCACTCTTCCACAGAACTCCCCAAGCTCAGCATATTGTTTAGCTAGGGGTTTCTGCATCTGTTTCCATCAGCTGCTGGATGAAGCCTCTCTGAAGACAGTTATGCTAGGCTCCTCTCTGCGAGCAGAGCAGAGTATCATCAACAGTGATAGGATTGGTTCTCTCCCATAGGGTAGGTTCCAAGTGGGGCCAGTAATTTGTTTGCTATTCCCTCAAAGATTTGCTCCAATTTTTTTTTTTTGAGACAGTGTTTCTCTTTGTAACCTTGAACCTTGGTTGTCCTAGACTCTCTTTGTAGACCAGGATGGACTCAAACTCAGAAAGATCCACCTCCTAATTTTTTTTTAGTTGATTTTGTATCCAGTCACTTTGCTGATACTTTGACTTCTTCCTTTCCAATTTGTATCCCCTTGATCTCCTTTACTTGGATTATTGCTGTAGCTAGGACTTCAATAACTATATTGAATTGATACAAAGATAGTGGGCAACTTTGTCTTGTCTCTGATTTTAATGGAATTGCATTAAATTTCTCTCCACTTAGTTTGATATTGGCTATTGGCTTGCTGTATATTGCCTTTATTGCATGTTTTTGGTATGCACCTTGTATCCCCAATCTCTCCAATACTTTTAACATAAAAAAGTGCAGGATTTTGCTAGTGCTTTTTCAGCATCTGAAGAGATGATTGTGTGGGGGAGGTTTGTTTTCATGATGGATTACATTGATATATTTTCATATATTGACCCACTCCTGTATCTCTTGGATGAAGCCTACTTGATCATGGTGGATGATGTTTTTGATATGTTCTTGGATTGTGTTTGCAAGTGTTTTATTGTATATTTTTGCCTCAATATTCATAAGGAATTTTTGTCTGAAATTCTCTGTTGAGTCTTTGTGTGTTTAGGTATCAGTGGATCAGTTGCCTCATAGAATGAATTTGGTAGTGTTCCTTCTGTTTCTATTTCTTGGAATAGTTTGAGGACTATTGGTATTACCTCTTCTTTAAAAGTCTGGTGGAAATCTCTGTTGAAACCATCTGGCCCTGGGCGTTTTTTTTTTTTTTTTTTTTTTTGTTTTGTTTTGTTTTGTTTTGGTTGGGAAATTTCTAATGACTGTTTCTACTCCCTTAGGGGTTTTAGGTCTATTTAAATTGCTTACCTGATCTTGATTTAACTTTGGTAAGTGTTATCTAACAAGAAAATTATCCAGCTTGTCTCAGTGGTATAGGCCTATAATCCTAGCACTTAGGGAGGCAGAGGCAGGTGGATCTCTATGAGTCCAAGGCCAGCCTGGTCCACAAAACAAGCCCAGGACAGCCAAGGCACACAGAGAATCCTTATCTTGAAAACACAGGGGAACAAAAAACTATCCATTTTGTTTAGATTTTCCAATTTTGAATAGTACAGGTTTTTGAAGTAAGATCTAATGATTGTTTGGATTTCTTCAGTGTCCGTTGTTATGTCCCTTTTCATTTCTAATTTTGTTAATTTGGATAGTGTCTCTCTGTCTTTTGGTTAGTTTGGCTAAGGGTTTGCCTATCTTGTTGATTTTCTCAAAGAACCAGCTCTTGGTTTTGTTGATTCTTTGTATTATTCTCTTTGTTTCTAATTGATTGATTTCGGCCCTGAGTCTGATTATTGCCCACCATCTACTCCTCTTGGGTATGTCTGCTTCTTTTTCTTCTAGAGCTTTCAAGTGTGCTTTTAAATAGCTAGTATGAGATCTCTTCAGTTTCCTTATGAAGGCACCGAGTGCTACGACATTTAAACAACCAAAATTAAGGCCCTGATTATTTTATTATTACATAACTCAAATATGTATGTGTTGTAGAAAAAAGCGCGGGTAAGGAACTTTCATATCTAAGACTGTAGAACTATTCCACATTCTTCAAGAATTTGGATGCAAGTCCAAGGGTGAGGAAATATTTTGAAAATGGAGCACATTTCTTTAAAGCCCACTCATCCCTAATTGATCTCTATACTAAAATGGAAAGCCCAACTCCACATGATGAAGAGAACAATGCCACATGATGAAGAGAAGCTCCAATGTCCACTTAGACCACCACAGAGGTGACGTAAGGCGCAGAGAACAGCACCATGGAGAACTGACTTGCACATCTCGGTTTTCCTTCCTTTAAGAAGAGAGATTTTGAGTGACACTCGCTATTGCCCAAACTGACAAAATTTACCTAAAACTGGTACATGAAGCTAACTCTGAGTTCCGTCACTCAATGGAATTCCACAGCTGGAACCAAAGAAACTCACGTGCAGAGGCGGACCTATCAGTGCATTCACTGGGCAGAGCGTGTCTCCTGAGCAGCAACAGCGCTGGAAGCTGGTCGGCATGCACAATCCAGGACCCTGATGTCGCCTTAACAAGATCCTAAACTAACAAGTTTAGGGCCTGTATGTGCACTAAACTTCCAGAGCACCTGGGGGAAGAGAAAAGAAAATCATGTTTAATTGAAATTTTGGGTAGTGCTTCCAAGATCTACATAGAATTATACAGTCCCCAAGCAGGCCTATCTTGCTTCAAAATGTCATTTTGGATTAGATGGTTCTCCTCTACTATGAAATGGAGTAAGGATTCCCTATGCGGATAGGCAGTGGCTCAGTTAAAGTAGGCTAAATTTAAGCATTTCTAAAAACATGTGGCCATACAAAATTGCTGAATTAATGCAAAACAAAGCAGGCATACACAAATTAACAGAAATGCTTCCAGACAGATAGAGTGGTTTGTAACCTCAACTACTGAGTGTGCTCCCGTGGTTGCTTTGCCTCAATTATAGTGGTGTTCTTTCATGGTTAAAAGACCAGGAAAAATAAATAAATAAACCGAGAAACTAACAAACGTAAAGTGTCCAAGATTCCACAGACATGCGTGGTGACAACCACAACAGCCCCAGGTTACTGGAAGCGCCGTGTTTTTCTTGAAGAATACCCCCCTGTTGCTGCCATGTAAAAAGGAGGGGCGAGGGGATTCATGAAGATCTCTTCCTAGAGGAGGGACTGTCCAGGCCAGCAGTCCTCCTGTATCTTTAGACAGGCAGTCCCCTCACCACACCTCAAACAGCCATTGGTAATGAAGCCGGCAGAGCAGGTACTTCTGTGGAGGCTTCTACCATGTGTCCCAGCTACCACGCCACCTTGCCAGCTGAGCTACCCTGGCTGACGTGACACATCTTTTTAATTAGAGAAATGCGTTTCCTAGGATGAGTGATCCCTTTCTCGGGATCCCGCGCCTGCTGTTTCTGAGCCTCTTCTCCTTGAGCACCCTTCTGCACCGGCGAGCCTCCTGCCCGTGTTGCTTCCAAGAGAAACGGAGCGCTGGATTTCAATATTACACATCACTTCAAAATCATGTTTTCATTTCCCAGGAAGAGCATTTTTTTTTCATGCATTACACTTGAGAGCCTATATCCTGCCAAAGCCCAGGACCAAGAAACAGTTCAACAGGTTCTGGAAGAAACTCGCTGCCATCCTTTTGTTGAAGGATAAAGGCAGGTCAAAGGGTGGGCTAAAGAGTGCTCTGGAAGAACACGGAGGGATCCACATCCTGCCCAGCTCCGGCTTTGTACAGGTCTGGGCTCTGGTTCAATTACAAGGGCAGGAGAGGGCTGACCCGCCTGCTTCCACTGGCAGCAGGGCCAGCGGGCAGTTGCTCTGAAAATCTCTCTCTCTTCTCTCTCTCTCTCTCTCTCTCTCTCTCTCTCTCTCTCTCTCTCTCTGTGTGTGTGTGTGTGTGTGTGTGTGTGTGTGTGTGTGTGTGTGTGTATGTGTGCGCGTGTGTGTGCGTGCGCGCGTGTGTTGGCAGAGGATAAGTTGCAGGTGTCCTCCGCCCTGAACTGCAGCTACTCTGTGAGCCTCAGGTGCTCAGGCTTTGTGTTAAGCCTCCTTACCCGCTGAGCCACACTGCTAGCCAAACCCCCAAAACTTTATCCTGTTACTGCACAACCACTCTCTTCAACTCCGCCCCACCGGGAAAGCCTTGAAGATTTTACTTCAGAATAGGCTCCACAGGGAGTTAAGCATTGCACCTCTAAATAATAAGAGATAGTGAAATAGAACATTTCTCTCTGAAGAGCCTCTAGCGCCGCCGTCATCTCTGTATTTTCAATTGCCCACAGAGATGTTTTAATTTAACGTTTGGTGCTAAGCATCCCTTGAAGGAAGATGATAAATCTGCAGATCTACATTTTAAATTGAAGTGCTTACTGCACATTCCCCTGGCTCCGGTGCTGGTTCGCTGGCATTTTATTTTAGCCTCGTGCTTCTTCATCACTTCAGGGAGAGGGGAATTTACAGAGCGTACACTAGGCAAGGATTATTTAATGTTTGTCTGTTTGTTGAGATCAGGTCTCGCTATACATGTATCCCAGGCTAACCTCCGACTCATCCTCCTGCCTGAGTCTCCCAAGCACTTCCATCCTAGGCCGTCACTGCCACACCCAGCTAGAACTAATCAGTGTTTTACAAAAGGTTCTTCACCGCTTTCGTTGATAAACATAAATCTCATTTTGGTTAACTGGTTTCCTATTAAGCAGAGAAGGTATATATATAATAATCTCCAGGCACTATCAACATTAAAAAAAAATCAAATACAAACTATAGAGGGAATTCCTGCGTGTGTGCACTTGATAACGAACAAGACTCAGCTTCTATTATGTACCGCTATTACAGGATACAGGAGAAATGTAACCTAGCAAATGCTGATTCCCAGCATTCCAGGCTGGGATTTTGTTGGTTGGGGTCTTTGTTTGTGGTTTTGAAGAGTCAACCCACCTCACAAAGCCAGGCAAGCCACCACTGAGCTACCCCAGCTCTAGATGCCGGTTCTAAAAGCTACACTGCTAAACCCTTCCGTGACACTCTGTCAAGCGAGCCTCTCAGGGCAGATGGCAGGAAATTAGTGGAGGATGCCTGAGCCCAACCACTAAGCCACACTGCCACAGCAACAATGAACGTTTCTATAGGAGCCCAATCCGAAACTTGTGGTCTGAAACGTGGCACCAACATGTTGTCACAAGGAGAAACTCCACAGCTGGCTTTATGGAATGACTGTCAAGCCAAGTGCAGGCACACCGAAAATAGTCCCCAAAGCTCTGTTCAAGCTGCATGTGTAAGGTGTGTAAAAAAAACACCCCAAGTTGATGCTTAGATCTAATCTCCAATATTTCTCATTATATATATTCCAAATCCCAGAGACCTGAAACACTTCTATCTCAAGGCGATTTAGGTGGATTCAACATACATCTGAGCAAAGAAAAACAGAAAATCACTGCTGATATTTATTGGGTATTTACATATTTTGGTAAGTGTTTTACATGTTTCCTTTTATTTCTTTCAACCCTAGTAAGCGCATATTATTTTTATTCAGGTACCCATTTTACTAGTTTAAAGAAAAAAACACAGGGCACAGGGAAAAAATATCTTAGTGGCTCAAGATCACAGGACAGATATGAACTCAACCCTGAAAACCAGCCCAGAACCTAAGTTTCCACCACTCTGCCAGTTAGCAAATTAGAAAAGACAGTTTAACTCAGTGTTCAAAGTTCTTTAGTGCTGTGTTTGGGGATACCTCAAAACACTTCACATTATTATACAAATCACTTATCTTTTCTTATGTTAAAACTGTTAATATGAGGGATAGAATCCATTCATTTCTTTTCATTTCACTCATCTCACTAAGTTACTGTCTTTGGAAAGGCCTCCTGTAGTTAGCAAACATTTATAAGACAAGAACATCCTCCAGCCCAGATCTCTGACTCCAGCAAACATTCACTGCCACTTAGCAGCACTAACTCTCTTCATTAAGTCAGCACACAAGTACACTACGCCCGGGCATCTGATCACACCACAGGTAAGACTCCAGGAAGATCAGGCCAAATGAGGAAAAGCAGTCTAAAAGCTCTCATGGCTGTTGTTAGGCGATGTCCTTCTTCCAATGAATTTAATCAAGACAACACCATCCTTACTTTCTAAATAGTATATTTGAAGATGAAAAAAAATTTCACGGAAGCATCTAAGCATTGAGTGGGTAGAACAGACTCTTCTTCCCCCTGAGTAGCTAGAACAGTTTCTCACGTGAGCACCTAAACACTGGTTTATATCATTTAAATGCCATACACGTCAAAACACTTCAACCTAACACTTCCTTTGAAGTCACGACAATCAGGTTCTTCTTCTTCTTTTTTCAGTAGCATCACTTTTTAGCATTTCTATAGCACTTCACTCTGGATGAGTACTTTATAATTATTTCTAGTCTTAGTTAACCGCTAGCTATTCATTCAAATATGGTTATTCTCCCAATAATATATAGGCAGATAGACAATGCTCACAACTGAATCAACCCAATCCTAAGAGATTGAAACTCATACAAAAATCGCAGGCAAGCACATACCTATGAGAAAAATAATACAGAAAATGACAGACAAAAATAAACAAATTAAATCTTACCTTTAGGGATTACCAGTCACATGCATCTATTGTCAGTCATAATATGAATGAATCGAAAAACCAGTGATTACATGTGGACTAAAACTGGTGGAGAAAAAAAAAAAAGAAGAGAAAAAGGAGAAAACGCTGAGTGAAATAAACTGGTCACAGAAGAAAAAAAAAAAACCAATGGAGAAGTGTGTGGAGCAGACACTGCCAATCACTGGCAAATGGTCATTCTCTTTTCACATTTCCCGACTTCCCTTACAGCTAGAGAGTGTTTCATAGCTAAGCTCAGGGCAGTGGCATGGGAACAGAACAACACATCACACCTAGCTGTTGACTCGTCTCAGTGATGAAGCCACTTGCGGCTGACCTCATTTTACTCTCTCCATATCTCCGGCTAACCTGGCTGTTCCTCCATGGTTCCTGCTCCACGCTTCTGCCTGAGTTCCTACCTTGACCTCACTCAATGATAGACTCTAACCTGTGAGCTAGGAGCTCCTTTCTCACCAGGTTGTGGTTGGTCATGCTGTTTACTACACAACAGAGACAAAACCAGAGCATCATAACTGATACGGTAAAATCACTCACGGGGCGAGAGAGCATGAGATTAACTCGACAGCTCTTGGTAACAGAGGAGGTGATGACTGTAAGAACTTTTAGAGGAAGGTATCTAGAAACAATGGTGCCTATGGAAGTGGTTTTCAAGTGTCGGCCCAGACACTCAGAAGCCACTACAGCTGTGGCCCGGAGGAGCTTGGCCATTTCTCTAGTTGGCAGCAGAGACTGGTGTATCCCTTTGGAGATGGTTTCACAGGCAAACAGAATAACAGGACAAACAGAATAAATAAACAGGACAAGGGAAATGATAGGACAACAGAATAAATAGGACAACGGAAACCTCCACCAAACTCCAGAGGAAAGTTTGTGAGATCAGGCGCATACGACAGGGTCGTACTTCCTGCAGGCAACCCCTAAATGGTGTGTGAGGCTCTGCGGGTGGAGACTAAACTGAAATGAAGACAACAGAAACGTGAACATCTGCTAAAGAGAGCTATACACGTCAGGAAGCAGGTGGAGCCTGACAAGAGAAGGCGGGCGTGGCAAGGCCACGGCACGGGTCTGCCCAATCCCACCAGTGTGCAGCTCACACTACAGCATGCCCTGGCTGCCAGGCATGGAGCTTTAATGTGTGTCCTGCTAGCCATCCGTGTCACTTAGGTCCCACCCTCATTTCTCCACCCTACTTCTACGTGTTTTGGAATGGTAATAATTACAGTGTATAATTATGTATTGGGAGGATATAACTTGTTGTTGTTGTTGTTGTTTTTATTTTTGCTGGGGCTTATAGTTAAGAGTTCATCTTGACCTTCAGAAGAGACTTTGAACGTGAGCTTTTGAGCAGTGTTGGTGCTGTTAAGCGTACAGAGCCTCCTGGAGATGGAGTAACTGCATTTTTCATCATGAGATGGCAACGAGCCTTTGGAGAACCTAGTGCAGAATGATATGGTTCAAAGAGATGTGCTTTGCTGTTGGGTTGACAAGGGGAGGACTCGCCATGATTAATTTTTATTGTCATGTTTATTAGATTAGGGAATTTCTGTGAGGTTAATGGGTTAATCCTCCAGAGAGGATTCCCGAGAAAGCAAAACCCATCCCAAATGAGTATGGCAACACCCCCTGGCCTGGGGGCCCAGATGGCACAAAAGGCAAAAAAGGAAAGCGCTAGCTGAGTGCCAGCACTCCTCCACTCTCTCTGCTGCCAGGCCCACTCTGCCAGGCCCTGCCTGCTACGGTATGACTTAACCCCTTCGAAACTGTGAGTCAAAAGAAAGCCTTCCTCCTTTTAAGGTTTCCTGTCACAGATGACAGAAATAACTAATGAGTTGGTAAGTGCTAGGGAGTCATCTAGGGATATCCTTAAACTCATACTACAAAACGTACTGACAATGTCCTTGTCCTACTTACCCTCAAGTACGCAGTGTGCTGCTTCTGAGCAATCCAAGCATATCTTTAACATGAAGCTATTTGGTAACCAATGAAAGCTTAAACTTACAGAATATTTTTTTTAAGATGTAGAATTAACAGGCATTTTTCAGCATCTGGCCTGTGTCTGTTGCTCTTTTATTTTTTACATAATGTCAATTTGAAGGTCACAGCAGCAACCCCAGTTACAAGGTAAGGAAACCAAATAACAATCTTGTAAATCACCCAAGATTGCACAAGCTGGTAGATAACAGCTTGAGCTAGCACCCAGGCTTCTTGACCCAGCGTGCAATTCCACTGAGAGTTCTACTCCGCTGCCTCGTCACTCTCTCATGTACTTTTGCATGCCCAACCTAAAGCTCAAACGAAATCAAACAAAACAGATGCACAACAAACCATAAAGTAATGACTTCAGGCATTGGGGAGAGGAAAGCAAAGGATGGTCCTGCAAGGGTATAAGGACTAGGAAGCACCCTAAGTGAAAAACACAGTTCCTCTTTAAATGAAAACCAGAGAATGTTTCCAAGCTTAAAAAAACAGCACTTGCACACCACTATTACCATCAAAATTGTTCGCCACTCTTGAAGACAGTCGCCTAGGGCAACATAACTCCCCATGGCAGGTCTAAGCTGATTTGGTTCAGAATCAAAGGTACAAAGATAATGAAAATGGACATCAGAGTCAGGGACTATCCAGACATACAGGACTTTGAATAGCTGAATTAGCATAAAATCCCTACTAAGAGAGCATCTCATATGTCCAAGTCTAATTTCTTGATCAAGTGAACCAGAGGAAGAAACAACCTATTTTCAATCTCTACTGTCATTTTTGTCTATTATTTGCTACATGACCTCCTTTACTCAAAGCTAAAGAGAAACCATTGGAAAAGTAAAAGTGAAAAATGAATAAACTATTAACCTATGCAATTCTTGGCAGTGATAACTGAAATACAACAATTTTCTACGAAGTTCAGGTAGGAGGCAATTATCAGTTTGGCTTCAGATCTGAGATAAAACTTCACTTTCCAGATAGGGCACTTTGGTATGAGACCACAGATAAGCCTCCCTATATGGAAATTATTGTTGAAGGAGAGTGGTTTAAAATTTATGATTCCAATAAGTGTCATGACTTCACTCAAACCAGCCATTTTCATCTTTTCACAGTTCCAGTTAACCAGCAAGCTGGGTACATGACACAACTCTGTAGCTCAAGCATGGTAGAAGCAAAGGTAGGAAGATCACAGGAGCCCAGACCAGCCTGGGCCATAGCAAGACCTCACGTCAAGTACAAAACAAATAATAACAGAAGAGTCACCATCATCTCTTTGTCCACTAATGAACTAAAGTAAATTTCACCTTTTGTAAAAAGGTTGCACAGAGTCTTAAACACAACCTAAGAGTTCGGTAGAATGCTAACTACTGTACCATAAGCCTCCTTCCCAGTAAGTAGTAAATAAAGGTGGGAGATGGAAAGCAAAGGCAGGAAACAAGCTGGATCACGTGGGAAATCTTCTGTGGAAGGCCTTTCATTGGACCAGTGAGCAGACAATCCCCTCCCAAGCAGGGTGTCAGGAGCACACCCTTGATTCTCAGTGCTTCTGATGAAGTTTCCGCTTCAATAGGACAACGGCTTTCTATCAAAGAGTGTCATAACATCTTATCAAAGAATGTCATAACACAGAAGCCTCATAATTGGTACGAAGAGCTCTGCAAGAGTATAGTAGTTGTAAGCCATAGCATCACCTCTCTTTAGGGAGAGGGAACAAAATTTAATACACATGGAGACAGAAAGATAATTAATTGCCTTCTTGGCAAGCCACCACTCTACCACCAGTTGAAGCATTGTGACAAGTGATAAAATTTGAGTCAAAATATTTAACTCAGCCACTTACTTAAGTGGTAGACCCAATTTTAGGCAAACCCCCAGTTAAGGTGCTGATAGAGAAAAGACTTCGATTCATTTTTCTACCATATCACATATATCTGTTGGCATCTATGGTGTTCGGAGACCTTTGTGAGATGTTTGTTTGTCTTTAAAGTATATGTAAGTATTTCTATCAACGTGAGAAAGGCATGATAAATTCAGAGAATTGTCAATGCTAGCTGGTACCAGAAAAACACAGAAACTAAACCCAAAATAAAAGTGAATGAGAGAAGCAATGCTTGAGGAGTAGTAAATGCTCTCTGCACTGAAGTGATCATTACACAAGGGGCACAAGTAGTGAAATTTTACATTGTGACCCACACATTTGCACAAGGACTATAGCAGAACAAAATAAAAAAGAACACATCAGTCCTGGAGACCTTTCAAAATGAGCACACACAAAGCGGTCCTATCAAAAAAGCGTAAGAAGGGGAAAGAGCCAACAGTCCTAAAAGGAATGCTAGTTGTACCAACTGGATCCATTCTGGCTCAATCTGATAAAGGCCATGATGTGACTATACAACTGAGGCAGGAAATTCTGTGGCTTATCATTCAAAGTTTGTGGTGGAAGACAAGAGAGCCCGAGGACTAAGGGGAAAGGGAAGGAGAGATGTAGGGACATATATCTCGTGTTAACTAAGACCACCTCTGCAGCTGCTCTCTAAGCCAAGGCCTGACAGAGTCTGCTGGCCTGAGAATTAAGGGCTCCCTGGTGAAAACACGCTAAACGTATTTCCTGCTTTGCTTTTGCACAATAAAACACAAACACTGATACGCATGCGTTTTGATGATTTTAGACAGATTCGTGTCACCCGTCAAGATACGGATCATTCCCGCCATCCCAGACTGTTTCCTCAAGCACTTCATGGTCCTGTCCTGGGGCCCGTGTTCTGTCACTGTGAGTTGTTGCTTCTTCTTGATTTCTACAGAAGCTGTTTGGCCCTCACGTTGTTTGGCCCTCTATGCATAAAGCTTTTCTCTCTAAGAAAAAAGAAATTGATTCCTCCATGCTGCCTTTAGCCATAGTTGATGCTTCTATGAATGTCAGTGTTCTGAAGTAGAACAACCACATCCACCCACCGGTTACAGATCTGAATTGTCTCCAGGCTGGGACTATGTGCTACTGCCATGAACTGTGTAGAAGTTTTTAAGTGTGCGCATGCTTTCATTCCTCTTAGGAATGCTTAGGGGGAAACTGCTGCTGAATCATAAAATAGCTGTTCAACTTTTTTAAGGAGCTACTAAGCCAGTGCTTTCCTAATGGCTGACATGAGAACCCCAGTTCCCACCAATACTCAACACAACGTCTTCAGTTTTAGCCATTCCAGCGCGTATAGCAGCACTTCATTGTGATTTAATTTGCATTGTCTTGACTAACACTATTGAGCATCTTTTTTATATGCTTATTGCCCATTCATATATCTTTTTATGAAGTGTCTGTTAAAATCTTTTGTTCATTTTTAAATTGGGTTGGTTCCTGCTACGCTGACTTCGACTTTTTACTAAGGATGACAGCACTTCTGGTCAATTTGATTTAGAGCTGGTAATTGGAGCCTCTCTAATGGTGCTACCAGGCTCAAAATTACTAACCAAGTTTTAAGTGACAGGGTCAAGAATACAGGGAATGTATAAACCATATCACTGTACTGCTCCAACTCTTCCAATGGCTTCCCATGGTGAGTCAAATAAAATCCAAGCTCTTCATCTTGGCTCCCCAAGCCCCCTGTGGTCTTAGTACTTACCACTATCTGAAATCATTCTATATCTCGGATATGGATGGCTCCTGCTTCTCCTCCATTGGAACTGATGTTTTATGAGCACAAGAACTTTATCTTGGTCATTGATCTAGGTTTAGAACCAATCAATGATGCTAAGAACACAGCAGTCATCCACTGGCTGTTCCTTAGAAAGTCTGGTTCTCACAGAGACTCATACTCCAACCAAGTACTATGCATGGAGATAACCTAGAACCCCTGCACAGATGTAGCCCATGGCTGTTCAGTGTCCCAGTGGGTTCCCTAGTAATGGGAACAGGGACTGTCTCTGACATGAACTGATTGGCATGCTCTTTGATCACCTCCCCCTGAGGGGGGAGCAGCCTTACCAGGCCACAGAGGAAGAATTCAGCCACTCCTGATGAGACCTGATAGACTAGGATCAGAAGGTAAGGGGAGGAGGACCTCCCCTACCAGTGGGCTAGGGGAGGGACATGAGTGGAGAAGAGGTAGGTAAGGTGGGATTGGGAGGGGATGGAGGTGGGTGACAGCTGGATACTAAGTGAATAAACTGTAATTAATATAAAAAATAAAAAATTATTAAAAAAAAAAAGAAAGTCTGGTTCTCTCTTCCTGTCGTCTGTTTCTCCAAAGAAAAGTTTGCAGTCTGTGGAATCAGAGCAGCATTTACTGGAACTATTGAGAGCTGTGGCCAAGCACACTCGAGTACCCCGTGAAGCCACCACCCTCTCCGTAGCGGTTACAACAGAATGATTTGATTTCTGAGACAAAGTAGGCAAGAAAAAAGGGATAGCTTGTCAGTAGAAGGGGAGAAGCATGATTTTTATACTATTTTATGGGCAATCAGTTTCTTTTAGATGGCCTTGTGGCTGAAAGTTTGCACTTTTCACATCCACCTCTTTAGTGACACAAAGTTTTAGCTTGGTTTCCTGGTCAGTTTCCTATCTTGAAAATCTCACTTTAGAATTGGAGACATGTCTCAACTGGCTTGAAGAAAAACTGATTTGGGTACCCATGCAGGGGACGTGATTGCTACTCTGTGAGATCCTACGAGCCCTATTAAGTTGATTCTGTGGGTTGTGCTCTCCTGGCATCCCCTGGCTCCCCTCTTGCCAGGTTTGGGGGCCAGAGGTAGTGTTTCTTATATCCTTCTCCCATTGCTTCTCCATTTCCAAAAAGATGATTGACAGAGGTTAGGCATGGTGGTTCCCCTCTTAATCCCAGAACTCGGGAGGCAGAGACAGGAGGATATCTATGAGTTCAAGGCCAGCCTTGTCTACATAGTAAATACTACATCATCTAAGGCAACATGATGACACTTTGGCTCACAAAAAGATGATTGATATATAGGTGATACATACATATATACACTTATATCATAGATAGATGATAGATGACAGATGGATAGGTTGTAGATAGATAGATGATAGATTATAGATTATAGATAGATAGATAGATAGATGACAGATAGATAGATAGATGATAGATAGATAGATAGATAGATGACAGATAGATAGATAGATGATAGATAGATAGATAGATAGATAGATAGATAGATAGATAGATAGATAGATAGATATGACAGATAGATATAACAGATGGATAGATGACAGATGGACAGATGGACAAACAGATGATGGTTTTGGAGCACCTTCAAGAAACCATGGCTGGTGCCTAACCAGAACTGCCTCTGTAAGGTGCATGCTCTATTTCCAGGGCCAAGTTCTCTCCTCACATTCCAACTAATGAGCAAAGGCCTCAACCTCCAATTATTATTATAAATTATTATTAATTATATAACCTCCATAAGCTCATATGCTTTCTCTGTAAGGGCTTGGTTGCAAATCAAAGAGAGAATGTAAGAGTAAATACTCTCATTTTAAGTTACTTCTACAAATCAAGCCTTTTCTTTAAAATCCCTTGTAGAGTTCTTGATGCATGCAGTCATCTGTTCTAAAAGCGACTACAAAGCATCTTGTGAGCTTGACACCAAGTGCGGGTGGGAGCAGAGGCCAACACACTCACTGCTTAGCACAGAGTTCCACCTCCCAACTCTTTGTCGCTCTTGTGGCCATTGTGCATTGTTCGCATCAGGTTTCTCTACCAAGCGGAACTTTAGGGTATGCATACAGAGGGCTTTGTTTTAAGGAGTTGGCTTGACCTGTCATGGAGCCTGGAGGGTTCATATTCTGAAAGAGCATAGGCAGGAGACTGGAAATCCAGAGAAGAGCAACAATTTGAGTCTGATGGCCACATGCTGAGAAAATGTTCTTCTCCTTAAAAAGAAGCCTTTTTAAAGATTAGAGCCTTTGGCTGAGTCCGATGAGGACATTGTGGATATTAACTTGCTTTATTCAAAGCCAACTGATTAGAAAAGATTAATCTCACGTAAAAAAGAAGAGGAGGAGAAATTACCTACCTTCAAAGAAACATCTAGAACAGTATTTGACCAAATATGTACACATTTAACAGGCACGTAAAATTAGCCATCCATCTGCAAAGCAACCAGGGAACAGTACATTCTAACTATGTAAACTGAAAAGTCCTCTCAGTGAAGAGAAAGGTACTAACATTGCGAAGCAGTGACTAATAGTCAGATAGTCTGCAAACTCTGCTCAAGACGCTGACTTCTAATAGATATTAAATCTACTTTTCAAGTGAAGAAGTTAAAGCTCCTAAAGGTATAGATGTTGCCCAAAATCACTAAGCACGAATTCTAAGCCACATCAGCATGGCAACAAAGCCCTGGAAGTTAGAGAGAGAAATTCGAGAATAGAGAGAGAAACACAAAGAAAGGCAGTTGTGCAGTGAGAGCAAGCTTGACTGGATAACTTGAAAACTTTTCCCCTGTGGTGAAGGTCTTCATTCTTCTTCTGTCTCAGATGTAGCTCTTTCTTGGTATCTTCTTCGGGCTCTATTTCCTGTAGTACTTCTGAAAATGACTCTACAGTGATATCAGAATTTTTAGTCCACAGATTCTCCTTTGTGTAATTTTATCCTACAGTGAGCTTTAGTATATCATATTCACATCATAGTTCATCTCCAAGTATTTTCCAAATTTTATTGCATTTTCTTTTTTGACCATAATAACTAAGCAGTATATTTGTAAACTTTTGGGTATTACTTATCTGCCATTTACTGTCTTGTTTAACTGCACTGAGACCTAGCTAAGAACATACTCTGTAAGACTTCTATGTCACAGGTTCACATGTGGTCAATTCTGGTGATGTGCTGGTGTGCTTGAAGAGAAAGTGTACTCTGTGGTTGTTGATTTCACTGTTCTAGATCTGTTGATGGCATCTACTCTGTTGGTGTCTTTAGTCATATCAGCGGGATCTTCTATATACTTGCAATTTTGTTATTGCTGCTATTTTTGGTCTTTCATTCTTTCGATTACTGAAGGGTATGCTTTGGAGTTTCCCATGTGACTGCATAGTTTTGCTTTGTGTGTTTTGAACCTAATTTATTAGAACCACCAGTTAATAGTTATTTTATCTTCTGGGTCTTTTAGACCTTGTTTTAATTATTTTCCTGTTGCTGTAACAAAATTCACTGACAAGAGTAGTTAAGGAAGAAAGATTGTATTTGGCTCACAGTTCAAGGGTTCAAGCCATCATGGCAGAGAACTCACACTGGCAAGAGCTGATGCAGCAGGCAAGGTGACATCTACAGTCGAAAAGCAGAGAGGGGTGGATCGTGGTGTTCAGAGCTTTCTCCTTTTATATGTCCAGGGCTCCATTCCACAGGGGGATGCCACTCACGTTCAAAGTGGGCCTCCCCACCTCAGCCTCAACCTCAACCTCAACTTCAACCTCAACCTCAACTTCAACCTCAACTAACCTTCTCAAGACAATCCCTCACAGGTGAACCCTGGGACTTTCACATTTGACAACACATTAGCCATCACAGCTCCAGTCCCCTTGTTAATTTTAAGTGTCTCCTGTTCCTCATTGTTAGTAACGCTTCTTGGCTTTCAAGTTACTTTGGTTGCCATCAGATCAGATTGATTTTGTTTTGGGTTTGTATGGTACAACTTTTAATCTTCAACATTGTTTGTCTCCTCTAAGCATTCATAAATATCATGCGCTCATTTTCAAAATGTGTTTTGGTAACTTTTGATTTCCCATTACAGAATTCAGTTGAACAGCATCAAATATACTGCAGATAAATCAGAGTTCACGTCCGCTGTTACTATTTCTTTTTCTGTTTTGTTTACCATTTCTTCAATATAGTTTAACATTTTCCCTCCTTTCTGTATCCAGTTTACTTTCTATTGTTAACTGTATATTATTGGCCCACAGTTCAATTTAGTCCTTTTGGTTTCTTTACCAATTTGCTGTATATACTTGATTTTGTAGAGTATAAACTGATTCTTTTACCATTATCTAGACAATGTTAGGTCCTTAAAATACTTTGGTTCCATTTATTTTGCCATCATTCTTTAAATAATTATTTTAATAAAGTTAACTGTACATATAATTTAAACTTCATAAGCCAGTATCATTCTTTATATCTACATTTGTCTACATATTCTTCTTTGCTGTGGCCTATGGTTCTCCTATATTTTTGTGTTTCTTCCTGGAATCCTTTTGGTTTTGCCTCTATTGTTTTATTTCAGTATAAGTGAACAATCTTTTCAGAGTTTGTCTGAAATTATCTTCACATTATTTTTGAATGATATATGTGCTGGGTATAGAATTTTAGATCAGCAGTTCCATTATTTCAGTCATCCTAGGAACTTTGAAGACTACTTAGCAACTTCAGGTAACTTAGTGTATTTTATTGTCTGAGACGCCGATATTTATGGGGCTCCAAATCATCATACAGGTTTCTCATTCAATGGTAATTTGAAACTTTATTTTCATCATTTACTAATTTTCTATTAATATATGAAATTATTTCCAAATTTAACATTTACTTAGATTAGACATTCTATTCTTGGTACAGAAACAAGATATTTATTTTGGTGTGCTTGTGTATGGTGTCTATAAGTGTGTCTGTATATGTGAATATATCTACATGGTGTATCTGTGTGTTTTTGTATATGTTGCATATTGCACCTTACTAATGTTCAGAAGTATAAAATCTTTTATTAATATTATAAATAAACAACACTTCACACTATTTACTGGTTGGTATATAGACAAGTCTCCACACAGCACTCCTTAAGTATTGTTACCCCTTTCAACGTTTTAAGGCAGACAAATCAGATAATCAGAAATGATAACTTCATCTTTTCCTAGCACTCAAGCCATTTTGTATTAAGGTAGTTATGATATAAAAGAAGATACTAATACTGTTTTGACATAAAAACTAATGAAAGAAGACTACAACGTGAATAAACTTTGAAGATATTACCCTAAGTAAACAGCACTAATTACCAAAGACCCAACATTGTATAATTAAATTCATATGGAACCCAGGATGAGGAAACATAGAAAGAGAAATTAGATTAACAATTGCTTGGGCGTAAAGAAGGAAGAGATGTGGGCATGAGTGTTGAGGTGACAGCTAGAGGGCATGGAGGCCTTTTTTTCCCCTTCAGGTCATTGAAGCCTTCTAAAACTACAGTGAGTAAGAATAAATAAATAATTAAACACTTTGTGAATCTGATCTCAGCAACACTATTCTTAAAAATAAGAGTTATGGTTTTGGTTGTGAGCCCAGTTGTTGGAAAAAAAAAAGACATCATGAAATTGCAGGCAAATGGATGAAACTAGAAAAATTCATCCTGAGTGAGGTAATCCAGACCCAGAAAGACAAATATGGTATGTATTTACTTATAAGTGTATTAGCTGTTTAGTAAATAATTATCAAGCCACAATCCACAGACCCAGAGAGGTCAGGTAAAAAGGAAGGCTCTAGGTGGGAATGCATGGACCTCTCTGAAAAGGGAGAAATAGAATAGATTTTGGTTGCCAACCAGACATTATGCAAAGAGAGAGACTCTAAATTGGAGGTCTCCATCATGTCACTCCTTTTAGAGATCAGGGAACCCCTCAGAAGAAGGGGGATGAGGACTGCAGCAGTCAGAGGAGATAAAGGACACCAGGAGAACATGGCCCACTGAATCAACTAGGCAGGGCTCACATAGGTTCACAGAGACTGAAGCAGCAAGCATGGGGTGTGCGTGGGTCTGCACCAGGGCCTCGGCATGTATGTTGTGGCTGTTAGGTTGGTGTTCCCCTGCGACTCCTAACAGCAGAGTGGGTGTGTGTATGACTCTTTTGCCTGCTCTTGGGACTCTTTCCCTCCTATTGGGTTGCTTTGTCCAGCCTTGACATGAGGGCTTTTGCCTTGTCTTATTGCATCTTGTTTTGTCCTGTGTGGAGGTCCTCTATGGGAGGTCTGCTATTTTCTGAAGAGGGAACAAAGGGGAATGGATCTGGGGCAGGACAGTGGGGCTAGGAGGGAGGGGAAACTGTGGTTGGAGTGTATTGCATGAGAGAAGAATCTATTTTCATTTTTTAAAAAGAAAATTAAAAAATATGAGTTGTGGTAACTCATAACTTTGGCTTGTTTCTTACACTAAAAGAAAACAGTAAAGAGCACCTTCACAGTATATGAACTGGGTTGAGTTCTATGGACACTCATTCCGCTCAGTGGTTTCATTCACAGTACCTGTGTTTTAATATGTGTGGCGAGAGACTGACTAGAACACCAAAACTTGTACTTACTAGACACTGGACAGCTGGTTTCTAGTAGGTTCAGCAGGGGAACCCACTGGTAGAAGACCAGAAATCTGGAAAATGGGAGAAACACTTCCTGCTGATTTCTGAGGGCGTTGTTGACAGAGACGGTGGCAGCGAGTATGGTCTCAGCCTGATGCTGCAGCAAGGAGAACAGCAGTGACCTGACAACAGCGCCAGCAGTAACTGTGCGTTGAGAGTTTAGGCTTCTGCATTCTGCCCAACAGCCGATTCTAAAGCACAGGGCACCCCACGGCCCTAACGGGAACACATTCCCCAAACCTAAGGCTGCTGTTCATTTACTGCAGTTACTGTTTTAGTTGGCCTTCTGTTATACTGGTCATCAGTTCTGGTTTTAAACTTATGTCTTGTTTATGTAGAGCAGATAGAATTTTTCCTGAGTGGACCCTATCTGATAGAGTAAAAAAATTTTTTTCTATTAGAGTACACAGTGGTTCTTATAATAATGAATATTAAACCAGCTGTATTTTTAAGTTGGTGAACGGAATAATTTGTTTCTTTCTATTGGCATAGTGACTAAATGAAATTTGCAAAGAAATCTCCTAATACAGAATCATGTCATGTGCCTGACAGGGCCATTGGTACAGATAATCTAGTTGAAAGATGTCCTCAGAGAACAGTGAGGGGGTGGAGAACATGATATAGAAGGAGCAAAAGGCAATAAGAGATACACTGACGTCTGGGGATTGGAGGCATCCGAGACTGATCCTTCTTGGAGAGCTTTATTGTGTACCATGAACGCTAGAAAGCCTCCTCATTGGATTTTCACCCCAGTGACTGATGGTCCTCTCTGAGGACATTTATTTCTAGGCTTGAAAAAGCATCAGGGAAGATGAGGTGTGGTAGAGGTCACAGGTGGACATACGAGTTATGTGGACATACGGGATGTGGCAGAAATCACAGATAAGCAGGTGGGAGAAGTCACAGGTGAGCAGGTGGGAAGAGGGAGATGTCACAGGTGTGCAGGTGGGGTGTGGTAGGTGTCACAGGTGAGCAGGTCAGATATGGTGGGAGTCACAGGTGAGCAGGTGAGATGTTGTGGGAGTCACAGGTAAGCAGGTGAGATATGGTGGGAGTCACCGGTGAGCAGGTGAGATGTTGTGGGAGTCACGGGTGAGCAGCTGGGATGTGGTGGCAGTCACAGGTGAGCAGGTAAAATGTGGGCAAAGCATTAAGACTTTTTTCTTACAAATTTGCATTGCCATGTTGCTTTGTTTAAGCATTAGAGTCGTTATAAAATAAATCACTAAACTTTGAAATACTTTTTAAAAATGTATTTATTTATTAACTTTATATCCCTATCACAGCCCCCTCCCTCTTCTCCTCCAGGTCCTTCCCTCCCATCTTCCTCCCCCCCCCATCTTCTCCTCAGAAAAAGGGAGAAGCCTCATCAAGCTGCCCTGGCACATCAAGGTGCATCTGGACTAAGCACATCCTCTTTCCTGGAAGCCCAACATGGCAGCCCAGCTAGGAGAAAGTGACAAAAGCAGGCAACTGAGTCCATGTCAGAGACAGGCTCTGCTCTAATTGCTAGGGGACCTTCATGAAGATCAAGCTGCCCATCAGCTACATATGTGTAGGGGACCTAGGTCCAGTCCATGCATGCTCTTTGGTTGATGGTTCAGTCTGTGACCCTCAGGGTCCTCAGTTAGTTGACTCTGTTGGTCTTCTTGTGGAGTTTGTATCACCTTTGGGTCCCTTTATCCTTCCCTCAACTCTTCCATAAGACTCCCTGAGCTCGACTCCCTGAGCTCCACCTAATGTTTGGCTCTGGGTCTCTCCATCTGTTTCAATCCACTGCTGGGTGAAGCCTCTCAGAGGACAGCTATGCTAGGCTCCTGTCTGCAAGCAGAGCAGAGTATCGTTAATAGTGTCAGAGGCTGGTTCTCTCCCATGGGGTGGGTCTCAAGTTGGGCCAGGCATTGTTTGGCCCTGCCCTCAACCTCTGCTCCATTTTTATCCCTGCATGCCTTGTAGGCAGAGTAAACTTTGGGCTGAAGGTTTTGTGGATAGGTTGCTGTCCTCCTTCCACTGGAAGTCCTGCCTGGCTATAAAATGTGGTCACCTCAGTCTCCACATCCCCTGGTGCTAGGTCTCCTAGAAGCCTGCCCCATCGCATGTCTCCTGCTTGTCCCAGAGATGTCCCTTTCCCCAGAAATACTTAAAAACAGCTAGCTGCCTATTTCAACAAAACCTTAGAGAATTAACCTTTTCTGCTTCTTAATGTATTAATTTCTAATTAGCATACAAATGGGTGGGCTTTGTCCACAATACCCAAAGAGCTCACACAATTTTTTAAAAAGGTCATAAGGGATTGCTGAGCTTCTCAGCATATAGTAGTTAATAAAATCAATTGAATTATTCATTTATAATTCAGTTAGAGCATATCGGGGCACATAAAATATTCCCTATATTAATAAAGAGAAACATATCCCCGAGGAAAGAGATAACAACAGTAGAGGTGTCCTTAGGACACTGGAAAGAAAGATGTTTACATTTGGATGGGGGTTTTTTTCTTGTCATAATTATTTTAATATTTTTACATGAGATATTTTGACCTTCTCTTCAGTGCCAATCCTTTTTCCCCTCAAATGACCTACCTGATAGACATCAGAAAGTGCTATAGAGCCTTTTCTCAAGCAGCTGCAGCAGCAAGAAAATTATTCTACATTGGCCGCTGACAACTAGTGTCCCTCTTAGGGGCACATAATGAGAGGACTGTCAGGCATGCTGAGTGTCCAGTACAGAAGTATTTAATTAATGAGCTCTTGTCTTGCCTCTAGGTAATTCTTCACAGTCCTAAGGATATAGAGAGAGCACCCGCTGATCAATCTACACAGTTTTTTTAGAACCAAATCACATTTGCTGCTGAATTTTGATTTTTATTTCTTTAAGTCCAAGCTACCTGCACTTAAATTTAAATCTATTTTAATCTCTTTTTTTAACATGTTTATAATTTTAAAGGAAAAGACTAACAGAATTTATAGTACTTTATATGTTAAGTATTATGTCTATATTAAGAGCACAGGAGAAAGCTAATATGGATTCATTTTACCCTAAAGAGCTGTCATGTGGGGCTGGAGAGATGGCACAGCAGTTAAGGGCACTGGCTGCTCATCTAGAGGACCTGGGTTCAGATCTCAGCACCCACATGGCAGCTCCCAGCTGTCTGGCACTCACTTAGGCATCCAAGCAGGCAAAACACCGACTCACATAAAATAACGGTAGATACATTTTAAAAAGAACTGTTATTTGTTCATTGAAAAAGCACATATGTGTGAGGTATTTCTTCATCTCTAAGTCTTGAAATCTGTCACAGACTCTGTAATATTTCCATAGCCCCAAACTGAACCACCCAATATCCCTGTCTGTAATAATTCTAGACTGCCCTAGAGTGTTCCGTTCTCAGGTCAAGGTTATTTGCTCTTTCCTGAAGAATATTTGTCTCAAGAGCTTGCCACTACTTTCTTCCAGAACAACAGACAGCGCTCCATCCTAGGGCGCTTGCCTGTGAAAAGCAGTACAAACTGCTGTCCAGACAAAACTCTTAGGTCTTATGTACGGGGGTGAGGATGGGGTGCAGCTAACGCAGGGACATGCTGGGCTAAAACCAAGATCTTGGTCTTCCAAGGCAGTGCTCCGTGGATTATCTTAGTCTCCAAAGGAAGCGTGGCACATGCACCCTTCCCGCTGCCATAGTCCCCCCCCCCCCTTGCCCACCAACCCATAAACCATAAAAATTTCAGTTCCTACAGAGGCTAACAGTGTATTTAAGTACAGAGTCCACTGCCATTGTAACTCCTAGAAACTGACTCTTCTTGGGTTTCTTTTAGATTCATATGATGTTTAATAAAACCAAATTGTAATGTTACTCTTGACTTCATCTACATTCCAAAGACTTCCATTTTTGTAATATCAATCAATTATCCATTAGTACATTCAGAATAATCTAAGAAAATTTTATTTAAATGGTTTCTAGGTATAATGAAGTTAACTTTATAGGAGAAAGTGTTGATGATTATCCTAAGAAAACATGAAGACTATCATTTAGAGTGACTATATATATATATATATATATATATATATAATATTGATGGAAAATAAGTTTCAGCTTTATAAAACAATAAGTGACATATTTTTGAACATAAGTGAAAGTGAATGCAACTGAAGATTAGTGTGTTAAATGAAAAAGTCCAATTCAAAATGACAAACGTCACATTCTCTGTCAGTTGTGGATATTAGATGATATATAGATACATAAGACCAGATGTATACAGAATATAAAGATAGAAAAAAAAAGGTTGTCACGGGGAAGGAATGTAAGTAGCAGAAGGGAAGAGGTTAACATGGTTAAAGTGTATAACATACTTGTATGAAAATATCTTTATGAAGCCTATTACCATGTACAATAAATATACACCAATAAAATTTTATTTAAAAAGAACAAACTCCCTGCACATCTTGCAGAAAGGGTAAATTTGGGGTTGACGTTTTTGTGGGTGCGTTGGTATTCTCTTCCCTCTGCTAAGAGGCTGGTATAGTTAGTGAGCGTCCTCTTCAGTCTCTATGGTCTCTGCTACTAGGGCTTTCCTCTTGAATCCCCCTCATATCCTCCCAGGAGCCTACCCTGACTTAGGTCTCCAGCTTATCACAGAGATGTCCCCAACCTCAGCTTCTCTTCTCTACAGGCCTTCTGTCTTCTTGCCCTCACTTTCCCCAAATCTGATCTCCACCCTCTTAACACTCTTTGCCCCCTCTCCTACCTTGTCTCCTCTCTTCATCCATCACCTCTGTCTATTCTATCTCCCCTTCTGGGTGAGATTTATGCATCCTCCCTTGGATCCTCTATGTTACTTATTATCTTTGGGTCTGTGCCTCATAGTATGTTTATCCTGTATTATAAGACTAAAATCCACTTATGAGTATATACCATGTGTGTCTTTCTAGGTCTGGGTTACTTCACTCAGGATGATCTTTTTTGCCTGAAATTTTCATGGTTTCTTTGTTTTTAATAGCTGAATAGTATTCTATTGTGTAAATGTACCACAATTTCTGTAGCCATTCCTCAGCTGAGGGACTTCTGGGTTGTTTCTAGATTCTGGCTATTGTGAACAAAGCTGCTATGAACATAGTTGAACAAGTGTCCTTGTTGTGCAGTGGAGCATCTTTTAGGTATATGTCCAGGAGTGGTATAGCTGGGTCTTGAGATAAAGCTATTCCAAATTTTCTGAAAAAGTACCAGATTGATTTACAAAGTGGTGGTACAAGTTTACACTCCCACAGCAATGGAGGAGGGTTCCCCTTTCTCCACACCTTCGCCCATATGTACTGTCCTTTGAGATTTTTATCTTAGCCATTCTGACTGCTGTGAGATGGAATCTTAGAATCATTTTGACTTGCATTTCTGTGATAACTAAGGAAGTTGAGCATTTCTTTAAGTGTTTCTGAGCCATTCAAGATTCCTCTGTTGAGAACTCTCTGTTTAGTTCTCTGCCTCATTTTTAAAATTGGGTTATTTTGTTTATTGGTGTTTGATTTCTTGAGTTCCTTATATATTTTGGATATTAGGCCTTTGTAGGATGTAGGACTGGTGAAGATCTTTTCCATTTTGTTCTATTGATAGTGTCCTTTGCCTTACAGAGCTTTTCATGAGGTCCTATTAACTAAGATCTAAGAGATCTCAGAACCTGAGCTGTTCAGGAAGTTGTCTCCTGTGCCAGTGAGTTCGAGGCTTTTTCCCAATTTCTCCTTTAATAGATTTCCCACTTTCTCCTTTAATAGTGTATCTGGTGTTATGTTGAGGTCTTTGATCCATTTGGATTTGAGTTTTGTGAAAGGAGATAAATATAGATCTATTTGCATTTTTCTACATGTAGGCATACAGTTAGACCAGCACCATTTGCTGAAGATGCTGGCTTTTTTTCTATTGTATGGTTTTGGCTCTGTTGTCAAAAATCAAGTGACCATAGGTATGTGGATTTATTCTTGGTCTTCAATCTATTCCGTTGCTCCACTAGTCTATTTCTATGCCAGTACCATGAGGTTTTTATTACCATTGCTCTGTAGTACAGCTTGAAGTCAGGAATGGAGATATCTCCAGAAGTTCTTTTTATTTTATAGAATTGGGGCTGGAGAGCTGGCTCAGAGGTTAAGAGCACTGGCTGTTCTTCCAGAGATCCTAGGTTCAATTCCCAGCAACCGCATGGTGATTCATGACCGTTTGTAATGAGATCTAGTGCCCTCTTCTGACATGCAGGTGTACATGCAGGCAGAACACTGTACACATAATAAATAAATCTTTTTTTAAAAGTTTAATTATTGTATAGGATTGTTTTAGCTATTCTGTGCTTTTTTTGTTTTGTCATATGAAGTTTAGAATTGTTCTTTCAAAGTCTGTAAAGAACTGTATTAGCATGTTAATGGGGATTGCTATACTATAGAAAACCACAGCCAATCAAAATGCAGATTTATGGAGCATAGTTCTAATGGATAAATTTATAAAAGAACTCCTAAACCCAAAACTCAGGGAACATTATGGAAGATGGAGAGGAAAGACTGTAATAGCCAGACGATCAAGGGGTTTTCTGTGAACCTGTCTCCAAGTAATGTCAGAAGCTACACCCATGAAGTCCCATGAAGTCTCACCAACATGACTTCCTAAACGTGAGCTGAACAAGGAGGACACCAATGAACATGCCAAAGTGTACAGGGGAAAGTCCAAAAGGCCTCAACCTTACACAAAGAACTACAAGCAACTGAGGAATACAGGCCATGGGAAAATAGTCATCCCCACGGAAGGGCATATCAATTGGTTGTCCAATGCCAAATAGTCAGCCCTAAAAACATAAAAGTAACATTCTATGAACTAAGAAGATTATATTTAGGAATAAATATACATATATGCAATAACAATTAGTGAAAAAGGAGGACACGAATTTACGAGGAAAAAAAAGCAAGGAAGGGTGTATGGGAAGGTTTGGAGGGAGGAAAGAGAAGGGATAAATGCTACAAATACATTACAATCTCAGAAACATTCAGCAGCAGCACCCAAAGCATCACACATCTTATGGTGACTACAGAAGGCATCCAGGTGGTCAACGCTTTTGTTGAACTAGTGCCCAGAGTGTCACTATGGCTGGTATCTGTTGAACTAGCCGGGAACCACATCACAATAGTTAACTCTTTTGCTTTTGTTCTTACAGTTCTTCCCAGACCTTATTCTGACAGCCTCAACATCTCTTCCTAGTTTTCTTCTTCAGGGGCGGCAACCACCCTCCTGACACATTCATCTTGAATCTAAATCACTCTTACATCTGGCAGAACCGTTTTATATCAGTTTTGCACAGCTGTGACGAAAATGACTGGGAAAACAAGCTAAAAGAGGAAAGATGCTCTGGGTTCCTGCCTTCAGAGAGCACAGTCTATGGGTACCTGGCCTTGTGCACTTGGGGAACGTGGTGATAGGAGAGTCTTCATCTCACGGTAAACAGAAAACAAAGAGAAAAACCTTTGAAGGCACAATCCCATCACCCATGTACTCCCTAAAAGCGCCATTAACTGCGGGCCAAAATAGTCTACCAAAATGAGCCTGTGGAGGACATCTCAGATTCAAACTGGAACCCACTCACATTGTCTTAGGTATAAAAGGGCCTCGTTTGCTAAACTGATTATGTTTCAGGAGACCCTTGCCTTCAGGACTCAAAAACAACAACAACAAAAAAAATCAACAGATTCACTCCCTCTCTCTCTCTCTCTCTCTCTCTCTCTCTCTCTCTGTGTGTGTGTGTGTATGTGTGTGTGTGTGTGTGTGTGTGTGTTTGTATGTGTATCTTTGTTCTTTCTGCTTCCTTTATGTATCTCTCAATAAATCGGCTTCATCATCTACATATATGAGTCAGGTAAGTGGAAAAAAATGCGAACCTTGTTTAGCCAAGTCTGACTCCAACTGACAACCTCGGCTGCGGGGCAAGGTGGAGCAAGGGATGCAGCACGGAGAAAGTGGGACCCTCTGTCCATACAACCTTACAGCAGGGACGCCGCGGCGGGCGCTAAGAAATGCAGACTGCCAAGCACTGTTCCCAGACCAACAAAATCAGACTCTAGATTCAACAAGACCCAAGGTGATTCACATATTCCTTGAAATTGGAATCTGTGCCCCAGGAACACCTCAGGGATGCACAGCTAAATTACAGAAAGAGGAGGACGGCATATATTCACAAAAATGGGGCAGCAAATTTGCCTGTGACTTCCATTTGTTAAGTCTCCAGTAGAAATGAGTTAATGATTTCTTTCCATATCACTCCTCAATGTCATAAACCTTAACATGCATTTAAAGTTATTAGTAGGGAATGTGGGCAGAATGCGTAGCTTATAAAACACTCATTGCACAAGTAAGAGAATCTGATTTCAACCCCCAGAATCCACACTGAGGAGCGGACAGAGTAGTGAGCATATAACTTTGGCACTAGGCAGCAGAGCTCTGGAGCCTGCTGGCCACCAGCTTAGCCTGCTCGGACAGTTCTCGGCTAATGAGCGACCCCATCTCAAAAACCCAGTGGACAATGCCTGAGGAATGACATGCAAGAATGACCTCAGGCTTTCATGTGATCATACATGCATGCACCCCACATCCCCAGACACAAACATGCATACACACAAAAAGTATTTTAGGAAAAATCTACAACTAGCAGTGACAACATGGTCCAGCTATACCATTCCTAGATATAATAGAGACGTCACCACGCCTCCGTTTACCCCAGTGCTATCCACAGAGCCAGCCCGGGCACTAAAAAAAAAAAAAAAAAAAAAAAAAAAAAAAAAAAAAATGGATAGAGAAAATGTGAGCTATGTGGAATATGATTTATTTATGCAGAAGAACAAAATCATGAAAACGGATGGAAGTGGGAATAATCACCTTAAAAAGAAATATGAAAAACCCACAGCAGACTCAAAAAGACAAAGGTCATGCTTACTCTTTTGTCTAGACAAAGGAAGGAAAATAGAAAAGAGAGGGCAGCAGGGTGGATGACTGTGATCAAGAAAACATTTGGCAGTCGCTCTGAAGTTTCTTGGTCTTTATAGTTCCTGCCCTCCTTAATCAAGGCTAACATCGTATTCTCCCTTTTCTATTTTAGAATTTATTTATATATAAGGATTTCTGTTAGGCAGGAGGGACTCCACATCCAAGTGTCTGAACTTGTGTCTGACCTCTGCTGAGCAGCTTCCATTGTGCCGGCATATCTACTTCCTAGGGGGATGTAGATAGCAGGGTTCCAGGGCATGCATCACAGCCAAAGACTGCTCAAAAATCTGCCTGTCGCTCACAACTGTCCCCTCATCTGTAAACAGTGTTCACCATCATTTTAATAAAGAGTAAATGAACTTGCTATGCAGTATCCACTATGTGTGCTTTTGAAACAAATATATGTTAGAGCAAAACTTCCATCACCCCCAACACTTGCTTGTGGCTGATGGGCCCAGGGAGAGCTGAGAAGCCATTGGACCTACCAACCTTATTCCTTTCTCTCACACCTCCTTTCCACCTTTCCACTCATGAGTTGTTTCTTCAAAGCATGAGGTCGTAGAAAGAATTCCTCTAAGCCAACGAAAGTGGCTCTGGCTGAGTTGACATGATAAAACAAGAGCTTATAAGTTCCCACCATGTCAGCATTAGGACTTGGAACCAGAGAAAGCTCAGAGGTTACAACCACTTGCTGCTCTTTCAGAGGACCCCAGTTCCCACAGCTAAGACGGCCTGTAACTCCAACTCCAGAAGATCTGACCCCCACACACACGTGTGTACATACACAGATAAACACAGGTAAAAGAAACAGGCTGAAGAAATCCAAGCCAAAATCTAATTTAAAGTACTTATGGATTTGAGAATCTAGAAAAATAGAATTAGCTGTGTTTAGTCTCTGCTAGTTACTTGCGTTCTGACATTTTCACCAGGTTGTCGGGAAAATTCCGTGAATAGTCTACAAGTACTCACAAGAGCAACTCATTCGAAGCTAACAGGCAGTTCTATCACAACGGAGTCCTCTAACATAGGCTAAGGCAGTCAGGAGGAGGGTTCCGAGGCCTCCTCTCCAGTCCCCGGTCAACACACCAACAACATGGACATTGGACGTGCAACCTAGAGTGGTGGGCAGCGAAACAGGAAGAACAAAGGGGGTGACAACGCTAAAAGACAATCCGTGCATAGGTCTAAATTATTTGACCTTCCTCGATGCACATTCTCCCTAATTCCTCCACCTGAAAACATAATTCCACTTATAAATAGCTTTTTGATGCCTAGCTGAAAGGCGCAGTTAGCACCAGAAAGCAGTGTAGATTAATGATTGTTCTAATCATTTTATATATTAGCAAATGCCCCAGCTCACAGTGTGCCCTCAGTAGCCTGGAACACTTTACAATTCGTTCAAACCAGAGCTGATGTTATTTCTGGATGCTAATAAATGCTGTTTATCTCGGGAACCTGAAAAATATGTGGGCTGTGCAAGCGCGCCATCTGCTGGCCCCGAGGACTCGGGCTGCAGGCAGAGCCGCGGAGACCTGAGCACCCTGAGGAGGGTAGCAGGCAAGCTTACCTTAGCGCGCATCGTTCCCCTGGCCGAGCGCTTCGTTTCTCAGCATGCAGGGGTCTTTGCTTTGCCACGCACACCAGCATCGTGGGGAAAACGGAACTTAGAAACAAAATGACTGTGAGATTAGCATCGATTTTAAATGTTTCGTTTACATACGAGAGAAACCAGGTTCCCAGAGTTACACAAACTTCCCCAAGTTATTAAGCCAGTAGTGTGCCCTGGACCTTTAGCGACTCTGGAAAACGTGCGTGGCGGCGAGGTGTGTGCCACAACGGAGATGTCCCAGCCAGTTTGCTGGAGCACCCTCAGGCACCCCTAGCCCCAAGCCCGTTAGGCTCAGTCTGTGAAGGACTTTGATCCCATACCTGAGGGGGCGGAGGGCGCGATGCTTTCACTTCCCAAGAGGACAGCAGTGATTCCATCCTGGCTGGGCTCTGGCAGCCACCGGAGGGAGGATAAGGACTTCTCAACAAAGAAACCTTTTGTTCTGTTTCTTTAACAAGTCTCTTTTAGTTTAATCCAGCCAACTGATTTTTAGAAATTGGTTTAAGCCCGATGCTGCTTTCTTTTCCTGGGCCACATGCCCCTCAAACGCCAGCACCCCTTGACGGTGGGCAGTGGAGAGTCCGTCCATCAGAGGGCGGTGGTGGGCAGACACCTAGGCCAGGGTTCTGCCCGGCTCTCAGCAAACTGGCCAAAGATCAGTCTAGCACTCCCCAGCCCTTCTCAGTCTTCTGAGAGGAGGGGCACCATTTTCAGAGTCGGGGGCCGGGCGAGAAGGAGCACCAGTCCTCATTCTTCCTTCCCCTAACTCGGGACTCCGGGATGTCTCCAAAGCAAAGCTCTGTCACCACACCAGAGAGACACGTTGGATCTGTCTGTAAACAAGGCCGACACCTAGCAAAACAAAAAGCGCTAAACACAATCCAACGCGTCCCTAAGGGAAACGGCTTCAAGAATCTCGAAAATCATACCTATTTTTGTTTGTAATGTGCGAAATTATTACAAGTATGTTCACCAAGAGGACTATTGATAGATGGCTCACGAGTTAGCTAAATTCAATGAACCGCACACTGAGACTATCCCAGTAGGCGACTCATGCATTTTTTATTTCAAGTATCAAGTGTTTGCCAAAAACAGTATTAAAAAAAAAAGTAATGGAAATTGTTCTGAAAGAGCCTGTGAATGGGGTAGGGCTACCCACGGCCAGCTCATCTGTGCTCTGACCACTTAGATGGATTTGGTGGCGCCTTCCTTAGCGCTCCACAGACAAGTGCTCACCCCAGCAACGCTGACACGCTGGGACAGGCTCTGCCCCTCGTCCTGTACGGCGGTCTCCCAGGATGCCCCTGTCTCAGCAAAGACCGGAGGACTTAACAGGTGTCGCAGTGAATGTGTGTGAGGTGGGGAGGCGGGGGACAAACAGGGCTTGCTAAGACATGTAAACTAAACAGATGCCTGTGGTTCCTGGATACCTCCTCCTGGCCTTAGCTTTCTTTTCCTTTTGCTCTTAAATCTATAAAACTGACGGTCAGAGAAAATGGAGGAATGAAAGCTCACCCAGAAGAAACAATGAAAGTGGCTGCTAGTGTCCCCCGACGTAACGCCCTGAATACGCCCAGTCTCGTCTGACTCTGGGCAGGGCCTGGTTGGTACTTGGATGGGGAAATGACGGCTGGACAGTTAAAGGGTGTCTGCCTTATCCCGACCGTTTGTGTCTGCACATGAGTAGCCTCCTAGAGGCTCTTCACCATGGCCTGGGTGAGATCCCGGTTCCTTGGGCCTTTTTCTGAATCAGCAAAGGACATGTTTGTAGGTCTGCACTGCCCAGCTGATTTTCTCTTCAAAGAGAAAAAAAAAAAAAAAAAAAAAAAAAAGATCCTGAATTTACTAATGACACAATAACATTCTTTTAAAGCTTAGATATTTGGCTCTTTTGATAAACACTTGTGGCTTTGATATATTCCAAGGGGGAATTATTCCAGCACTTACGAATTCCTTATTCAAAGGGTGTGAGAATGAGAGCAGACAAAGTCCTCAATATTTGAATTTATTTCTAATGATAACTATTCTTCCGAGTCACGCATAATGACTGTTTTTTGAGTTATATTGGCTGTTTCATCTGTTTATTATTGCAGGCGAGTAAGCACGCACCACCCTTTCACGATCCTACAGCCCCGCCCCCACACTCTACCTCCCCACCCTATACCCACCCACCCCAGCCCCCCCGCCCACTCCAACCCCCCCACCCCTCCCCACCCCCAACACCGACGCACCACCACCACCACCCACGCTAACGCTATGGCCATTGCTTCTTCAGATAGGCTTTAAAAAGAAACGCTGTGGGACCTTAGTAGGACAACTCAGTGCTCTGCACTCCTTACGGGTTCCTGATCTCTTGTTGCTTAGCAACACCACAGGCCTATAATTTCCATCTAGTGTTGAAAGCAAGTATTTCTGGCCTCCGTGAATGTCATGATACGCTGGTCTCTATCCACCCCACACGGCAAAGGGCGGCTGGGCACTATTTCACCCATGGGAAGAGGAAGAAAGACTGGGGTCGCCAAGGCTTTCTTTTTCTTGCGCAGCTTTTCCCTTTATGCTCATGAATTGCCACAGGACAAATGACTCAAAAACCCTCGTCTAACAGAGGTCCTTCCACAGACCTGGACAGGCCCCTCTGACAGACCTGTGTGACAGGCTAGATAGTTATGTCTTTTGATTGTGAGCTGCAGTCGGGTGGCAGGAGCCTTCTAAAAGTCACAGCAAATCGCTTCTCTTGTAAAGCTGCTATTTGAGCCGGAACCGCTGAGTAGCTGAGGATTGGACTGCTATCTGTCTTGCCACATGGCTAACTCGGGCAGCACATCCCTGACTTGTTGATATGGTGAGGTCAGAAGGCACTGAGAGAGGCCCACTCACGTTCTATCACTGACCCTCCGTCAGTATTGTTTGTGCATGGACTTAATGTTTTTGTTATTCTCTGCAGATCATATACTCCAAGGTGACCTCCTCAACCTTGGCACGCCATTGCCTTATGCATAGGACAGTCTCTAGAGAGCTGAGTTCGGAGTCATGCTTTGCTTCTCTCAGATCTGACTTTCAGAGCTTAGGGTTTTCTCTCAGTTGAGATAGCTCCATAAGTCATACAGCGTTTAAGGGTCAAAAGAAAGTCCAATGCCATGTACATTAAAGAATATTCTTAATTTTTTTTTCCAATAAGACATGAACTTTAAAAAATGTCAATATTGAGGAGAAGTAAGAACAGGCCTATAAAATGAGCGCTCACTAGTAAGCTGCCTCTGATGACAGAGGGCTTAGTTATGTACATAGGAGCATCAGGATGAAGTTGCTTTTATTTCCTGTCATACCTAATTGTTTCACTTGAAGAAAAAAAATAACAAAGTAAGTCATATTCAGTAAATAACAAATCCTACTTTAATGGTAAATCGCGACAATATTAAATTGTTCAGTGCTAGGATGAGAACATTATAAATTATTATAGATGTTAAATTTTGAAGCCAAGGTATATTTCAAATGATTGCTTTGAGAAGTTGCTTTAAGAAAATCAGTTGTCTATATGATAGGATAAACCCACTAAAATTGGTACATCTAAACAAACTAAGCAAGAGACAGGACCCTAACTAAAATGCTCAATCCCCATCCTGAAAGGCAAAGAGGATGGACATCAGAAGAAGAAGAAAACAGGAAACAACCTAGGAACCTGCTACAGAGGGCCTCTGAAAGCCTCTGCCCTGCAGACTATCAAAGCAGATGCTGAGCCTGATGGCCAACTGTCGGGCAGAGTGAATGGAATTTTATGTAAGAAGTGGGAAATAGCAAGAGCTGGAGAGGACAGGAACTCCACAAGGAGAGCAACAGAACAAGAAAATTTGAACACAGGGAACTTCTCAGAGACTCATACTCCAACCAACGACTATTCATGGAGATAACCTAGAACCCCTGCACAGATGTAGCCCATGGCAGGTCAATGTCCAAGTGGGTTACATAGTAATGGGAAGAGGGACTGCCTCTGACATAATCTGATTGGCCTGCTCTTTGATCACCTCCCCCTGAGGGGGGAGCAGCCTTACAAGGCCACAGAAGAAGACAATGCAGCCACTTCTGATGAGAACTGATAGTGTAAGATCAGAAAGAAGGAGAGGAAGACCTCCCCTATCAGTGGACTTGGGGAGGGGAATGCATGCAGAAAGGGGAGGAAAGGTGGGATGGGGAGGGGAGGAGGGAGAGGCTTATGGGGGATACAAAATGAATAAAGTGTAATTAATAATAATAATAAATTAAAAAAATAAGTTCTTTACCCAAAAAAATAAAAGAGAGGCTTATGGGGGATACAAAATGAATAAAGTGTAATTAATAATAATAATAAATTAAAAAAAAGTTCTTTACCCAAAAGAAAAAAGAAAATCAGTTGTCAGATGACAACTCACGTTGGCCGAGATGTGGAGTGGTCAGGGGAGTGCTTGTACATTGTGGGTGGAAGTGTGAACTTACACAGCTACTATGGAAATCAGTGTGGCAGCTCCTCAGGAAAACAGGAGATCTGCCTCAAGATCCAGCTATGCCACTCTTGGGCATATATCCAAAGGATACCTCATCCTACCACAGAGACATATGCTCAACCGTGTTCACTGCTCTATTCATAAGGGACAGAAATTATAAGCAACCTAGGTGTCCCTCAACCAAGAACCTGAGACTAGATAGCCCAGGAACCTAGGGTAGGACCAAATACTACTGTTCTGAAATAAAGTGTGGTAGTGAAATGACTCCCAATGACACTCTGCTCTACTCGTAGGTAAGTGCCTTGCTCAGGCACCATCAGAAAAGCTCCTCTTGCAGCAGATGGGAACAAATACAGAGACCCACAGCCAGGCATTATACAGTGAGAGACCTTGGAACACTCAGCCCTAAATGAGGTGCCTCCATCAAATCCCTCCTTTCAGTGTTCAGGGAACCCCACAGAAGAGGAGGAAGAATGAATCTAAAGAGCCAGAGGGGATGGAGGAAACCAAGAAAACAAGGCCCTCTAAACCAACAAGATCAACACACATATGAACTCTCAGAGACTGAGGCAGCAGGCACAGGGCCTGCACAGGTCTGTACCAGATGGGGTCCTGGAGTTGAAAGAAATGAACATGTGTCCCCATCCCTAACCAGAAGCGATCTCCAACTGAAAAGTACTTGCAAATAAAAATTTAGTTTCCTCCAACAGAGTCTCACTGGGGAAACAAACTGCTTTTAAGGGTTGTCTGCATGCCCAGCAGTAGACGGCCAACAAAACACAAATTCAATGGCATCTTCGGAGATTCTTTGTCTCCCAATGTTGTGTCAGAGTGTCTCCTTTTCATTTTATATTATTTTTTTAATTGTATTTTTTTTTCTCTTTTTACCCTATAGGTCCCTTATGTATATGTTATGGATTCCAGTTTCATGTTTTTTTAAGGAATTTCTGAGTGTGTGAACAAATAAGTCTCTGTTTCCTGTGGCTTCTCTTTTCCTTCTACTTGTTTTGACCTATTCCAATATATTATTATATTATATTATATTATATTATATTATATTATATTATATTATATTATTGGTATCCCCTAGAAGCCTGCTAGTTTTCTAATAAGATACAGAAAGAGGGTTGATCCAAATTGGAGGGAAAGTGGGGAAGAACTAGAAAGAGTAGAGAAAGGAAAAAACGTAATCAGGGCATATCTTTGAGGGAAAAAAAATCTATTTTCAAAAAAGGTTAAAAAAATCAGTTGTCCACTTAGACAGCTGTTGGTGACTCCTGAGACGTGATTGCCACTATTGTACTGGGGATGTTTATACCTGCAGGTCAGGGTTGTGGTTAGTAGGCTTTACAGAGGAATAGAACTATCGATTGCTTTCCTCCCTTTGGCAGCTTGCTTTGGATACTATGAGCGACACCTTTTGGGGGAAGCTTCCAGGTCAGATACAACCGGCTTCCTCCAAGTCCTCTGTCTGAAGCATGTGCTGTCTTCAGCAGGATAATCTTACCTCTGAGTTCAAGGGCAATGGCAACAGGCTATACTATATTGAATGAAAGTCACTTCAATTCCTCTGAACAACAACTCGAAGAGAGGTTTCCCATGCCTGTAACTGGGACTTTTGCTTTATAGTCTATGGCTCTTAGGGGAGCTTTAACTCTCCAAGTGACATAACTGCTCAGATATATACACATAATGTATTTTAAGTAAACCTCACTCAAACCATCACATATATTACATATAGTGTATTTTAAGTCAAAAAATATTTTCCCTATGGATTTTTCAGGCATTCTTAGTGTTTTTTTAATCCTGTTTCTGTTCCCAGTTAAAATCCCCTCTGTTTATTCTATTTCCACCTTCATAGCACTTCTGTCCTCTTATTCTCCTCACTAGAGCCTCACTGACCTGCACTAGAGTTCCTTTGTGAGGCTTGATCAATAAGAGAGAAGTCATGCCTGGGGCTTTAAATTTAGGCAACTACCCCGAGCTGGTGAGCTCATGGACCCTAGAAGAGAACCTATGATAGCCATTTACCCACAACACTGTAATTTCTGCTTTCTACATAATTATCTTTATACCCACAAATAGGTATATCTCTGAACCCTAATCAAAGAATCTTCCCTTTTTTTGTAGCACACAGAGACTATTGCAGAAAGCTGTAGCTGGTCAAAATGTAGAAAGCAACTGGTCATGAAGTGCCCAGCCCCAATTGATATACCTTCAACACAACCCCTAAAACTAAGGCCCGGAGAACATCACGGAAGAAGGAGCAGAAAGATTACAAGAGCCAGAGGACTAGGGCATTGGATATGAGACCGTGTTTTTTATATGACAGGGAAACTGTATCCATAAATTCCCAATAATATGGTTGCCTAAATAATGAAGGCCTCAACAATGAAAAATGTCAACGCCAATTGACAAACACATATGGGAAAAATCTCACGAGGCCCCATCCACAGATAAAGAGCTTTGGACAATTAATGGCTGTTGACAGAAGGAGAATCCGTCTTCTCCAGAGGAAAGGTTCCTTATAGGTTAATCAATCCGAAGCAGTCAGCCCTAAACACATACAAATGAGCAACACTAAATGAACTCAGCAGGCTGCATTTACTTATATATGTATGTATGCATGTGTGTGCATGTATGTATAATGTAACTATCATTATAGAAGTCATTAATTTGAAAAGAAGTTGGGAAAGACACAGGAGGTGCTGGAGGAGGAAGAGAAGTCAGTAGATAGGAAGTAAATACAGTGCTCATTTACAAGATTCTCAAAAGACATTTTCCTTAAATAAAAAGAACCTAGTTAATTTTATTGTCGTTAACATCATTATCTATTACTCTACATTATCTATATTCTGAAATTAATAAAATGAACTTTTTACAGTAAAAATATCCAAATGCCAAATTAATTAATTAAAAGTAAATCAGTTGTATTCAGTAGGACTTCCTGACCAGTGAATTTAGCAAATGTCATTGTTTTTTAAGGACTTCATTAATATGGACATTTAAGATCAAATTGTAAAGTTCATCGACAGCATTTAATTCAACAGCTATCCTGAGAGCAAATCTATAATATCACTTTTAACCACCCTCCTGGAAATCCTATTACTGAAAAACACATGCCAGTCTTCATTAGCACATTAATTGAACTTAACACACTAAAAATTATCACAGAGAAGGAATCATGGAAAAGCTACTACAAAATTATCTTTAAAATGTTGTGTTACCATCCTAAGAAACATAATTATATGATTTTCATTTATCCATTATACCACCCCTGCTAATTAACGGTAGGTGCAATATAAAAAGAAACTCACCTAAAAACCTTTTATAAAAATTTTTTATATAGGAATTCCCCTGAGCACAGAACATTCTAAGTCACGGTTTTTATGAACAAGATATGGTTAAAAATAAATTAAAACTTCATGTATGTCCAATCAACAAATAGAAGGGGCCATCTTTGACTCTAGGTTCATGAGCTGCAGGTGTGTTTCTGCAGCCATAATTTTAGTAGAGTCTCTTTGTCAAGTCACAGAATCCCTAAATTATATTCTGGAAAAGGCAGAGAGTCGTCTGACTGTCCCTCCAATACTTTTGAAAACTGCATTTAGAATTTATCTGTCTGTCTTCCTTGAAAGGTCCCAGGTGGCTCACAATTTTGAATAGGAATACTGTGGCCCTTTATCTGGCTATCTGAAGTTCTCCAACCAATTTTATGCTCCTGGATTCACCAAGTGACTCATTTTGTAAGGTTGGATATCCTTGAAAACTCTTTGCCCACGATGTAAGAGCAAACTCATCTGTCCTCTCTCTTGTAGCTATGGTTGGAATGGGGAGTCTAAATCGCGTTCTTGTGAGACTTGTGATTCTTTGTGTAATGAAGCTGAATTTCCTAGGAACATTACATTCAAACTTTGCATAATACAGTTTTAAGCCTAGGCAACCCTGATCCAAGAACCCCAAACCTGAAGTGCTCCAAAGTTGGAGAAATTTGAGCATCATGTAAGTCTTATGAAGTTTCCTATTTCGGGGCTTGGGTGATGGCTCAGGGCGGGACAGGGAGGCAGGGATGAACAGCACTTGCCCTGTAGGTATGGGGATCTGAGTCCACAGCTCCAGGATCACGGGAAAGCTGGTGAGTACCACAGACACCTGATCTTCTGCAGTGGTGGAGGAAGCAGAGACGGAGAGCCCACAGTGTGCAAGCCAACTCGGCTGGCATGTGCAGTGGTGAAGAGCAGAGAGCCCATCTCAGACAGGAGGAGATGAGGACCAAGACCCAAGACTGTCCTCTGACCTCCACATATGGGTTGTGGCACGCACTGCCTGTGCTCACACATCAAACACTCACATCATCCTGAGTACAGGCGCAAAGGAAGCCACACTGAGGAATGCCATTTACATGATCCCTTCTTATGTAAGAACAACGAATATATATGTTCAGAGTCATAAATATGCACAAGGATTTTTATCTTCTGTCTTCAGTCCTAAAATAGGGTTTGTACATAGATAAGAGGCAGAGAGAAGTAAACTTAATCTGTAGAAATAGAATTCAATAGTTGCTTCAGAAGGGAACAGAGTAGCCAACTAGAAAATTGCACCAGGGGAATGGGAGACGGATGAGAAAGTTCTATATTTTGGGGATGGGTTCCTGTTATACATGTGTATGCAGTCATCACACTCATCATGGTACTTATTTATAGTCTATGTGTCTTATTGCCTTTTACGTGGCAATAAGGGAATTTTGTCAAAATAAACACCATAGCAGATACAATTTGCAAGCAATCTTCCTCACACCATAAGAATTGATTTAGAGCTAATAATAGCATTTACCTCTGAGGAAAAGAAATGGGGACAAAGAAATGATGGTTTGGGTCAAAGAATCCTCTACCTTGACCTCAGCTTGACACCTTGCTCCTTTTACTTATCCCTCGGAGATCAGTTTATATCACTCTGTGGAGCTCCCTGATCATTTTAGAAGGTTGCTGACTTGTATCACACTCAGCAAAACAAAAGCCTCTTGTGTTGTAATATACAAAAGTGGAGAAATCAGACTGTCCAAGTATTGGGTAGAATCAGATAAGTTGGAGGTGATGGGGTGGATAAATATCTGAGAGAGAGAGTTGAAATCTTCAAGGAGTCCCTAAGTAGTCAAATCTCAGAGGCCAGGACTTCAGGTTCAGAGCCGGAACACACAGGACACCAGATGCAGGGCGGGAACACACAGAATGTCAGGTGTTGGTGGAAACACACAGGACCTAGGTGCAGGGCGGGAACACACAGGACCTAGGTGCAGGGCGGGAACACACAGGACACCAGGTTTTGGTGGGAACACAGGAGACAGGTGCAGGGTGGGAGCACACAGGACACCGGGTGAAGTTAGGAGCACACAGCAGAAGCGGGGAGGGTGTGTGGGGGAGCATTTCCTCTGAGGTTCTACAGTGAAGCACCAGTAGCAGGGAGAGCTGAGCAGGGATCAAGAAACGAGTAAGCATTTATTGCAGAACCAGTCACCTCTTAGTCTGGAGTCACCACAAGGAACATAACTTGAGAAGTGTGAGAAAGCTCTTTTGTCACCTCTGCCCACATGCCATCCAAACTGAGAAACATCTGGTAATTCTGGGTCACACCCACATCTCCAGGCACTAGAGATTGCATAAATCCCAGAAGTATGTAAGAGACTGTATACATGACAAAGGCTCAGCCTCTGTGAATCCGCCATCCCTCCCTCAACTGGTTATTCTGGGAGTGCTGACACAAAACACCAACCCCTGAAAGAAAGCAGGGCTTCTGCCCCACCTCACCCTCAATAACCGAACCTCGGTCAGTGAGCAGCCACAGGCAAATGCTACAGACACAAAACAGACCATGCTCATCCCTGATGTGGAGCAAGCAAGCAAGCTTCCACAGAATTCTGGAAAACTATCTGCCACCATGAAGGCCAAATTCCTCAGCATAAGAACTGGGAAGATGAGAAAAGGGGGAATGTCCCTGTCCTGATGGCTCCAGACACATGGAAGGAAGGACATTCAGTGCAAAATTTTCCTCAGAACAAATTATTTTTAAAAAGACTAGGTACTACTCACAGCACGCGCGCGCACAAGCACACACACACACACACACACACACAGTCTCTCACTCCTCTTGTAGCCAGTTCCAGTTCGGAAGACTACAAAAAGAGAATTCTGACAAATATAGTTCTAGCTTCATCCAGGTGACTCGATACAAGCTGTCATGATAATTTTTCTTTGTACTTTACTACAGTTTACTTTTCTGATCCCGTACTGATGAACATCTGGATTACCCAGCTTTTGAAATCACAATGACACAATGGACAGCTCTATCAAACCCCGTTCACAAATACACGTATAGAACAGAGCTCATGTGGTCCTGGAGGTAAAACTCCAGACTTGAACCCAGTCTGGGTCATGAGATGCTCATCATTGCAGTAAGAAAGGCTATGACCTTCAGTGCACTACAAAAACCATGCAGTCTTGGATACCTCAAGACTACGTTGTCCACCCAGAGGAAGACAGTTCCCAAAAGAAGAGTTGAACACTTTTTCAGCCTTGGGATTTCTGAAATTTGGAGTTGATATTTATTTGTCGCTACAACAATAATGTTATTTGGAGAACAAAATTGCTCCATGAGGAAACAACAGATCTTCAGCATAAAATATTTTTGTTGTGAATGATAAAACTTACTGAGCAAAACTGAAGTGATCAATTTAGAACCTGGAGCTGAAGTGTTCTACATAACAAGGGAGATCAGGGATTTAAGACACTCAGTGAAGATCAAAAGATCTAAAACATGTCACACAGAAGAAAATGTAATCAAGAGGAGTCCAGCTGAAAACAATCCACAGGACAACAAAATAATATCAGGGCTTGGAATGTGCTCTAAGAGACTTATTTTAAATTTTTCTATATTTGTTCCTCCTGCTTGAAGAACAGTCATTTTAAACATTTCATTAGAGCTGGAGAGCTGCGAAAAGCACACACTGCTCTCGCAGAAGACCCAGGTTCAGTTCCCAGCACCTACATGGTAGCTCACAATGACGTGTAACTCTAGTTTCAGAGGATCTGATGTCCTCTTCTTACCTCTGTGAGGACCAGGCATGTATGTGGTGCACATACAGGCAAAACATAAAATAAACTACCTAAAACGTATAAATAAATAAAATATCGGCGGCTACTGAGATGGCTCAGAGGTTAAGAGCACTGGTTGCTCTTTCAGAGGAACTGGGTTCAATTGCAGCATGCACGTGGTAGCTCACAATCATCTGTAACTCTAGTTCCAGGGGATCTTCTGACTTCTGCGGGCACCAGTCAAGTTGGGTGGTATTTAGACATACATGCAGATGAAACACCCATACAATAAATATTTTTTAAAAAAACAAATAGTATGCTCATTTGTTTTCTAATTTATAATTCTCACATCCCCAAATATTAAAAAAAAAATTTCTATACATGAGTACTTTATATTGGTGATACTTGGGTGAAAAGAAGGTAATGTCTCAAGAAATAAGGCATTCAGAGAGCAGGTGCATGGACTAGTTACTGCAAAAGACTGATATTCCAAAGAACAAAGTCCTGAAAGACAATGCCACCAGAAGAGTCACAAATATCAAGAGGCATCCTGGACTTTCCTAATGGGCCTGATGCTCGCAGCCATGTTAAGCTATGTGAGGACAAGCTATGTACAGAAGGCAAGTCAACTTGTAAGCATATTGTGTAAAGAGATCTCTTTATTTATTTTTTGATTATTACAATTTATTTACTTTGTATCCCAGCTGTAGCCTCCTCCCTTAGCCCCTCCCAATCCCAATCCCACCCTTCATCCCTCTTCTCTCCCTTCCTCAGTCCACTGATAGGAGAGGTCCTCCTCCCCGGCCATCTGACCCTAGCCTAATAGGCCTCATCAGGAGTGGCTGCATTGTCTCCTCTGTGGACTGGCACACCTACATTCCCCACATGGGGAGCTGAGCAAAGAGCCAGCCACTGAGTTCATGCCAGAGACAGCCCCTGCTCCCCTTACTAGGTAACACACATGGACACTCAGCTGCCATGAGCAAGGGGTCTAGGTTACCTCCATGCATGGTCCTTATTTGGAGTATCTGACTTTGCAAAGACCCCTGGGCCCAGAGATTTGGCTCTGTTGCTCTCCTTGTGGCACTCCTGTTCCCTCCAGGTCTTTCTATCTCCCCCTTCTTTCATAAGATTCCCTGCACTCTGCCCAAAGTTTGGCTATGAGTCTCAGCATCTGCTTTGATACCCTGCTGGGTAGTGTCTTTCAGAGTCCCTCTGTGGTAGACTCCTGTCCTGTTCCCTGTCTTCTCCCTCTTCCAATGTCTATCCTATTTGCTTTCTGAGCAGTTTCCTTACAGTCCTCCTCCTTGTTTAGCTTCTTTAGGTGTACAGATTTTATTATGTTTATCCTATATTATATGTCTAATATCCACTTATAAGTGAGTATATTCCATGTGTGTCTTTCTGCTTCTGGGTTACCTCACTTGGGATGATCTTTTCTAGTTCCCACCATTTGCCTGCAAATTTCATGATTTCCTTGTTTTTAATTGTTGAGTAGTATACCATTGTGTAAATGTACCACAATTTCTGTATCTATTCCTCTGTTGAGGGACATCTGGGCTGTTTCCAGATTCTGGTTATTACGAATGAAGCTGCTATGAACATGGTAACCAGCAGTGAGGGACAGGGAGTTTCAAAGCAAGGAGCCAGCTACAACCAACTCATAACCAAGACATCAGGAGCCATCCAGCTTCAACATCTAACAAGCATACCTCACCCTTTTTAGAGGACTTCCTTCCTTCCTCCCAACTCCAATCACATGAGGAGCTGGCATGTTCCTTTCTGTTCATACCTTTCTAGCCACAGCTCATGGATCTAAGAACAGCAGCCACGTGATGCAGCTAAATCAATAAATGGGATCTCATGAAACTGAAAAGCTTAAAGCAAAGGACACTGTTATCAGAACAAAACAACAGCCTACAGACTGGGAAAGGACCTTCACCAACCCTATATCTGACAGAGGGCTAATATCTGGAATATGTAAAGAACTCAAAAAGTTAAACACCAACAAATCAAGTAATCCAATTAAAAATGGGGTTCAGAGCTAAACAGAGAATTCTCAATAGAGGAATATTGAATGGCTGAGAAACATTTAAAGAAATGCTCAAAATCCTTAGTCATCAGGGAAATGCAAATCCATCTTACACCCATCAGAATGGCTAAGATTGAAAACTCAAGTGAGAACACATGCTAGAGAGGATGTGGAGAAGGGGAGACCCTCCTCCACTGTACAAAACTTGTACAACCACTTAGGAAATCAATCTGGTGCTTTCTTAGAAAATAGAAATAGCGCTACCTCAAGATCCAGCTATACCACTCCTAGGCATATATCCAAAATATGCTCAAGTACACAAGAAGGGCATTTGCTCAACCATGTTCGTAAAGGTATCTCTTAAAGGGTATTGGCATAATCAAGGTCCAGGTCTCCAAAGTCAGATGGCCTGTGTATCTCAACACGGCCATTAGAACTGTGTGTCTTTGGGCAACCGATGAACATCTTTGAGCACTTCCTCCTCTGTACATAGAGGAATAATAATGCCTCCTCACAGGGATGTCATGAGGACTGAATGAAGTACAATTGTAAAGTATCTGGTGAAATGTTTTGCATGTAGAATTGCTGTGCAAGTGCTTGTTAAATAAAACAAGCAAATATGTATCAAGTCATGAACAGTATTCCTAAAGAACAGGATTGTGGGAATCCTGAATTATTAAAATTTAACATTCATCTCTGAATTGTTTAAATGTTTCATAGGAATGTGTTGCTATAAAACAGGGAAAGCTAGTTAAAAGATACCCATTTATGAAAAATAAAAAGTAATCTGTGGGGATCTTCATGGTATACACAAGGAGCAAATTCCTTTCTACAGCGAATGATAACATAATCTACTTGTTATGAAGTTTTCTGCTACATTAAAGCCCTCTGTTTTAAAGAAGTTTGGATCTGGACATATGTCCAGCTGAAGATGCAACTTATCTGTCATCAGAAGACAAATAAGCCTAATGAACACATTTGTTCTAATTCTGCATCTATTCCTAGCGTCTGTTGCCTTCATGGGACTCATTAGTATCCTCTTGTAAAAGACAATGTGCTTGAATCATAAAAACTGTGCATGCCTTAGGTGAAGCCCAGACTCATCTGCCGGTGCTATTTAATTAGATTGCTGTAGAAGTATAATAGTCTTCTCAAAGATACATTCTCCGCTAACAAACAGGACTTTGCTCTATTATTCTTACCTAGGAACAATAGCAACATGTGTAACCGATGTAAAATGTTCTGCTTTGAGGACGTTTCAAGTCAGAATTAGTCCCAGCTACATCGCTGACATTTTTAATATACGGGTTAAATTTGACTTAAACTGAGATTAGTTCAACGTAAACTCTGTGTAAGAACTGTGTTCAGAGTTTCCCAGGATTCAAAGACACACACATCACTCACTGTTCCTGCCTCCTCACTGGCTTATGGTCTACTTGTGTGCACCACACATGTTTCTTGACGTCTGGGGCATAAAGGAGAGAGGAGTGGGGTAGAGATGTGTCTGAGGACACAGTCAGATCTTCTGCACCTATTCCTCATAATAGCCTTCAGCCTGTGCCTTTTCCCTTCCGTAACTCAGGCTCATCAACTACAGAAGCAGACAGGCCACCACTTAGAATGGGGCAGTGTGGAGTCCAGGAGACACTGACAAAGTTACTGTCAGTGTCAAAATTAGGGAGCAGACAGAGCAGCTTACCAAATGGGACTAGAATGCCCTGCACAGAAGTGTAACCAGCAGTGAGGGACAGGGAGCTTCAAACAGCTACAACCAACTCATAACCAAGACATCAGGAGCCATCCAGTTTCAACATCTAACAAGCATACCTCACCCTTTTTAGAGGACTTCCTTCCTTCCTCCCAACTCCAATCACATGAGGAGCTGGCATGTTCCTTTCTGTTCATACCTTTCTACCCACAGCTCATGGATCTAAGGACAGCAGCCATGTGACGCAGCTAATCAGAATTCTTTCTTACTGGTTTTAGGATGGGTTCCGGGAGAGGCTACCTCAATGACTGCAGGAGCTGTAAGACCCACAGCCCTGTTGGGTTCTGAACCAGGTGAGCTGATTTGCAGTCAGAGAAGAGCCAGTGCCAAGACAATAAGAAACTAAGAAGAGGGGCTGGAGAGATGGCTCAGAGGTTAAGAACACTCACTGTTCTTCCAAAGGTCCTGAATTCAATTCCCAGCAACGTTCATAACCATCTATAGTAAGATCTGGTGTGCAGGCAGAATGCTATATAAATAATAAATAAATCTTTAAAAAAAGAAAAATTTTAAAAAAGAAACTAAGAAGAGAAACACAACTCTGCCAAGCAAGGGTGTCCCGTGGGCCCCTAGTGCTGGTCCCTGCACCCCTCCCTATCTTTCTGAGGACTAGGTACATTCTGCTCTCCTCTCAATCCCACTCTACCCAAACATCTTCCCATTAGAGACTCAGTCTGTCTAAACACATCAAATAAACATTTAAGGTACATCCATGGACTCTCCTGCCACGTCCCTAAACTACTGTAATTTCTAATTGTACTCTAAATACATATCCTTACGCCCTCAGACAAGTATAGCAGTGAGGGACAGGGAGTTTCAAACAGCTACAACCAACTCATAACCAAGACATCAGGAGCCATCCAGCTTCAACATCTAACAAGCATACCTCACCCTTTTTAGAGGACTTCCTTCCTTCCTCCCAACTCCAATCACATGAGGAGCTGGCATGTTCCTTTCTGTTCATACCTTTCTACCCACAGCTCATGGATCTAAGGACAGCAGCCATGTCACTCCTCACCGAAAAGAAACGTCCTTTTCCAGCAGACAGAAGCCCTTGCTAAGAATGACTGACCGGTCGTGCCCAGCCACCATTTGGTACAGCTACACACTCTTTATACTCACAGCTGGGGGAACTTCATGGAAGGGGGAGCAGAAAGAGTCTAAGAGCAGGACATCTGCTACGCAGGAGCATCTCCCATATACAAGAGGGGAGCTGCACCCAGGAACTCTCAGTAATACGGTTGCCTGAAGGAGACCTGGAAAATGATGCCACCAGTTAACATGCCAACACGGAGAAGGAAAACCTCACAAGGCCCGTCCCTAGATGAAGAGCTGCAGGCAGCCATTGGCTGCTGAGGGAGTGGGAAGAGGTCTTCTCCAAGGATAATGCCTCTAATGGCTCACCGACACCAAGTCTGCACACGAGCAACAAAAAATGGGCTCATAAATATATAAACGGGCTTATAAATACATTTCTGCAGGCTAAAGCAGTGTCAGATTCTTTAAACTTCTGTTGTTTCTCTCTTTTTTGTTTATTTATGAGATTGCATTTAATTACATTTCTCCCTTCCCTTTCCTCCCTCCAAGCCCTCCCATAATCTCCTCTCCTTTAAATTCATGGCCTTTTTTTTCATCAGTTGTTATCACATGCATATATGTATTTGTACATACCTATATATAGTCCCAAATAGAAGCTGCTGAGTCCATATAGTGTTATTTGTGTGTATGTTTACAGGGCTGACATTTGTCACTGGACAAGCAATTGGTGTGCTCTTCCCCGGGGAAGGCCATCTCCCCCGTCCCAGCTTTCTCCAGTTGCCTGTAGTTCTTCGTGTAGGGTTGAGGCCTCCTTGGATGTTCTCGGTCTAATCTGGCATGTTTGTCGCTGTCATCCTCAGCTCACATTTGGGCAGTCACGCTGGTGAGATTTGATAAGCGTATCTTCCGGTGTGGCTAGCAGACACGATGTTACAGCAAAGCCCTGGATTCTCTGGTTCTTTGCGCCCTCTTCAAGAATGCTTGCTGAGTCTTAGGTGTCAGAGTGCTTTACAGATGTAAACACTGGTACTGAGTTCCACAGCTCTGCATATTGGTTGGTTATGGTTTTCGGTAGTGACCTCCACCTGTTGCAAAGAGAAGTTCCCTTAACAAGGGGTGAGGACTATATTTGTCTGTGAGTACAGATTGTTTTTAGGGCTCGTGCTAGTTTAGTAAATTTGTGGTTGTAGACTCTCCTCCAATAGCCATGATTTCACTAGCAGTGAGTAGCTAACTAGGTTTCCAGGACCAGGGGTGATATCCTTCTTCTTGAGCGGGTCTTAACTCCAATTAGAGAGTTGTTGGTGACGGCCAAGGTACATGTGCCACACTGTCCTCACGGGGTTAGTATACCATGAAAGTCTTTGGTGTGGTTCGCAGATGTCAGACTGAGTATGACTGTTGGCTTACTCTTTCTTTGGAAGCTCGCATAATGAAAGTCAGTCTGGGGTATTCAGGCCAGTTCCCACCCAGAGGCTGCTGGGACCTGTTTCTGAGATACACAGTATTTTCAGCATAAGAGACTCACCTCTGGGGGTAGCCCAGGTCAGCGACAATGGGCTGTATGGTTTGTAGTCTGTTATAAAGGCTAACACGGCGAAAGAGGGCTTCTCATGTCTGGCACTAGGATTTTTGTTAGGTTTGCACAAGTTGATTCTGTATCCTGCCACATTGCTGCATTTGTTTACCAGTTCTTGACGTCTTCTGGAACAGTTTTGGATCTCTAATGTATAGTATCATATCATTTTCAAGTAAGGATAGTTTGATTTCTTCTTTGCTTATTTGTAGCCCTTTGATTTCCTTTTCTTGCCTTATTGCTCCAGCTGGTACTTGGAGCACAAAGTTTAAAAGGCCATCCCTGTCTCATTCCTGACTTCAGTGGGATTGCTCAGTTTTGGATGATGTTGGCTGCCCCTTGCTTGTACATAGCTTTTATTACACTGAAGCATGTACCCTAGCTCTACATTCTTTAAGACTTTTATCATGAAGGAATATCAGATTTTTCAGGGGTTTTTTTTGTATTTATTGAAATAATTATGTGATTTCTGTCTTTAAGTCCACATATGTGATTTATTAAATTTACTGATTGTATATGTTAGACCATCCTTGTATTTCGTGAATACTTGGGCATGATATGTAATATTTTGATGTATGTCTGATGTTTACAAGGATTTTGTTGAGTATTGTTAAGATATGTTCCTTAGAGATATTGGCCTGTATTTTTTATTGTTGTAATCCTGGCTTTTTAGAAGGAGTTTGGAAGTACTTCTTATGTTTCATAGATAGATAGATAGATAGATAGATAGATAGATAGATAGATAGATAGACTGATAGATTTCATAGAGAGAAAGACAGAGATAGAGATATACAGAGAGGTTAGATATTTTATCGCTGAAGGACTGGCCTTAGATTTTCAACTATCTGACAGAATCATGCTGTTAATCCATATGGCCCTGGGCTTTTCTTACCTGGGAAGCTTTTTATTACTATTTCCGTCTGTTTAGGTTGTTCACTTCTTCTTGGTTTAATTTTCATAGTTTGGCTGAATCTAAAAATCACTCATTTTTTTTTTATTTTCCAGCCTAATGGAGTGTAGGTTTTTTAAATATTCCCTAATAATATACTGAATTTATTTTATGTCCGTTACAATGTCTCCCTGTTAGTTTCTGACTCTCTTAATTTGGCGTTCCCTTTCCTTCTTTTTTTCTTTCAGTTAGTTGGTCCCAAGAGTCTATCAATTTTGTTTATTGTTTCAAAGAATCAGTTATTATATTTTGGAGTCTTTCATTGTTTTCTTTGATTACATTTTATTGATTTCTGCCCTGATTTTTTATTATTTCTTCCCATTAATTGGGTTTGAGTTTGGTTTTTGTTTTGTTTTGTTTTTGGCTTTCTAACTTGTTTTAGGTGCATCATTAATCCATTTACTTATTCTCATTATGTTGTGTTTTTTTTTTAATGTAGACACAGTCCTCATAGCACTGCTTTCAATGTATCCCAGAAGTTTTGTTGTGTTGTGTTGTGTTTTCATTTTCATTTAGTTCCAGAAAATTTTTCTAGTTTTTGATTTCTTCTTTGATGCATTCATTCATTTAGCAGTGGATTGGTTGGTTTCCATGAGTTCGCATATTTACTAGGGTTTTTTATTTCAAATTTAAGTTTCTTACATTGCAATCAGGTAGATACAAGGAATAATCTCAATCTTTTTGAATTTGTAAAAAAAATGTATTTATTGTATTATATCTTGGAATATGGTCTATTTTAGAAAAGATTCCATGTGCTGCTGAGTAGAATGTATATTCTTTGGTTTTGGATAGAATATTCTGTTAAGTCCATTTGACGTTAATTAATTCTGTTCTCTCTCTCTCTCTTTGTCCATATGACCTGTCTATTAAAGAAAGCAGGATATTGAAGTCACTTACTAGTAATAGATTGATGTTAATCTGCATTTTTAATTCTAGTAGATGATTTTTTATGCTCTTAGGTGCCCCTGAGTTTGAGCATGCTTATAATAGTAATGTCCTCTTGGTTAACTATTCCTTTGATTCAAAGTGTCCATCTTTATCTGTTCTAATTAGTATAAATTCTGTTTTTCAGATATTAGGATAGTGATACCTGCTTGGTTCCTGTTTTTTGTTGTTTTTTTTTTTTTTTTGTTGTTGTTGTTGTTGTTTTATATGTGACTTGCATAGTTTTGTCTTGTAGCTTTCAGTATTTTCTTTGTTTCTTGTATGCTTACTGTCTTTAACTGTAATATACCATTGAGATTTTCTGGTCTTATTTAGTTGGTTTCTGTATGCTTCTTATAGTTGTATGTGTGCGTCTTTCCTTAGTTTGGAAAAATTTTCTTCTATGGTCTTGTTAAAGATTTGGTCTATGTCACTGACTACTCCCTTGAGATTTTTCTCCCTCATGTTTGCCCATACTTCAAAGGTTTGGGTTTTCTTAGTGTCCCACATTTCCTGTGAGCTACTGTCTTGTTGTTTTTATTAATTTTTAATGTTTTTTGCTTATTTGATGTAGATCCTCTATTTTATCTTTGGGACCTGATATTCTGCCTTTTGCTTGATTCAGTCTATATGTAAAGCTTTCCTTTGAGTTTCTAGATGAGATATTGAGATTTTCAATCAAGTCCTAGTTTGTCTTTGTCGTTTTCGTCAGTCCAATGTTTGTGTTTTCTTGGTCATCACCCAGGTATTTATTCTCCTTAAACTCTTTCTCCTTGACTTCATTGAGCTTGTCACTGTGGAATAGAGACAGCTGGACCCCGATGCACTAGCTGCCCAGCTAATCCAGCCAAGTGGAAGCATGAGGATCTGGGTTTGAATCCCTACCATCCATGTTCATCACCATGGAACAGAGACAGCTGGATCCCAATAATCAGCTAATCCAGCCAAGTGGAAAAATCTTTCAGACACTTGTTTAAAGTCTAGGGCCTCAAATAAGACTCTTCCAATCTGAATAAATTATGAAGCATTCCTTTAAATATAGCTTCAACATGGTCAGTCTCTTTTTTTTTTTTTTTTTTACAGAACAAAGTTAGCATTGCTGTGATATTTTATTAAAGCAATTGTTGTAATAAAATTCTCTAATTAGGAGATTTTCATACCAAATTTATAGGAAAGATTTTGTCGCTAGAATGTTAAGATTATATTGATAGAAAGACCTTGGTACCTATTTCTTCTTCATTCTTTTCAGCAAAGTTGTCTTATATCAGATACAAGCAATATTCCTTGAGTCAGTCATGTTTCCACTATAAATTGTCTTGTATGCACATTTTACTTGATCAGATTTTTGGACAAAAAAAATGTTTTAGAGTTCATAAAATAAGCTACACTAGCGTTCAGTTTGGAGAACCCCAAATCTTCTTTTCCTCGGTTAGAACAGATACACCTGTGCGTTACCAGACAGTGGACCATAACATTAAAGTTCGCTGATAACTAAGCCAGGCGCCCTCATCATCAACCTCCCATAAGTGATGACTGTATCACTGGTCTCCTGCAGAGGCGAATGCTGAGTTCACTGTGGTTCCTTGGCATGTCTGAGGAATTTAAAATGACCTGGAAAATGAGTGCTGGCACAAAGACTTCACTCCATCTGCTAAGCACATGACAAGGAAGGCTAATTGTTTTCTCAAAAGCAGCACAATCGCCAGCCGTTTGAATGGCACATTCCTTCCTTCCGAGCTGGAACTCAAGATAAGAGATCCAGCAAAGTACAGTGGCTTGTCCTTGAATTTTATTAGGTTTGTTGAACCTGTGTTTCATGCTTGACACCTAAGACTGAACAATCAAACTGTGTAATTTCTTGGTTCCCTACAGAGGCTAAGCTTGGAATCAGACTCTCCTTAATCATATAAACTAGAACGAAAACAACTACGAACAACTGAGAAAAAGCATGAAGAAGTTTTTCGTCTGTGTGATGCTAATTCGGCAGAAGTACATGTGCCATTGTGCCACTACTCAAAGTAAGGTTTGCTGGAGCAGCAGCATTGGGGGCAAGTTCTTCGCAATCCAGAACCTCAGACAATCCTGCCCCAGACAGTGGTACTCAGAGCTGTATCTCAGCTCTATCCCATTTGCACACTGAAGTTTAAGAAGCATGTTTTAACCAAACTCCCTTGGATTATAATTAAGGAAAATAAGCCGGGGGAGGCTAAGTGCTGCATCGTGACCAAACAGCGAGTTAGAAAACCAGCTGGGACTCCCAGGTCTTTTAGCGCACAAGCCAATGGAGCTCAGAACACGGGAGGGTGTCAGACAAGAGGGATTTAAGTGAGAGTGTCGTTCCCTGAAATGGCCATTGATTGTTCCCATCATCTTTGTGCAAAGCGCACACAGAGAGCCTGAGTGAGTCCAATCACTTTGCCTCCTCCCAGCGCTCCCCACAGACCAGCCTGGCAGCAGCCTCACTATCTAAAGCTCCTGTCACCCTCCATGAAAGGACTTCCCCTTCACCTGCCTCAGTCTCACTTCTCAGGGCCTATTAAAGAGCCAGCTACTCCACAGAGGCATTCAGCCCTCTCCTCTTTCTCTCCTCCTCTTCCTCCTTATGCCCGGTACGTTAGAGAGGAAAACAGACTGACGTGTTCTCCTGGCATCATAAACTAAAAATATTAACAAAAAAAATATAATGTTTAGCTCTTGACCACCTCGATACTGTATCTATGTCGTCTTTCCTCACCGGCTTGTGTTATTTTGCCTGTATTGTACATTTTTCCTTAGAACAACACCAGAAATAATACCAAGCTGTGCAGCGGAAGGTAGCAAACTCATTCCCAGGGGAAGGTCCTTAGGAAAGTGCCCCTGGGATGTGGCCATTCTAACTTCACTCACACCCTTCCCATGCTGCTAGGCATCGCTCGTTTCAAAGCAGGAGTTTTGTGATGCTGGCCAGCTTCAGTTGTTAGAAAATTCAGAGTGAAATCAACTTCCCCTTACCTTCTACCATGTCCTCAGTTCTGCTCTTTGAAGTAATTAGAGCAAGCTGAATCCATCATCCATAGGGGGAAAAAAATCACTAAGATGATTCGAACTAACTTGACAAAAAGACTTTGGCAACCTACAGCAGATCTAGCAATTAGAAGCAGTGAACACTCAGCCCGGCCTCCCATGTTCCCTGCCCTTGTGCCTCTTAATGAACTCATGTTTCAATAAATCTACATTGAATAAGGCTATGGCAGCCAGGCCTTTCTGGGTGATTATAAGATAGAGTGAGATGACGAGTTCGCACAGCCCTGCCTCTGAAGAAGAGAAACCACAGTGAAAGCCTGAGTCCAGTTTACACACTGCATATAGCTCTTCCCACACTGTTAAAGGATAACCCCTCTGCTCACCTCTTCCCTCTCACACTCATCCGTTACAAGGTTATACCTCTCCCTGGAATGTCAACTTCCATGGCTGCTTTCCCAGTGAGTGCTTCTTGGACACTGCTAGAATTCTACCTCCAAAGTTAATAAACTCCTGGCCTTTTCCTTTAACCCTCCATCTACACACTAGGATCTCCTCCTGAGGACACCGTCTTCTCCTCCCACTTAACTGAGGACCTCTTACTTCCCCATCGCCAACACACCACAAAGCCAGGGAAGGGGGGGCTGCTATTCTCCGAGCCTCTAGCAGCCTTCGGATTTCTCAGTACACAGTGGTTCATTAGACTAATATTGAGCACAGGTACATGCCAGGGCGGTCCACCTCCTAGACAAATATTCAGGAATAATGCAGTGTGCTTATAGGGATAATAGAAAGTCCTGTGGCAGTCCTCACGCTATGAAGACAATTTGTCCTTTCTCAACAGCTGAGGCATGAGGGCAGGAACCCCTGAGCTGACCATTACACTCCTAAGTTCTGTTTACCTTGCCAGCAGAGGAAGGACCCATCTACTGCTGGACACCCTGCTAGAATTGAGGCAGCAGAAAGAATCCGTTCATACACAGAAGAAAATGAAAACAAAAAGAAATTTAATTCTAAATTCTCGTAGATTTCCATCATCATTTAGTGGGACATACCCGAAAGCAAGCACTATTTCAAAGATCTATGGCTGTCTACTTTCTCCTTAACTCACTTCCCAGCAAAGCTGGTATCTCTACATCTCCCCTTCATTACTTTGTAGAATATTTCATAAGACTAAGATGCAATGTAGAGAGAAAGGATAATTTCTGTGAATTCTCAGAGCTATAAGGACCAACAGCTACGGAGAACCTCCATGGTTGACACCCATACTGTGCCAACAGCTATCTCTAACCAAGATGACACCTCCTCAAGGAGCTTCCAGCCTAACCTCATGGACCACCTTGATCTTCAAAGTCCTAGGAGCATGTGCTCTCTTCAGTGAAGCCTATTTCATGGTCCGTTTTCACCCACACCATGGCTGCATAAGAGCAGGAACTATTCTCCCCACTTCTTTTGTTTATAAAATCAATATGCATTGAATTGAGGCCTCTTGTACAACCCTTACCGGAACATACAGTGTTTTAAGAGCAGACTGCAAATTTATTAGTAAAGTGCTACATACTGAGTAGGTTCCCTTTTGGCTTCCCTAAGATAAGCCAGCATAAAAACAAGCACTTGGAAAATGCCTTTCAGTGACAATACAGTAGAAGTCATTATAGCACTTAATAGCAGCTTGCTACATATACAAACATATAATTTTACAGGAGGAAGTACAAAGCAGAAAGGTTCTAAATTCTTACTTGGTTGATAACTAGCTTTTAAATAGCTGCAGCATGCCAGTTGGTATGATATAAATGCATTTTCACTTCAAAATAGGTATTTCATGATTCTGAATATGTGAATAAATGAGTTGTTGTGAGGTATTAAACATACGCACACACACCATTTTGACCATTGGCAACTTTCTCCTGGCTGACTCCAGCTCGAGTCAAGTGTTTTCACCCGCTTTGCCTTTCACCAGCGCCATCTCCTCATCTGCCCGGAACTATCTGGCACGGGGTGGAATCATGATTTAGCAAAAGGGCAAGTAGGAGGCAAAATGGAGTGCTATCTTCCCTAATTGCTGTTTAAAGGAGACAATAAAAAGGATGAAACAAATTAAATAGTAAAGACGCAAGAGCATCCCAATGTTCCGGCCAAGATAATCAACCTGGAAAATTAGCTATTAAACCTCCACACACACTCATCTTCCTAATTTTGTGCGTGTGCTCATGAGATGCAGCCCACCCCCATTAAAATGGCCGGGTAAAGCTGTTCTTCCTTCCTGGGAGATAAGTCATTTGCAATTGGCCTTGATGAATTTGGAACTGAGGGGGGTTTTGTTTTTTTTGCCTTTGTTTCACATCCTCGTTGATTATTGCTCATTTCAATTGGAGCGTTTTGACTGGAGCTGGACACTACATGAAAAAGTGGAGAACATGGCTCAGCTCACCCTTTACTTTATCCTCGCCTGCTACTGTGGGCACCACAGGATGGATTTTTATCATTATGATTATCTTTATGAAACCTCATTTCAAATGCCTGAATTTTCCTAATATGTCGACTAAAATATTGTAGATTGTGTACATGCTATGGAACACATACAGAGGTCAAGAAAAACTTAGGCAGGTCAGCTTCCCCTTCTAGCATGAGAGTTCGGAGCAGACGCAGGTCATGGGGCTTGAGAAGAAGTGCCTTTACTGATCGAGGTCCTCTTGCTTTTCCAGCCTCTCTACTTCCTTTTCCATGATTGTACCTGACCCTTCCGTATAGGGTTGCTTTGCACATGTATTGTTTGGGTTAGGGCACCCCACAGCCCCTTATTCTCTGCATTTTGATCAGTTATGAATTTCTGTAATAGTCTCCACATGTTGCAAATAGAAGCTTCTTTGATGGGGGGTGAGAACAGCACTTAGTGTAAGGGTGGGTATTTAGAAGACGGCTGTAACTGCATTTATGTTCTTCCTGTAGGCTCTTCATTGTTTATTCCTCTTGTCAGTCTGCCAATATTTTCTGTAGGACCGTTTTGGTGGACCTGAATTCTTTCAGCAATGGAAAGCCTTTCTTTCTCTTTCAGCCACAGCAGAAGTCTTTGTGAGGTAAAGAAATTCAGATTAGCATTCACGGTCTTTCAGAACTTGGAGTTTATTTCTCCATGGTCTTCTGGCTTTTAAAGCTTCCACCAGAAGACCATCCATCTGTGACTGATGGTTTTCCTTTACATGTGACTTGTGATTTTTCTCTTGCCGTTTTCAATTCCCTCTTTCTGCGTTGTGTGTTTAGTGCTTTACCTGTCCCGTGCCATGGAGAGTTTCTTTTCTTGACCATCTGCTTGGTGATCTAATGTGCTCTTTGTGTCTGCATAGGTAGGCCTCCATGTGATCTGAGAAGGCTTTCTATAGTCTTGTTGAAGATCTGATCTACACCCGTATCCTAGGATTCTCCTCTTTCATCTGTGCCTGTAGTTTCCATGTTTGGTCTTTCCATGGTAACCTCAATTTCCTATATGCACCTTTCGTGAGTTTTTTTTTTTTTTTAATTTTTTCATATTCTTTGCTTGAGTGGTCCAATTCCTCTGCTTTAGCTTCAAGCCATGATAGTCTATCTTCTCCTTGTCAGCCTTGATCCTGGGTTTCCTAATTGTATTCATTTCCCAATTCATTGTCACTTAAGCTTGCTTATTTTCAGTATCTCTATCTATTGTTTTCAAATCCTGAATTTTGTCATTTTATTCACCAGCATATTTGTGTTTTCTTGGGCCTGACCCAAGGACTTATTTGTATCCTCATTAAGTCCAGCAAGGTATTTATTGGCATCTTTTTAAACTTCCCGAATTCTTTGATCTTGTTTGTGAGTGTTCTTTTAACTTCTGTGACCTGGGGTTCATCTAGGAAATTCTCCTTGAAGAACATTTCTGTAGAACAGGTGTGTTCCTTAAATGAATGCTGTCAAGACCTTCCATGGTGTTAGCGGTTTTGATGCTCCCTGGGCATGTGGACTCTTTTGTTGGTTATGTTTCTGATGTCAGATGCGAGGCTGCCTCTTTGGAGTTCAAGTTTGGTTTTACATTGTTCTTTCAAAGTTTGGTTGCTTTCAGATCAGGCCCGAGATGTTGACGGCAAAGCTTTCAAGTATTCAGTATTCATTTTGGATTGGAGGAACGAGGGTGATTCCAGTTCGGTGGTGAGCATGAAAGTGTGTGAGTGGGACAAACATCTGGGGCTGCTTAGGCTGGTGTGCAAGCGGTGAGGCCCAAGCTGTCTTGGCCAGGGTCTTTGGCACTCACCATACTAGGCTGGTGCACAAATTGTACAGCCAAGGCTAAGCCTAGAAGTTGGCAACAGCACAAGTGGGTGAGGGTCCCAAAGTCTCACCAGACTGTACCATGTATAAGCAGGTTTCCAGGCTCCTCCCTCCCCTCCTCTTCTTAAAATAACATCATGAATTTATTTTGTAAATCAAATATTTGAATGATTCTTCTTAGACAATAGTCTGTAGCACTTCCTTACATATGTTAAGAAGGTATATTTCTGCATTTAGAGTGAAGCCAAACAATCCTAGAACTCTCAGAAAAAAATAACCCCGACTCAGATGTAGCCCATAGACTCAGACTCCAAGTGGGTTCCCTAGTAAGGGAGCAGGGACTGTCTCTGACATGAACTCAGTGGCTGGCTCTCTGATCACCTCTTCTGAGGAGGGAGCAGCCTTACCAGGCCACAGAGGAAGACAATGAAGCCTGTCCTGATGAGGCCTGATAGGCTAGGGTCAGATGGAAGGGGAGAAGGACCTCCCCTATCAGTGGACTAGGGGAGGGACATAGGGGGAGAAGAGGGAGGGTGGGTGAGTGGGTGGGTGGGATTGGGAGGAGAAGAGGGAGGGGGCCACAACCGGGATACAAATTGAATAAATTGTAATAAATGATAATTTTTAAAAAAGAAAAAAATCTTCAGGAGAGTAAGACTTTTTCAAGAGCACCAGTCAGTCACTGATCACAGGTAGACACCCAGGCTATTGCCTGGTTCTCAGAGTATCAATGTCTGGGTTAAATGGCTTTTTTGTTTTGTTTTGTTTTCATTCTGCTTTTTATCATTTCTGAGAAAGAAAAAAATGGTGAGAGAAACTCTAGGTCAAAATGAGTAGATGGTACTTTAGGCTAAGTGTCTGTGTTAGTGTTAATTTTAGCTAAATAGAGAGCACCTAACATCAGGCAATTAGATTAAAACACGTTCTCACCAGAAAAAAAAAAAATAAGACTTTGCTTTTTGAAATAGAGACGAATTGCCTTTGATATATATCCTTACCATACAGTACATTAACACCACACATTTTTAATTTCTTTGTAAGAATAAAGTGATATGTGCCTGTTTTTACAAATGTTCTTAAACATTTAAAATAGGCAACATACCAAAGTGTATTCCCCAGCATTAATTTCTGCTTCATTAGGCATCAATGCCTTAAATCTCAAGAGACAAACATCTATTAGTAAATCACATTGGCTAGTTGTTATTTTAGATATGTTCACAACATTTTCTCTCTTATCAGTTTTCATCCCCCAAACATTACTGGAGTGCTTGCCTTTCCCCAGGCACTGAATTTATCCTGGTGGGTACAGTGTAAGGAATGAGCTAGGCAAAGCCCCTACTGCTTGAGTCCACAGACAGAGTTTAATATCAGACAAGAAAACAGTGCTGGCTAGCTTGGGACGTGCAGTGGCTTTGTGTGGACAGAGAGCGTTTGCACTGTTGAATGACTTAACCCACCTGCTTTTCTGGACTGCAGTTAATTCTTTACTGTTTTTCGGAATGTATGGTTGCCTTAGAACAAAGGTTAAAATGCAAATTGGTAAATGTTTACTGAATACTAACTCTGTTTTGGGTGTTTTAGACTTAAAAATAACACATCCTTCTGAGGAAAAGTAGTGAACTGAGCTGGGCAGGTGACACACACCTTTAATCCTAGCACCCAGAAGGCAAAGGCAGGCTGATCTCTGAGTGCAAGGCTAGCCTGGTCTACAGATCAAGTTCCAGGACAGCCAGGGCTACATAGAGAAACCTGGTCTCAATGGCCCCCACCCCACAGTTTAAAAGTGATCTTTAAAAGTGAAAAAAAGCGGAGGTGGGGGAGTTAGAGAGATGCCTCAGAGGTTAAGAACACTGGCTGTTCTTCCAAAGAACCTGAGTTCAATTCCCAGCAACCACATGGTTGCTCACAACCATCTATAACGAGATCTGGTGCCCCCTTCTGGCCTGCAGGCACTCGTGCAGGTACACTGTATAAATAATAAATAAATCAGGAGGAAACGCTCCAACCCCTTCTGCATCACAGTTGACACCGAGTACAATAACTGCCAGATAAGCTGTTCCTGAATTCCTGACACATAAAATGATGCCTACAGTAACCCTTTTTCAGGAGAGGTGTTGTTGTAATAGAAGTGTGCGTTGTTAATAATGTTATTTAGTATTAGCCCTCTAATTATCATGGTAGCATTATTTAATCTTCTATCACAAATAATGTGACGCAGACACCTGACAGATTTTAATATAGCCTATTTAGCTTGGGCAGATATTTGACCTATGCTCTCTCCATAACCTCACCAGCCACTTTGCAGCCCCCATCCAATGCCATCTGCCTTAACCACCCTCATCTGGCCTACTTTCCATCCATAATCATGAGATACTTGCAACTATTTTTCATCTCAGTGTTCTCTCCATCCATGCCATCCTTGGAGTCCTTCCTCCCAGCTCATGTGGTTCCTTCTCCAGGCTGACCCATCATGGCATCCTCCTGCCTCCTCTCTTCCCATCCATCTGTTTCCCATGATTCTCTTGAACTCAAAGCCAGGGAACCTTAGCCACACCTTCTTCCCTGCCCAGGTATAGGCTGTTTAACCAGCCAATCATGTATAATGTCTTAGGCAGGATTACACAACAAGGATAGGTGTATCTGGGTACTAACCAGATCTTGAGGGCCAGTAATTAGCATCAAAATACAAGCATCAGAACAACCCCTAACAGAGAGGGATAGACTGTAACGCACTAGCAAATCTTCTAAACTGAACCCAATACTGGTTAGTGCTAGACCCTCTTTTACAGGAGTTTAAGAGCACAAATTCTGCAGCCCCAATGCATGGGACTCAGCCACGTGAACTTGGATATATTTTTCTATTCTTCTGATTCTACAAAATGAGGTTAATTGTTTTGTAATTTTTATTGAAAATATATTTTATATGATATATTCTGGTTATGGATTCTCTCCTTCAGGTCCTCCAAGAACCTCCCTACCTCCCCTCTCATCCACACCTTCTGTCTCTAGTTAGAAAATAAACAGGCATCTAAAGAATAATACTAAAATAAATAAGATAATGAAAACACACCAATTGAAATAGGACAAAACAAACAACAAAAAGAAGAAAAGGGCTCAAAGAAAAAGCACAAGAAACATATGGACACAAAGACATATATGCTCGCATTCACAGGATCCTATAAAAACATAAAACCAGCAGCCGTAATATATACACACAAAGGGCCTGTAAAGATTTTTAAGCTATAATGAGTCATTATAAAGAACCTCCAAAGATTCCAGGGAGTTTGTTCTGTGCTGGCCATTTACTGCTGGGCATGAGCCTGCCCTTAAGAGGGTCTTGTTTCCCTACCATGAGGAGAACTATTTTTTAAGTTGCAAGTGGTTCTCAATTGGAAATAGAGAAGGGGTCTTGTGTCCACTTCTTTCAGCGTCTGGCCCAGGCCCACGCAGGCAGACTTTGGGAGCGCACATGCGCATTGGTGCGGCCATATTAGAAGGCTCTGTTTCTTTGCTTTCCTCCATCCCCTCGGACTCTCACAGTCTTGCCACCTCCTCTTCTGCAGGGTTCCCCGAGCTCTGGGGGAAGTATTGGATAGAGACGCCCCTTTTAGGGGTAAGTATTCCAAGGTCTCTCACTCTATGCACATTGTCCGACTGTGGGTTTCTGTATTTGTTCCCACCTACCGCTCCGGGAGGAAGCTTCTCTGATGACGGCCGAGCAAGACCTATGAGTCCGGTGGAAAGCCGTTAGGAGCCATTGAGAGATCACTATTACTACTTTAAAAAATGGGCCAAAGAGACTGGAAACTACTGATTCTAAACAGAGTTTGGGAACATATCTATTCACAGCCTGAGAGCCTGCCTGTCTACACAGATTCTCCTGTTTTACCCAGCTCACCCCACCACATGAAACCAACAGCACACCAATAACAATACCTAATGCACTATGTAAACCTTGTTTCAAGAGGTGGGCTGCTCACCAAACCCATGTAGCTTCATTGTGCTAGGTTTATAATGGCTTGTCAGGTTAGCAGGATAAATCCAAGGCTGATTTAATGTGAGATTTGAAGTTAATTTTATTTTTTTTCTGGCTCTGTGAATTTAAATATTTCTTCCACTTGATTTTTTATTCTTCTGTTTTCAGCTAGCATTTCAACAAGTTTATTTACAAGGTGAGTTTGCAGATCCCAGTTTCTAAATAGAAGCTATTCAACATGAGTCAGAGTTCCAGCTCCCTGGGATCCTGAACTCTGTTTATCCTGCTGGTAAATGTTAGCTGATTCTGCTACTATAAGTCAGCCAGATAACCTGTGGTTTTGCTTTCAGTCTAAAATTAATTTTGAGCAATTGTGAGAGCCATATTCTATGAGAGCTTGTAGAGAGGAAAATCAAAGAAGAGCTAAAAAACAAAACAAAAACACCACCCATAGGCTTGCAAATCGAGGTTTAGATAATAAATCAGTCCCATTAAATTAATGTTTTTAATCCAAAAGCAATTAGTTTTCCTGTGATTGAGACATGCACAGAGGAGCATATTTTGAGTGTGGTGGATTATTGTCAGGAACCTAGAATAGTATCACGTATCAACCCATTAACAATCTCCCAATAGATCATGAATACTACTACTTGAAATAGCTTAATTAGTGCATAAAGTTTTTTCAGAATGGAAAATTCCCTGAATATTTGTGGAAAATGAAGGCAAAGAACACTACAAATTAAAATGAAACAAAAGGAGTTTATTTCCAAGCCATAACTTAGAATCATCTATTTTGAATGTTGCTAGCAAAGAATGCATTCTTGATTAGGCTTTGTTAACTGGCAAAATGGGGGATACATTTTCAATCCTCAAGTCTCTAAGAGTCTAAAAATCAAAATAAAATAGATTAGCCCAATTTCCCTCCCCAATGCCTAAAAACAATACCCAACCAGAACAGAACTAACAACAGAGAGGAAAATTCATCATTTTTAAAGAAGGGAGAGAGAGAGAGAGAGAGAGAGAGAGAGAGAGAGAGAGAGAGAGAGAGAGAGAGAAGAAAGAAAGAAAGAAAGAAAGAAAGAAAGAAAGAAAGAAAGAAAGGGGCATCAATGGGCATAGGCACCCAGTGAGGCATGCGAGTAACCAGGGCATACCTAACTTTACTAGCATTCCAGCATTGGGCAAAAAAGCAAATATCATTACCACAATTACTTGGCTCTATCTGGCTAATAATGAATAAAAATGGGGGATATAGACAAACAGGTGTGGGCTTATAGGAAATATTATGAGAAGCCTTAACCCCTCGTTGGAACATCCTGCGTCAGTTCTAGAACTAGCAGTGGTGGTGTCCGAGGTCTGAGTAGGTTCAGGAGACCATTGCCCCCAGGGGCGAGATGTGCTCCATGCCAATTGACTAACTCCATGTTTTCCTCCAATTTTGAAAGTCATTTAAGGTTCTTAAATTACTTTTTTCCCTTTTTTCTTAAATTTTTCATCAATTACACTTTATTCATTCTGCATCCCCCCATAAGCCCCTCCCTCCTCCCATCCCAATCCCACCCTCCCTCCTCCCTCTGCTTGCATGCCACTCCCCAAGTCCACTAATAGGGGAGGTTCTCCTCTCCTTTCTGATCTTAGTCTGTCAGTTCACATCAAAAGTGGCTGCATTGTCCTCTACTATGGCCTGGTAAGGCTGCTCCCCCCCAGAGGGAGGTGATCAAAGAGCAGGCCAATCAGATTATGTCAGAGGCAGTCCCTCTTCACATTACTATGTAACCCAATTGGACTCTGAACTGCCCTGGGCTACATCTGTGCAGGGGTTCTAGGTTATCTCCATGAATAGTCCTTGGTTGGAGTATGAGCCACCATTGTTACTACCATCTCATTGACAGCTGTTGGAGCTACCACCAGGGCATTAGCCATGAGTCATACTGGGCAGACTGCTCAAACCCTGAATAATCATTTAGCCAATGTAGCTCATGCCTTAGTTGTACATAAAGGAATTAATGCTCAACTAAAAGGAAGCTTGATGGTGTTCAATCAGAGGATTGACCTCTTGCAGGAGCAAATTGATACCCTATGGCAAATCGCTCAACCTGGCTGTCAATGAAAGTATGCTGGACTTTGTGTCACTAGCATACAACATGAGAATTTTTCCTGCGCTGCAAATCTGTCTAAACAATTGTCGAGCTATATTTTAGGTAATTGGACTGGAGAATTCGATACTACGATAGAGCAGCTGAGAGTGGCCATTGTCACAGTAAATTCTACCGGAGTGGACGCAGGACTAGCCAGAGGATTATCAACATGGATTGCTGCAGCCATGAATCATCTGAAGGAATGGGCGGGCATGGGAGAGTTAGCAGGCCTTCTGGTGTTGGTCTCCTTGGTTTGCCTGTGGTATATATGCAAGATTAGAGTCTCACAACAGTGTGATGCAGCCATGAATATTCAGGCCTTTACAGCCATTGAAGCAGGACATTCTCCCCAAGCATGGTTGGATACCATAAAAAGCTAAAATGATACGCTCAGGATGCGAGGCTAAGCACTGCACTCAGGGTCAGCCGCTTTGGATCCAGAGAAGAGCATGTCTGATTGCATGCGGGTTGATGCCCCAGGTCCCGCCTCTGAGAAAAAGGTATCGGACGGTCTGATGCTCTTTGGGTGGATGACACCTAAATGAACATCTGTACAAAGTCCCAATTTATTTCTAATATCAGAGATCAGACCTCTACTCTTGCCTGATGCGTCTAAAACAAAAAGGGGGAACTGTAGAGAGCTGCGGAATGCTATGCCTTAAAGATGGAGCTGGTTTCCGCCTTCCACCTTCCCGATGGTGAGTGCTCTCTGTCACGAACAACTCCACATTTGGCTAAGGCCGAGGATCTGGCTTGCTTCCATGTATGTGGACCTATCTGCATTGCCCCCGTGGCACGCCTGGGTTGGCTACCCAGAGGCTATTTAAGCTGTGGGCTGGCTTTCCCCGGGGTCTGAGGATTGTTCAATGTTCCTGAATAAACTGCATTGAAAAAAAAAAGAAAGAAAGAAAGAAAGAAAGAAAGAAAGAAAGAAAGAAAGAAAGAAAGAAAGAAAGAAAGGGAGACAAGAGGGAGAGAGTGAGAAAGCAAAAGAGAGAATAGATCTTGAATATACATGTTTATCAAGTGACAACACATGCTGGAGAGGTTGTGGAGAAAGGGAAACCCTCCTCCATTGCTGGTGGGAATGTAAACTTGTACAAGCACTTTGGAAATCAATCTGGCGCTTTCTCAGAAAATTAGGAATAGTGCTTCCTCAAGATCCAGCTATACCACTCCTAGGCATATATCCAAAATATGCTCAAGTATTCAACAAGGACATTTGCTCAACCATGTTTGTAGCAGCTTTATTTGTAATAGGCAGAATCTGGAAACAACCCAGATGTCCCTCAACTGAGGAATGGATACAGAAATTGTGCTACATTTACACAATGGAATACTACTCAACAATTAAAAACAAGGAAATCATGAAATTTGCAGGCAAATGGTGGGAACTAGAAAAGATCATCCTGAGTGAGGTATCCTAGAAACAGAAAGACACACATGGTATATACTCACTTATAAGTGGATATTAGACATATAATATAGGATACTCATACTAAAATCTGTACACCTAAAGAAACTAAGCAAAAAGGAGAGCCCTAGGTAAGATGATCAATCCTCATTCAGAAAGGCAAATGGGATAGACATAGGAAGAGGGAGAAAACAGGGAACAGGACAGAAGCCTCCCACACAGACGGCCTCTGAGAGACACTATCCAGCAGGGTATCAAAGCAGAAGCTGAGACTCATAGCCGAACTTTGGGCAGAGTGCAGGGAATCTTAGGAAAGAAGGGGGAGATAGAAAGACCTGGAGGGGACAGGAGCTCCAAAAGGAGAGCAACAGAACCAAAAAATCTGAGCACAGGGGTCTTTTCTGAGATGATACTCCAACCAAGGACCATGCATGGAGATAACCTAGAACCCTGGCACAAATGTAGCCCATGAAAGTTCAGGGTCCAAGTGGATTCCATAGGAAGGGGAACAGGGACTGTTTCTGACATGAACTCAGTGGCTGGTTCTTTGATCATCTCCCCCTGAGGGGAGAGCAACTTTACCAGGCCACAGAGGAAGACAATGCAGCCAGTTCTGATGACACTTGATAGACTAGGGTCAGAGGGAAGGAGAGGAGGACCTCCCCTATCAGTGGACGGGGGTGGGGGGGGCATGGGAGGAGATGAGGGAGGGAGAGTGAGATTGGGAGGGTTCAAGGGAGGGGGTTACAGCTGGGATACAAAGTGAATAAACTGTAATAAATAAATTTTAAAAAAGAAAATACATGTTTAAAAGTAAGTCATGTGCAGGAGTGAAGTCATAAGACTTCTATAAGGAATTTGTCTGTGCCACTGATGGGAGAAAGAAGGAAACAACAGAAGAAATGTGAAAGGACCAAAACCCACAGCTTGGGAGAGGAGTAGGAGGAATCCCACGGCAGACTTGTGCTCTGTGTGGACAGCATTGCTGTCCTTCACAGCGCTGAGACAATGCTCTCCTTAAAAGGCTGCTTCCCTTACTGCTCCTGGCTCTGTCTCTTACACTGCCTCTCTCCCCTTACTGTTGGCCCTTATAGGTTTCAGCCCTGGGCAACCTCTGCTTCTGTGGCTCCCCATTTCTTAAAACTCTTTCTGTTATCAGATGACTTCCAAGTACATGGTCCCCCAGCAAACATTATGTCTAATGAAAACATTACCAAAGGGTATTAAAAGGTAAGCCTGCATGTGTCAGATCTCCCTCTAGAGTCTTATTCTGGGTAATTTACATAACTGCTTCAGAATATTCAACATGCATTTTTAAATGTCACCATTTGCAGGGATTATTTGTATATTGCTCTTAATTAACTTTCACTTCAAAACCTGGTTGGCCAGAATACATTTTTTTTCTTTTTCTTTTCTTTTCTTTTTTTTTTTTAGTATATCGAAATCTTCTGGCCTCATTAGGCTCCCAGCTTGCTTTTCCCTAGATCAAAAGCAGGAAGACGGGACTTGAAGAGGATTATCATACTAAATAAAATACACGTCTCTGGCTCCTCATTCTGTGGGGGGTAGGAGGGTGGTTCTAGTTTGTATTGTAGAAGTAATGAATGCACAAAATGTCTACTCCACAAATGATAATACACCCAGGGTTCTGTAGTCGCTGAAATCTTAAACCAACAACTGTGTCATTTAAAAACTAAACCTAGTTTCACACTTATTTTGTATCAAGAGAATGCAGAACAAATAACCACTATGCTTTGACTCTTTCAAAAATGCCGTAACAAAAAAGAAAAAAATGTTTTCTAAACATTTGCTTATAAAATTCATCTTGTTCGTTTTAAAAATGACAGAGAATGTACACACTTGCATTTATAATAATAGGTATGAGAGTCGTGAGAGCTTATGCCCTTGGGAAAATAATGATGGAAAACATGATGAAAAGCATTAGCTAGAAGAAAACTTGTGCCTCGTTTTTTCCTTTACTTTTTATTTTATATATGTTTATTTTTCCTGCATGTGTGTCCATGTACTACATTTTTTTGCAATGTTCAAGAGGCTGGAGGAGAGCACTGGATCTCCTGAAACTGGACTTATAGGTGGTTGTGAGCCATCACGTGGGTATTGGGAATCAGACCCAGGTCTTCCGGAGGAGCAGCCAGTGTCTCTAACCACTGGGCAATCTCTGTAGTCCCTTGTAGTTCATATGTATTTTAAGCATATTTGAAAGTTTTTCAAACAATACTAAAATATACAGCATAGAGTGAGGTATGTTATTTCCTCTTGGCCCTTCAACCAAGTCCTGCTCCTTGCTTATAGTGATCAATAGCTCAGGGTTTGGTGTACAAGCATTCTCAAAACATTTAGTGTCAGACATACGTATCAATATGCATATAAATAAAACCAACCAAATTCTATCTGTGTGGGTCGAGACATTCAGTTTTCATTTAATGATTTACCTTTAGATTAATATATTTTTAAATTATTAGACATACATCATTAGACACATAGTTAAATATTTCTAGAGTACACCTACCAAGGAGTAAGAGCAGTAATTTCAAGAATGGGCACATTCTTCATGTAGAATCTATGACCACATTTGCTTCAGAAAATTAAGCTCTGGCTATACGCTAAAAACGAGCAGTTCCCTAAACGCCCACACGGGACAGCATGTCTCCCCTTGCCGTTATCGGTCTTCCGTTTACGACGTCGGTGGGACGCAGCTGGCTTAGGTACATGCCCACCCCTCTGCCCTTTATCAAAATAACTATTAAATTACATATCTATAACCAGGAACAAAATAGGTGTTTTTATCACACTGTGATAACATACACATGCACGGTATCTTGAAAATATCCTTAAGTAGGCGGTAGAGAGACTGGTCTGTAAGTTTTTGAAAATACAAGTATGTCATTAATCTACAAGCGCTAGCAAGTTACTTCCGGAGTTTTCTGTAATTCAGATTGTAGGCGGCGGGGAAAGTGAGAAGGTGGGTTAGGAGACAACCGAGCATTTAAGGTCCTCAAGCAGCGCACATCAGCTGCCATAGATTTTTGAAACAATATACATTATAACAAGTTTTTTTTTTCTTTGTTTTTAAACTATATTTTATTTAGGGTTCCTCAGATTCTCTCCAGACCCCTTTACTTCTCCCAGCTGTTTAGGGTCACTGGGTTATAACAATTTTTGTATTACATTTTATTACAAATAAGAATGTAAATCATTTCATTACCATACAAGTTTACTACAGTAGTCAATGGTTTGAACAGGTATGACCACCATAGATCATGTGTGTGAATCTTGGCCTACAGGGGCACTAGTAGGAGGTGTGGCCTTGTTGGAGGAAGTGTGTTATCGTGTGGGCAGGCTTTGAGGTCTTGTACATGCTCAAGTCTGACCAGGATGTCACAGTCTTCTGCCGCCTGTGGATCAAGAGGTAAACTCTCAGTTTCATCTCCAGCACCCCATCTGCCTGCATGCTGCCGTGCTTCCCACCGTGATGATAATGGACTGAACCTCTGAACTGCAAGCCGGCCTCAGTTAAGTGGTTTTCTTTATAAGAATTGTTGTGGTAATGGTATCTCTTCACAGCAATGGAAACCATAACTAAGACACTAAGCATTAACAATCTGACTGGAATTGTTTGAATGGAGACACAGAAAATGCATCCAACCAATCTCTACAGTAACTATTTATTTAAAATAATAATCATTCAACAACTTCTATAATAAAAAATTTATAACCCCAAAATATATAATTTAAGCAAGTGTAAATAAACATTTTGACCAAGATAATGAAAAATTCAAAACTGTACCATTTGAATTGATACAGAAAAACAATTGTCTTAGTCATTGTTCTATTTTTGGGGAGAGTCACATGACCAAGGCAGCTCTTATAAAAGAAAACATTTCATTGGAGCTGGCTTACACTTTCAGAGGCCTACTCCATTATCATCATGACAGGAAATATGACAACACCCAGGAGAATATGGTCATGAAGTAGCTGAGAGTGCTACATCCTGATCCGTAGGCAATAGGGAGAGAAACTGGGCCTGCCATGGGCTTTTGAAACATCAAAGCCCACCTCCCGCTATAACACACTTCCTCCAACAAGGCCACACCTCCTAATCCTTCTAATCCTATCAAAGAGTTCCACTCCCTGGTGACTAAGCATTCAAATATATGAGCCTATGGGGGCCATTCTTACTAAAACTACCATAGCAACCAACAAAATTCAATTTCTTTTCATGATAAATCATTCTCATTAATTTTATTTTTCATATTTATCTCCCTAAACTACTGGAATTTATTTCCTTAAATGGGAAAACAAATCCATAGTTTTTGACTAATCACGGAATTTTAGCATAGTCGTGTGTTGGCTCTTTTTTAGATAAGACCTCCCACACACTTGTAGGCAATGTCAGTTTATATACACTTAGGTTTGACTGAGTAACTGGTATATGTGTGTAACTATATGTGCTATCTACATACATAAGTAACACGTGGAATACAGAAAGTAAACGCTCATCCACACACTTGACCAAGGGAAAAGATGACCTCAGGGTTCTACCAGCCTTGTGGAAGAGTTTCTTATACGGCTGTAGTCTCATCGGATTCTCCTAGGCTGACGCTCTGGTTGCCTTAAACACACAGAGTTTAGAGTGCAATGTCCCTGCCCTAATTCCTGAGCCATCGGGCCACTTTCTGACTCTTTCAGAGACCGTCCACATAGACAGTGCTCACTTTGCTTTTCCGTAGTCTACTTCAGCAACTGTCAAGAGCTCAGTTAACATGACTTTGTCCCCAGGATACTGAACCACAGTCAGGATGCTAACCATGTCCTGGGAGTGAATCAGAACCTTATACACATGTACACAATTGATTTTTGTGGGGAATAGATTTAAACATTTTTTTTATTTTTACCCTGAGTGTTTCTACAACCTATTAAGAAACTAGTTAGCAATCTCAAGAAGAACATTCTAATCAAATTTCATTTTCCTGACTATTTTGTACCTAATTATTGATTTTGTTGAAGTTTTAGACACTGTCTTTTAGGGTCCTTAATGGGAACATTCAAAAATAGAATAATCATTCTTGCTTCAAAGAAGGTTTAAAAGAGCATAAAGTCACTTATCTTGGATACAGACCAAAAATTGTTAGCAATAGGCTGTTAAAATATGCAAAACAAAAACAATTTTTAGAGTCTTCCAATGTAGGTCTCTTTAAAATGGCCTAAAGAGAATGTTAGAACAATATAATTACAAACACTTATTTCAAAGATAGTGTTTAATAAATTTTTAAACTCATATCTACATTTCTATAATAGCAAGGAGGAAAGCCTGATTATAGCAAAAACTGCAAAAAATAATCCAGAATTGATTTTACAAATCCCAGACCAGATGTTTAAATTCAAACCATAGCAAACCGTTACTATGTGTTGACAGATGCTGCCCAATTGTGGGTGACAGAACAGCTGGGTATAGTGGTGCACACCTTTATTTCCAGCACTGAGGAGGCAGAGGCAGATGGATCTCTGAGCTAGAGGCAAATCTGGTCTACAAAGAGTTCCAGGACAGCAAGAGCTATACAATGAGACTCTGTCTCAAAACAAACAAACCAACCAACAAACAAAAAGTCTTAACAGCAAGGAAGTAACCCCAAGAACTGTCAAAGGAAAATCATGCAAAATTAAAGGGTGTTTCTGCATGGCAAAGGGAAGCAGAGGCATAGCTGCGGATGGAGAGGATCTCCACCGACTGTACATCTGACAGGAAATTGATATCCAAATCTACAAAGAACTAAAACATTTAAACACCAAAAGTCTACCCAACGAGTAAATATACAAATGAACTGAATAACAGCTTTCAGAAAAAGAAATACAAATGACTAATAAAGTCTCAAAAAAAACAAAAAACAAAAAAAAAAAACCCAACCCTGTTCATTCTTAAGGGAAGTTTAAATTAAAACTCTTGAAATTCCATCTAACCACAGAACAGCTATAATCAAGAAAAACCAATGATGCTGCCAAGGATTAGGGAAAAAATAAACACTTCTGGTTAGAACATAAACTGGTTCAGTTGCTATGGAAATCAACATGGAGCATCCTCAAAACCTGAAAACAGAAGTACCATATAACCTAACTACACCACTTCATGGTATTCACCCAGAGTTCAGAGTCAGCATGCCACAGGGATATCTGCACATATATGTTTATTGCTCCACTATTTGCAATAGCCAAAATACAGAAAGAGCCTAAACATCAACAGACAAATGGATAAAGAAACTATGGCACATGTACACACTAAAATTCATTGAACAGTAAAGAAAAATGAAATGATGACATTCACAGGAAAGTGGATGAAACTAGGAATTGCTGTGTTAAGGAAAATAAGCTTAACTCTGAAAGACAAATGCTACATATTCAATCAAAGTGAAAGAAGAGGCCTAAAAGCAGGGTGGAGAACAAGAGAAGGTAATGGAATCTATGTCATGAACGCAGAAGGGGTGCTATTTGGAGAGAGGAAGGAAAGCAAGAAGAGGTGAAGAGAAGAGCAGAGAAGGAAAAGGAGTAAAGAAAAACAAAGTGTCTTTTGTTGGGTCTTTGTGAGGTTTAGGTATCAAGGTGACTGTGGCTTTTAGAATGAGTTTGGTAATGTTCCTTCTGTTTCTATTTTGTGGAATAGTTTGGATGGTATTGGTATTAGCTCTTCTTTGACAGTCTGGTAGAACTCTGTGCTGAAACCATCTTGCCCTGGGTTTCTTTTTCTTTCTTTCTTTTTTTTTTTTTTTTTTTTTTTTTTTTTTTGATGGGAGACTTTTGATGACAGCTTCTATTTCCTTTCCTTAGGGGATATAGGACTATTTAATTTATTTACCTGGTCTTGATTCAGCCTTGATAAGTGGAATTGCACAGATGTAGCCCATGGCAGCTCAGTCTCCAAGTGGGTTCCTAGTAAGGGGAACAGGAACTGTCTCTGACATGAACTCAGTGGCTGGCTCTTTGATCACCACCCCCTGAAGAGGGAGCAGCCTTACCAGGCCAGAGAGGAAGACATTGCAGCTACTCCTGATAAGACCTGATAAGCTAGGGTCAGACGGAAGGGGAGGAGGACCTCCCCTATCAGTGAACTTGGGGAGGGGCATGGGAGATGAGGGTGGGAGGAGATGAGGGAGGTAGGATGGGTTTGGGAGGGAACAAGAGAGAGGTCTACAGCTGGGATACAAAGTGAATATGTTGTAATAAATAAAAAATTAATTAAATTATTAAAAAAACAAAGTATGTGTATGTGTAGTATGTATATGCTAGAGAGAGAGAGATGTCACAATAAAACCCTTTGCTTTCTGTACTAACTAAAAACTTAACAGAAAGAAAAATCAAAGCTTGGCAAAGCCAATGTGCTATATCCACAATGAAACAGGCAGGAAATGTTAGCATTTTAGCCTATATAATTTCCAGAAGATTCTCTCAAGAGAGTAGTAGAATTACAATGGTGCTGACAGTGACAACAGACAAGAAGGGAGAGAGGTGGGACATTTTACTCTCAAGACAGCAGTCAAAACTGTCCACTCAATTCTGTTCTTACTATTTTTATAATTTTTAGCATAATAAAAATACAAGAACAATAAAATATTTTTTAAGGATAAACAGTGACAAAGTAAAAATGAAACAATAAAGAATGTAGACAGTTAAGAGAGAGACAAAAGGATAATTAAATAAGAATAGAAAAAAGTTTAAAATATTTTTAAACATTGAGACTATAAAACAAGAATCCAAGAACTGTGAAAGATAAGGCTTGGATGCTAGAAATACATTTAATAGTAACATTTTTTTTTTTTAAAAGTCAGGACCAGCAAGATGGCCCAGCGAATGAAAAGCACTAACCTCAAAGAGCGGACAAGCCAGAATCCACAATGAACAAAAAGAAAGAACGGACTTCCAAAAGTGTTGTCCCTTGCTCTCCACGTGTGCGCCCCGGCCGGCACATGTACACACACATACAACATAAATGCATACAGCATATGCTCATGACACACAAACATACCAACAATAATAGTAATAAATAATAGAAGGTAGACATAATAATGTCTAAGATAAAAGCTGGGATTAGTTCAAAATTAACATAAAAGTCAAACAGGAGTCAAATACACCCAACAACAAAATATTGTAAGATCGTTTTAAAGACGTTAATAGTGACATATGTTCATCAACATATGCAGGTAAAGAAGACAGCAAGGGAGGCTCAGGTCACCTCCCAGCTCATCCGGCTAACGAGATCTTAGGTTTTGCTACGGCCCCTCTCTTTGTTCCCCATTTTCCCTCTTTCCTTCTGCTTCCCCCCAGCTCGGGCTTCTCTCATGAAGCACTTTGCTGAACACCTCCCTTCTTTGGAGTACCCGGTTAACATTTGTGCCGACTCCCTGTGGCTTTACTACTGGGTTATTAGATGTTCTCAAGACACATAGTCATTACAAAGCTTCATTCTCACTCTCTGTTCTGACTTCCTTCCATCCCTTCACCTCACCACCACCCCCAACTTCTCCGCCAGTGTGAAACAGACTTGGCTTTTAAGGCTAGGGATGGGATGGGAGGTCCAGCCTCTCTTAGCCAGCTTTCTGGATACTTAATGCGGCTGTGTGAAGAGAAAAGGAGAGAGAGAAAGGAGAAAACCCTCCTCTTTGTGTCACGCATGTGCTTTTCTGCTCACACTATGGAGTCCTGACCCTGTCCGTGTGCTCAGAATCAAATACTAGCTCTCTAGGGCAGAGGTGGGGTGCACTCAGGGTGCCCCAGGGTGCTCTGCTCAGTGTCCTGATGTAGGAGGTCTGCCTCAGAGCTCAACCTGGAAGACTAGTAGTAACCTTATCACCACAGAAGCACATCCTACAGCCGAGGCAGCCAATCAGCGTCTGTGCCCAACAGCAGAACCAAGACAGCACCCATTCCACTTGAAGGATAAGGAGCAACCACACCCATAGAGATGTCAGCAGCGAGCCTGATTGTTAATTCATTCACACCACCCGCTTGCTTATCTGTGTGGTTGGAATGAATGGGTTGGGGAGCTGAGGAAGCCTGAGGAAAGGTATAAAGAGCAGATAAAGTCCCGAGCAAACATGTATCGCTCGATCTGAGCACAGCCATGTCAAGGACCAGGACCTCAAAGCCACGGAAGGACAAAGCCATCTCTGTATGGATGGGGCTCAGCCAACTCTGCTGGCAAGGCAAAGCCTCCCTCCACTCCTAACAAAAGCTGTAATAAATAATCTGAAGCTCCAGGCTGTTGCTCTATCAGAGACATCACAGCCCACCCGATCCCAGCTTTTCTGTATGTGTTTGTGTGTCTGTCCTATCCTTTTTGCATACCTCACAGGCCCAGTCAGGATTCCAGGCTGTATAGGAAGGGGCAAATAAGAATGGCCGCCTCATGCTCAATGTATTTCAGGATTTGATCCCCACTTGATGCTGTTTGGAGAGGTTCTGGAACTTTTTGGAAATGGACCCTTGCTGAAGGAAGCACAGCATTAGGACAGGCCTTGAGCGTTTACAGCCTCACCCACTCTTCCAGCTTACTCTCTCTGCTTCCTGTGTAGACACAGGGTGTGTCCAGCCAGCTTCCTGCTCCAGCCGCTTTCTGCCATGCCTTCCCTGTTTTTCTCAGGAACCATAAGCCCAAATAAACCCTCCCTTTTGTAAGCTGCTTTGGGTAATGGTATTTTATCACAGCAACAGAGAAGTGACAGATACACCTGTCCAAATACCCAAGCAGGAATAACAGGACTTTCTCTTGGGAAACAGACTTGTGAATACTAAAAGTGATAATTGCTTTATCAAATGTTCTGGCATCATGCAAGAATATAAAACCCTGAGGAATCAGGAGACTGTTACACCACCTAAGTACACTAATAAGGTTCCAATAACCAAACCTCGAGAGGTGGATTGTTTATTAGCTGAAAATTAATTTAAAGTATTCTTCCAAAAGGTCCATGAACTATAAGAAAATTCAGACACCTAAATGCAGTTAGAAGAAAAATACATGAACAAAATATGAACTTGACAAAAATAAATAAATAAAACAGATGGGAGAAGGAAGGAAGAAGAAAGGAGGAAGAAATATGATGGAATGGGAGGGAAGAAGGAAGAGAGGGAGAGAGAGGGAGGGAGGGAACAAAAGAACCCAGAGCTGAGCATAGTGGCACTTCCCTGTGACCAAGGCACACGGGAGACGATGACAGAGGATAGTTATAGATTCGCCACCAGACTAGACTACACAAAGACCCTGTTTGGGTTTGATTTTTTTTTTAATTTTTTTAAGTTCTACTCGATGAAAAAATACAATTACTGAATTAAAAAAGTTACAAAGGCACTTCAAAATACAACTCAAAACAGGTAATTTTAGACTGTCCAATCAGTATCAGAAAGAAAACTGAAACAGAGTGAAGAAAGCTTACAAAACATATGGGGCATTGAGCAACAGCTTCCGACTTTAACTTTCGGACATTCCCTCCTGGGCTAAGTGCTTGCTGACATGGAGTTTGGGGGGCACCAGACACGGGCACTGTCCTGCTCACTGGCTGCAGCAAAGCAAAGCAAAGGGCACATATTTCAAGCAGCTTGCATTCTAATAGGAAAGAAAACATTTTTTTTTAAAGAATGTAATGGTATAGAACCAAGGGAATGAGTGAAAAAAGTATATATATATATGATATAGATAGGTGATGTAGACAGAGAGAAATGAGGGGGAGGGGCTCTTTAGGATAATGATAGTCAAATCACCCCCACGGGATGCTGAGTCCCTGAAGCTGGGTGCTGACTCCACTGGAGGAGCCCCACAATAGCTGTCTCTTGCTGGCAGAGGTCACCACCGGTAGTTACTCAGGCCACAAGGCATCAGTGGTCCCAACCTGGTGCTGGAAACCCAGAAGTTTTCTGGAGAACCCACAACCAAAGCTTGGAAATGCTGGTTCTGTAATCAGGGCAGGAATCGGCTACAGCGACAACAGAGTGAACCAACTCTGCTGGCAAGAGAAAGCCAAGCAAGCGAAAGGGGAGATAGACTTACACCTCTGAAATACTTTTTTTTTTTTTTTTTTTTTTTTTTTTTTTTTGATTGCCTGACGGTGCAGCCCACAACTGAGCTGGGCCCTTCCCTGTCGATACAGGCAGTCAGGACATCTTCAGGTGAAGCTCCTGCTCAGGTGGCCCTAATTTGTGGCACACTGACACTGAAATCAACCATATTAAGAAATATATGTAGGATTAAATGGTTACCACTTCACTGATGAGGAAAAGGCTGCCTGTGCGAGTGTGAGAACAGGAGGTCAGATCCCCAAGTCCCACACGACCGCTGACTGGGCAGAGCGGTCTGTCTGTAATTCCAGGCGTGGAGAGCAGAAGCAGAGGGAATCACCACATCGAACCGGCTAGCTGGGCTAACTGGAGCCACCAGCTCTGGGTTCCATCGGAAGACCCTGCCTCGGCGAAAACAAGGTAAACACCCTCTGCGGTGATTCCTGACACCAGCCTCAGGATGCCACATGCCTGTGCTCCCCCTCACACACACACCACAAATGGATAAACAAAATAAAATGCTTGCATGAGCTAAACGCATGGATAATTCGTGTCACTCTAAAGGAAAAAAGTAGAGGAAAAGTAAAGGAAAAAAAAATGGCACTGCTATGTAAGACCCCAAGGAGCTTTATTTAACCTTTTACAAATAAATGCTTTATTCAGACAAAAATCAAGTGCCGTACTAGTGCTGTGAAGACTGGCGCTAAAACAAATCGGCTTATTCACCGACACACGGCCACGCCTTGGAAAGGAAAGTGGATGCACTGGGTAGCAAGAGTCTTCAAACAGCTGTCTTTTTATCATAGGAGCCATGCCTCCCCAAGCAAACTCTAACTTGACACACTTTATCCAAATGAAAGTCTATAACTCCCACCACTACTAAAAAAAAAAAAAAAAAAAACAATCCAAACATGAAAGGCTTACATTAAAAATTATGTAATTTCATTGAAATTTCATTTTAATTTCATATCTTATTCAATAGTCTATGCTACATATTTCAAAATGAAAAATCCTTTCTAGGAGGAAAAAAATCACTTCAATAGCCTCTTAAAATTAGGAGAAAGAACAATTTCTGTGTCGTTTTTAAAAATAACAATGAAAATAAAAAGGTATAGAATGGAGTTTGCCAAAGAATAACATTAGGTCCATATTATAGGCCTGAGTTACACCGGAAAATATCAGTGTTTAGAATAATTTGGGGCCAAGCAAGGGTCTGTGGAACACACTTCAATCTAGGAACAAGAATACTTATTTATAAAAGTCAGAAATCCCTTATCCACTATACCTTCCCAGTTCAAATGAGAGAACATGCTTGGAGATTTCCTTAGTGTTCCTAAGACATTTTCTCAAATTACACATGAAGTCTGCAGGGAGAGTGCAGCCCCGTTTGTCATATCGGCGTGCCAGAGCAAGAGCAGAGAAATGAGGGTGCGGGAGGCTAATAGTTTTCAAGGTTATTCATATTTAGGTCAAGAACAACCGAGCCCAATCACTGAAAGGAAAAGGCAAATTTGGGAAATTTAATAGAAATATAAAGCATTAAGACATTCTTGCTGGTTGCCTATGTCAGCTCCTATAACATGTTTTAGTCTCTGGACAATCTATAGTTTACGAACAGATTGTCTGAATTAATTTTACGCTCTGTAGTCTACTGAGGTTCTAGGACACAGAGTATGAATACAGAAGTTTATCATTCATAAAATGTCTTAAAAGATAAAATTAGTTTTGAACCCAAGGACCTTAGAGATAGGTAATGTGATCTTCGTACCCAGAGGAATGTGCTACATCCGGTATTCTATCTCTGGAAAATGTTTTCCAATGTGGTGGTGGTGAACGTTGAAAGTGAACAACTGGCTGCCTTATGCATGCACAGCACATGCTCTTTGCACTGCGTGCATCCTGGGCAGATGTTTGCTCCACGGCTTGTGCGAGCAGTGATACCATCCACATTTGTCACAGCTAAACCCTTAGTCAGACAAAGAGACCCAGGTGTAAAAACATGTGAATAGCCAAGTTCTGACTGTTTGGTCTCCATCTTTTTTATAATTCTAAAAACAAGCAAGCCCCCTGTCACACAGACACCAGGAGTCTTGGGGCCCAAGGCAGGTTAGTGACATCTTTAACTCCTGTTTGTTCTCACCCTTGAGATCACAAACTCTGTGTTAGCCTCAGAAACCAGCTGAGCATAATTCATAACCTGCGTCAAGTGAAACATTAACTCACAGCCCATTCTGATGTCTTTTTAATGTAACACAGAAGCAAAAGCCCCCTGCAGAGTGAGTGATAAAAACGAGGCAGTCAAAGGAGAAAGCTGGTGCCTGCCACCGCACGGAGTGTCATCTAGTGAACGGCCCAGGCGTCGCCCACAAACACCACGTGGCCCACATCGTGGTCAAATGTAGCGGGCAGACTATGACTCAGACAATCAAGAAATTACAAAACCTTTCAGCTAACAGAGTATAATAAAATGAAAGCATACAATGCAGTAACAATATAGCATACAATATATAGAGTATACACTACAGTAACAAAAATTCCACATACATCATGTACCACACACACACACACACAAGCTTTTTTATTCATCAGTAAGTTGTGTAAATCACTCCACCAGGTGGTGGTGGTAGGAGCAGCCTCCACCTCTAATCCCAGCACTCAGGAGACAGAGACAGGTGGATCTCTCTGAGTTTGAAGCCAGCCTGGTCTACAGAGCAAGTTTCTTGACGGCCAGGGCTACACAGAGAATCGGTCTCAAAAAAAACAAACAAAAAAAAAATGGAAAAAAGGAAGCCTCAGTCCTCGGGAGACTGAGCTGAATGGGTGGATTTCTACACACACTGTTGTGGCCTCCATGACATGCACACAGCTGCTCGGCAACACACCTAGCTTTGTTATCTTCAAGTTGAAATTCTTTAAGACATTGAGCTATGCCTGTCAGTCTACATCAAAATTTGCTACTAAAAAACAAAAGAAAACCACATCCCACCAAGTCTGAAATACACTTTTTTTTTGAGCCAAGCTTATTGTATAAATAAATGACTAGTTTCTCTTCATATCAAAATCCCATAAAAATTACATTCCCCCTCCCCAGTTCTACCTGTAGCCATGATGAATGTAAAGATTTAGATGCGACACATCCTTGTCAGAGGAAGGGTGCAAGGTATATTCACAGCCTTGAAAGTGGCTTTTGCAGAGTAAGATCATACAGTTCAGCACTCATCCCCAAAATGTAAATGTTGTCCTAATTTAATACTGCTTTCGACTCAGTTGTGAGAACTAAACATTACACAGGGTTGACCAGAACACCCAGGGCCTCCATCAGTGCCCTAAAGCCCCTCCCACTTTGGCCCGCTTTGTTAAAGTGGACTCCAAAGTGTCCATTAGAGTTTTATTTTACTTCACTTAGACAACAAAGTATACAATATAGTAACAAAAGCTCCATATACATCAAAATAATGAAGACTCTGGCACCAAGTCCAAGAGTCTCAGGTGACGTGAATGAACCCGCAAGGCCCAGTGCCTGCCTACCCCTTCTCCTAAGCACATCATGGCGTTCACGTGCCTCCGTCTTAGAATACAGTCAATGCTTCTGCATCTTTGATTTCACTGCAATGTGCTACAGCGAACTCCAGAATCATTTGGTGGTTCCAATCAACCGAGGGAAAGGGGAGCGGAGTAAGGCACTGGTCATTACCCACACTGTTTATTTAGCCAGAGCAATCCTGCCCCACCGGAAGGGACCAACCGCCTCTGCCTCCGTCTTCTCACACTGGCCTCCAGATCTTCGTCCTCACAGCCGCTTTCAAACACTCACACCTCATTTGATTTTCCCTCACAAATCAGGGGCTGCTCCTGAAGCTTCTGAGGTTGCATTTTCTTGGCAAACCTGTACAAACCATCACCATAGAACACATGAATACATCTTATTAGTGTACATCGCCAACTTTCTCCCACCACGCAAGTGGGGTGGAGAAGGAGCGGGGGTGTCCACCGAGTACCCCCGGAGCAGATCCTTGGAATGGCATGCTCCTGCTTCATCCTCCCCTGCATCCACACTCACATCTGAGTGTGAACCCCACGGCTAGCTTTTAAGCGCAGATCTAAGACAATTAGGATCCTAATTGTTTTGCTGATGTCAGTTGTTTGCTAGGCCTCAGCTTGCCCTCAGCACCATCTCCTGGGGAGCATATTCCTGACCACACATCTAAAGGCTTTGCCATCCCAGTTGTGACTTTCCGTATCAGAGTTATGGAGTGGCAAAAACATCAAAAGGTTAAAGACAACAAGGAAGTGACTAATGAGGAGAATCAGGTTGGATTTTGCAACAGAGACGCACTTGCCGGATGCAGTCAATCAATTACCCGTGATAGCCAGGAGGCAGGAATCATTGTATATACCCAGGGTTCATTTTATACCCGAATCAAGGAAACCTAGCATGCATTCTGTGGGACAAGATCTGATTTATTTATTAGAGAGAATGGAATATTTGCCAAGAGATGCAGCAGGCCTTGAAGAACCACTTACAGCAGTGAGATGGAGAACAGTGGGGACCGCCGAGGCCTGGACTCCTTATTACTGTGTTTCCCGACACATGCCGAAAGGTTCCAATGACTCCAACACAGTTCAAAGTTGGGAGGACTCAGCAGACCAGCACAGATGGGTTAGGGACCCTGGTCTTTGCTAACATTTATTTCATTAGTGCTAATTGCCTCATTATTATAAACATTATTATATTCATATTTGTTTCATCTCAAACTAATTTAATTGATAGAATTCTGTGTCCTTGCTATTATATGACGCAATTAGCTCTCATTAGTTCACATTTCACTCATTTTCCCCTGACTGATTGCACTACAGACTGATGCTCGCTCATAGCAATATGTAATGTAATCAGTCAGAAGGAAAATGTTGTTACAGGGGCTCTAAACTATCACATTCATCATTCTGATTGTCTTCAAAGCACCAATATTCTTTCTATGATCTCTGTAAATTTTAATACTGTAAAATTTAACATTAATACTAAAAATTTTAGTACACTTATTGACACATTGATTAACCATCATTTAAGTCATTAGTAGAATGGATTATTAATATACTTTGAAAGACAAACTGTCATTTGCTCGTGTAGCCTTTAAATCAGAAGGAACGAAAACTCTGATTATTTCTTTGGGTCTCTTCCACACCAAGCTTTTCCTCGGCCCTCCTGGGCTCTTCTTTCAGTGTTTTTCATTGTTAGGATCCTGCGGTAACTGCGCAGAGAGCTTCAGGAAAGCGAGAACCCACAGCTGATGCTTTCCCGGGGAGGTCAAGAGGTCCCTCGAATCATGCTACTGTTAATTTGCCATTTGAGCATCTCCAGTGGAGTCTCTGACAGCAGCAGCACAGCGCTAGCTCTGTCTGAGATGATGACGTCAGAAATGCTAAAGACTCAAAGGAAAGAAAAGGGCAAAGGGTTTGGGGTTTTTGTTGGTGGTGGTGGTAGTGGTTTTTTGTTGTTGTTGTTGTTGTTGTGTTTTTTTTAAACAATTTTATAAAATTCACCAGGCTTTCAGTGTGACCCACCCCAGTATGCATGCCCTGCTAGTTTACAAAGACAAAATACGCACAGATTGCCCAGCGTTTCTCTGTCTGGACGAGTTCAGTGCTGTTAAAAGGTGAATTCGTACATACGTTTCTAAATAAAACACTTGCTGGGTTTTTTTTTCCCCCTAAGAATTCTCCCCCGTGGGTCCCACTAAGCTGCAGATCGTTCTGAGAGAAATAATGGCACAACAAACTCTCCTGCACTATTACTCTAAGCAGAGCTCCCCAACAATGCACGTATTTAAGTCTTTCAACCGGCCCTGAACAGGACCATAGGTATAAAACACACACACACACACAAAAACTGAATGCCAGGAAATTTAAAGCAGAAAATGGCTTAATGGGCTTGATTTTTGAAAAGTCCAAAACAAAAATCATTTTAAGTAAATAGAAAAGAGAAGACAAATCTCCATTACTTTTGCCAAGCTGAATCCTGCCTCAGATAATGGTAGAAGACATTTAAAGACCAGAGTTGCTATAATAATCCCTGTTTGAATCATGGTTTCCCTGGACTGGGTTAAGCCTTTAGACAGAAGCTAATTGCTACAAACACTAATTTCCAAACCCCTTTTGTTTCCCTTTGCAGGCACCTCTGGACGCAGAAGGTACCCAATTAGCAGAATTCATGGTCCTGATTGTGTATTGTGGGGCTAGTGTGTGAGCTGTATAAACACTGCTGATTACCGTCCCTCTGTAACGGCTGATTTTTTGATTGCTTAATAAGGCCATCTATTCTGCATCAGGGCCTGGCAAAGCAGTTGGTGAAATCAGTTAAGGTCACTTTTTTTCTGGTCCGAGTCTGTGATGGTAGCAGTTGACTAAAAACATAATTACAGGCTATTTAATCGCATCTGTTTCTCCACTTAACATTGTTTGTTCAAGTTAGACATAGTTAAGTAAATCAAAAGGACAATAACGGCAAAAATGCTAAAAAATTACTGTTACATGGTTACAACTCTAGGGCCTGGTATAATTACAGAAAACATAGCATGCAGTGATTTTTTAAGGTACTAATTTTTATTAGCTTCTATACACACTTTTGCTTATTTGGTTGTTGCTAGGATTTTTTCGGATTTTTTTTTCCGTGTTATGTAAATAACCATTTGTCTGACAGGACCGATTTCATGTGAAGGGTCCTACAGGGACAATATTGTTTATCGTGATGATTTTCATGTACTCATCCAGTGTTATAATTATCGGTCAAGTAACGCCTATCCTGTTTTGTGATTAATAACTAATCCTCTAAAACACACCTTCCACTACATAGGATTGTCTCAATAGACGGGTCCAAGTGAGCCGCACACCCAAGGGCACTGCCATCCACACTGAGCCGCCCCATCCTCCCTCTGAGCACCATACCTGTAATTTATCAATAACGCAAAACAGCTCAACAATCAAACGGATAAAACTGAGTGGCACCCAGACAGCCATGGCTGCCAACAGGCATCGAGCCCACGTTCTGAGGCCACTAGGCAGGCCATTCAATCCAATAAGGACGACAAATCAGTACTGGGTCAGATGGAAAGGGAGGCAGCTGCTCTCTCAGAAACACACACTGCCCAGAGTACCACATCCAACGTGTTTGTGAAATGAGTCACACTCACTCCCATCCGGCAGGCATTTTATTAAAACAGCCCACTGTGCGTGTTTCAGAAGAGCTGTCTTTTGTTAGTGGATGCTACAGAGAAAGTTGCCTTTTGCAACCACCCAACCACACTGAGTAGCCACTGGCTAACAGAGAAGGGTTTCTAACTGAGAATGCCTCCGACTGTCCAGCTGTCTCTAAGGGGTCTGGGAGAGTGGCTCTGAGTCTAGGGCTCTCGGGAAAGGAGGGTCCTCAGAGGCAGTTGTCTCCATCATGCGTGTTTCTGAGGATGAGCGTGGAATCCCAAGGCTTATTTCAGCGAGGCAAGTGTGACCGCTGTTGTAAGCGTGACCTCATGAAACAGACACACACCCCCCGCCGCCTCTTCAATATAAATAAACCCAGCACAGCAGAGAATGGTTTAACTACGCTGTGGTATTGTGCGCAATTTGGAAGCACCAAATAGTTGTGAATTTTGTGAAAGTGTCCTGGGGGCAACTGGTACATCACAGCCGCCACCAATAAAATTCTTTTCACCAACTTCTGCAACCATGCAGCACTCTCCTAAGGCCCGTGAGCTCCGGCTGCCAGTCATTACTTGTTTAGTAGCAAAATAATTACTGAAGGCTTTTTAGATGCCAGGCAGCATGCACTGAGATTGTGAGGGTAGAAAGAATCCTGAGGAATTCAGTCCCCGGTATCAGAGAGCTCGCCGTTCAGTGAAAGACAAACTAATAAAGCACTGCAGTCCAAGACAGGTCCATCAAGGAAACAAAATGTTCTAAGGTGAAGTGACGGGCAAAGGCCTCAGGGAAAACCTGACTGTTTGTTTGTTTGTTTGTTTGTTTGTTTGTTTGTTTTAATCTGCACACCTATGTTCATTGCATCGCAGTTACTTTTTTGTTTTTGTTTTTGTTTTGCTTTTGTTTTTGTTTTTCGAGGTGAGGTTTCTTGAAAACCTTGTAGCCTTGGCTGTCCTGGACTCACTTTGTTGATCAGGCTGGTGTAGAGCTCAGAGGTCCGCTTGTCTCTGCCTCCCTGGGTGATGGGGTTACAGGCATACATTTTCAATAGTGAAGTTACAGAAGGATCCTATGCACCCATCAGCAAACAAATGAATAAAAAATTGTATGTGTGTGTGTGTGTGTGTGTGTGTGTGTGTATGTGACAGAGAGAGGGAGAGAGAGAGAGGCTCTTTTCTTTAAAGTGAGACTTCAGGGATGAGAAGCTGAAGGTCTAGGAGACCACAGAGAACCGGGAATTTCTGGCAGGCCAGTAGTATGTGTACTGGCCTGAATGAAAATTATACCTAGTGTCTGATGGAAAAGACCTCAAGCACTGCGGAGGGCAGAAATCTCTTGTGACAGTTTCATTACTGAAAGGAGAAAAGAAGAAAGGATCAAAGGTGAAGATGGAAAAGTAGAGACAGAGAACTCCAGGAAGCCAGGGTGAGGGACTCAGATGAATTCCTCTACCTCCATCAGGCAGCTTCAGGTAGGAGAGAGCTGAGATCTGAGACTTTGAAAATAGCATTCTTCTGTGAAAGAAAGGATGAGGATGGGCAAGACTGTCAATGGGGAAAACAGGTAGGAAGCTAGGGTGCAGAGTGCAGCCGTGAAGAAAACTAGCAGACAGACAGAGAAGAGAGGCAAAGTGAGCACAATCAAAAAATGGTTGGGGGAGAGGGAAGACCGTAGCTCTCCCCTCCATAGGCTTCAGAAAACAAGATGGCCACCGGCAGCTCTCCTAGAGTCACACATGGCGGTATGGCCGGGTCTCTAACCCTTCAGCCCTAACTCAAACCACCACAGACTAATTCCCCCAAAACCAGAGCACATACCAGCGGTGTTTCCGTCAGTCCTCACAGGTCATTGATTCATGAGGTTACACAACGACCTAAGCTAGAGTACTGAAGACTGTCTTATAGAAAGAAAAGATCGTGCTAGCTGTTTTCACATATAATAATTTTTAAAACCTTGAAACACGGCAAGTTTCAATATGTGTGTCTTGTCTTTCAACTACATTGCCATCGCAAAGAGAGCAGAAATGATCTCCACTCTTAATGAAGATCTCTGCTTCCTTCTCAGTTCCCCTGTGGACCTAAAACTGCCTAAAATGTAAAGTCTATTTTTTAGAGAAGTATTTTTGAAGTGACTCGTTTTCTGACACTTGATGTCAAAGATGCAGTTGGAACCGGAATTACTGCCTTCTGTTTCTCGCCTGGCAGCTTTTCCACCCTAGGCCAGCCGAACTAACCTGCGGAGACTTAAACATGCTTGCAGCTGAATGTAAGATGGGGCCTAATCTGAAAAGCCTGATGAGGAAGAGGGACAGAGTGACTTAGTGAAACACAAGCCCCAGTAAGGTGGCAGGCAGGCAAATGCCCGCTGTCCATGGACACACACACCAAACACAATACTCTTTGGTAGGCAAGGTTACTGACAAGGAAGGCTTGCAGGGTGCGGCCAGATTCCAATAAAAGACTAATTCTAAACTGTTGTCACATTTATCTGCAATCTTCCTGTCTCTGTCACAAATGTCAGAAATGGTGTGACTCTATGAGAATGTATGTGTTTGGCAAGGCAGAGAACAAACTCAACAAAAGTTAATTGTGCATCTCCTACAGGCAGGCAGCAGTCTAGGGACCAGGTACAGCAGTGAATAGAACCCTCTGCCTTCACACGAGCAAGGTGGCTGGTCAATAAAGGTGCTCACCACGAAGCCCGACAAGCAGGGTTCAACCCCTGGCACACACGTGCTGGAAGAGAGAACTGACTCCAAGTTGTCCTCTCTGTCTTCTGACCTCTGTGAAAACATACACACACATACACACATAAATAGAACTTTTTTTTAAAAAAAAAAAAAGCCTCTGTTTCCAAAAAGCTATAGTCTAGAAAGGGAAACAGATGAAAACCAAAAGAAGCAAATAACAGATTAGAAATGAAAATATACTATGAAAATGAAACAAAACCAGACCAGGATAATTCAGTTTGATTGGAGCATGGAATTTATGAGCAAATGAGACTTAAGAAATGGCTGGTAAAAGGCAGCATTGCCAAAGAAAACTAATGAGCTGTGAAAATGAGCTAACTAGAAGTCATGGTAATGGCAGTGAAGAGACCCCGTTGGAGTTAAAAGCAGAATAATTGAATATTGGACAACCAGCAAGTGTTAGGATCTAAGCCAACTCCCTACCTTTACAATGGAACAACTAGCTCTCAGTGTTTTAGCAACCCTTCCATTCTCTTCTCTCCCCCAATCGCTCTGATTCTAGCATCCTCCTGCCATCTGGCCTCACTGTAGTATGTAGTAGCGCTACAGATGAATTGGAGGTTGGAGATTTTGGTACCAAACCAAATCTGAGTGACAAGTAATAACCTACCCCATGAGTGGCCGAAGAGCTGCTGGAAGGCTATTAAACAGTACTAGCCATTCATACTATCCTACATGGCACGTGCCTTATAACCATGACCTGAACCCCATCAGCAATCCTGCAATGTGTTGGAAATACTTTAAACCATATGCATGTCTCTGTAACATCCTTTCTACTATGCCGTACAATGTCCTGGCATAGGCTCATTAAAAAAAAAAAAAAAAAAAAGATGAAAGACTGGGAGTGAGTGGGAAAGTCCACAGACACAGATTAGGCACAGCAGCTCCCTATGAAGTAAGTCAATTGTGGTGTAGAGGCTGAAGTTCCTAAGGACATTGTCATTAGCTGCAGTATCAGTCTAAATCCCTACAGAATGTGTATGGTGCGTGTGTGTGTGTGTGTACATGAATGTGTACACACATGTAGCCATGCACATATGCATGCAAATGGGGGAGAAGGGAGCTAGACAGATCAGCATGTCTGGGTATAAAAAGAGATCAATGTCAGGCACTTAAGTTCTCTGTAGCTGAAGAAGTAAAGATGAATTTTAGAGGTTTATCATTCCTTGATTTTTGAAAATTATTCAAGAAACTCCATATGCCAAAAGGCCCAGTTATACAATAAATGGTACAGAAAAGAAAAGCAAGAATAGAATGTATTTGTTACCAAAGATTACAATAAACATGCGGTTTCTAAGACTCCCAAAGGATACCTTCAAACCAGGAAAGTTGACTGCTCCCCAATGAGAAGCCACTGGCCACAGACCCACACTGCAGGCCCTGGGAACACAGGGCCACTCTGGGCAAAGTCCTCTGGCAACAGATGCCTGAAGAGCCAAATGTGTCATTCCCTCTTGGCTCTTCCTTTCAGTGAATATGGAAAGGGAGGATTTCCTCGGTCCAGTACCAGCTGCATCCTTCGCAACCCCCTAAAACTGCAGCTTCTCAGGACCACCCTAGACCCACTAAACCGGAAACTTCAAGGTGGGGTCACACGATCTGTAACTTCACAAGACTCCAGGCAAATTGTTGACGTTTATGAACCACTGGCTTAACTTCGACTTCTAGAGACGAGAGACAATCTGGAGACCAGAAAGGTAGTGAGGCAGGAACCAGCAGTTGCTAGGGAAACTCAGAGACCCTTCCATAGGCTTCTCCAAGTAAGCAATTGAATCCTTCCACAGGTTTCTATGGTGGAAATGCCAAGTTAATTTGTTTAAAATCATCAAGTAATATCTTCAAAGGATCCCCAAGATAATCAGTATCTCTAGTGTGTCATTTTATTGGACTCAGTTTTCAAACAAACACAAAAGTAAAGTCCTTTACTGCATAATAGCTGCAAAAACTCAGGTTTTATTCTGTAGGCGAGGCTTCTGGTCACCTTCAGCAAGAAAGGGTACCAACAGCCCCAAAGAACATGGTAGGAAACAGAAAGAAAATGGTGAAATGGCCCAAACGTGTAAATAAAGGACAAAAAAAAAAAAAACCTGAATGGTTACCAAATTCCACGAGTCCTTTCATCTCAATGACTCTAGAGGGCAACTGTGGACTTGATGCCATCACAGTCCAGTAATTAGTGCTTGTAATAATGACAACCACTTCTCAAGGAAAAGCAAAATCACATTCCACATATGATGAACAAACATCAATTCTATTAAAAAAAAAAAACTCTCCAAATAACAAGACTTCAGTTATCCACAAAGCTAACACTTCATGCTTGTTTCTGAGCAATGTAAAATAAGGTGTTTTTTGTTTGTTTGTTTGTTTGTTTTAACTCCTAGAGAGACATGGCAGTGTTAAGAACACTGGAAGGAACTTGACACCCGGCAACTAGTTGATTACCAACAACCTAATCACCAAGTCAGAGTTAGCTGGGTCGGTCACTTTCTCTACGTTAGGAGTCTGCGCTTTGTTGTAGGCCATCAATCAAAATTGTCTTTCCTGAAACCGTCTCCCCCTCGGAATCTACCAATCCCCGACTGTATCTGCCCTCGGAAGTTACGGCATTTAACAATCTCCCTAAGTGCTTACAATTCCAAACTTCAGTGTTCTTGGAAAAGAAACGCAATTGCTACATTGTACTTTTTCCAAGAAACTGTTTAATCTATATAAGTTATTTGACTCAGTCATTAGCGATCTTTGTGCCAAGATGGCTCCTAATCAAATTCTGGCAGAATATAAGTACCATTGAAGAGAAAGCATACCGTTCTTTCATCTGAGAAGTACGTATTTCTCTTTCTGGTTGAGCAATGTTATGCAACAAATGCTTCCAACTGGCTTTCTATCAAGGAAAATCATTAAAGAAGAAATGCTCTAAGGGACATGATCATAGGAGCCTAATGCTTGTAAGTAATTACATTCATGCTGACAATTAGAAGAAACAGTCTGTGTAGTGGATACAGTACAATCACCTTTCACCACTGGTCTTGGATTTGATTTCTCCATGGAATGAAAAAAAAAAAAAAAAGATGGCTTTATTTAGTAGCAGCTTTACTTAGTCCACTTATTTGGTAATGTTTAAAAAAAAAAAAGGACTGAAAAAAAAGAGAAAACAAGAAAATAGGCACCTTGACATTTTAGCTGCTACATGAAAATTTTCTTCTTTGGAATGAACATGAAGCAGACATGGGCAACAAGCCAGTGGGTACTTATTCATCACCAACTAGCACGGCGTGTCCTTAGATGCCTCAACCTAGCCTTCAACTCTTCCGCGTTCTCTTCCTCTGCTAGTTGGTATGCACGCACGTGCGGTTAAAAGCACTTCTTTCCAGCTAAACGGCAGCAGAGGAGCAGTGTGCGCGCACAACCTCGGGGCCAGCGCTCAGTGCTCACCACCAGGGACAAAAGCTGCCTCCAAATGTATCACTGGGTCACCCTACAGAGACGGGTGGGGCAATTTATCACAACTGCTGTCTCTCCCCAACAGCACATCGACTGTGGTGGGCTCAGTATAAAATTGGCAGTAAATCTCTTTTTTTATTTCACAATGAATCTGTTGCCTGTAATCACTGCGGACAAAAATCTGCTCTAATTTCACTTCTTAATCAAATGTACGTTCAAAGAGCAGAGAGAGCATTAAACCAAAGAGACACTTGTCGGTCCTTTGCCATCTAACGAAGTTAATATGGGTGCTCTCCGCCTGTGTATTTCAGGCTTTTCCTAGCTCCTCTTCCTCCTTGACATGTCACTGCCTCCTCCTCCCAGCCCCTGAACAATCTCAGCTCTCAGGTGTTTTTACCTAGCCCAGTTCTTGTTCTGCATTCTCGGGGGTGGCTGGGGGTGCTGCGCCCTTAGTGCAATCAAATAAGCCCTGTAACACATACAAATCGAGAAAGCATCCGTGTAATAGGTGATCTCTGGCCTCGGTCTCACTCTAAATGTCCCCCTCTATGTCCACGTGAGGATTAAGTGAGAGATCAGACATCAAAACACTAAGCAGGAACTTAGATAGTTTAGTGTTTCAGAACACTGTCTGCTCTTCCAGAGGACCCAGGTTCAATTCCCAGCACCCACATGGCAGCTCACAGTTGTCTGTAACGCCAGTTTCAGGAGACATGATGCTCTCTTGTGGTCTCTTCAGGCAGTGAGTTTGAGCTGACTTCTCTACATTGCAAATTCCAGACCAGCCGGAGCTACATAATGTCTATAAGCAAACAATGAACTGAACAGTTTTCATAGTGCTATACAGGATGCTAAGGAGAAGATACGTCAATGGTATTGCCTACTGTGAATTCTGAATGTCACAACACCAACATGCCAGGCGAAATATGACCCCTGTTGCAATAGAGGCACGAAAGTTACGGGGATAGCAGACCACTCCTGCCTGAATCTGAGCCAGCTGTACAGGAAAGGATTCATGCCTGCCACTGTCACCTGGTCTAAGGCCCATGACTCTGGAGGTCATACGCCACAGAGGGGGAGGTGAGACTGTTACTTTTGCTAAATGGCTATGCGTCTTAAGCATTTGTGTTTGCCCCCACAGAGTCGTGCTGTTCTCCGCCTTGACCAGAGAAGCCTCTTTCTGCATCGGCAGCAACGCAGAGACTCAGAACTTGTCAAAGTGCATAGAGGCGACTGTTGAGGGCTCAGACCTAACTGGGACATGGATTTCAACCCCCTTCAAGGCTCAGGGAGCATCTCAGAAGGAGGAGCAGAAAGAATACAAGAGTTGGCACCTGGAGAGGTTGCTCAGCGGTTAGTTAGCACTATCTAAGAATCAGAGATTAGATTCCAACACCCATATCAAGTGGCTCACAAATGCCTATAACTGTCTCCAAGAGAGATAGAGTTTAGATCCCAACACATACACACAATAATACACACACACATATATACATACACACATATACATACATTCACACATACACACACACCACAAATAAGTAATATAAAATAAATATTTTTTTAAAGACTATAAGACAGAGGATGGGAAGGAGGACTATAAAACATGAAATGCTGTCTTCCAGACATGCCGTGGCCACTGTACTCACGAACTCACTGCAGCTATAAACCTGCACAAGATCAAGCCAATATCGGCAGCCAACATCCCAGCACAAAGCCCCAGCTGCCATCAGTGGATTAAAGGGGGAAAAGAAGACATGAAGATGGAAGGAAGACAAGTTGGAGAATGCCCAGGGAGAGGGGGAAGCTGAGAGGTATCATCAAAATACATCATATACACATATAGAACTCTCAGATGTTCTAAAATTAAATCAACAGATAAACACAACAGAAAGCTTTGCACATTAAGGAGATTGTTGGGGAAATAAGAATTTTTTCTTTCCCATCTTAGGTTTGTGGCCAAGATCCTGATGGCAACAGAAAAACTAACAAGAGAGAAGCACTCAAATATATTTACTATATGGGTGTATCTGTCAGTTTGTCTGTCTGTCTGTTTGCAGCAGGAACCTTAAGAAAGGAAGAAACAGGTAAACAATTTGGTTAGGTTGGATGAGGAGGTGAACACTCGTGGAGAAAATGCCCAGCAAGGAGGATAAGAGCTGCCAGTGATAAGCCAGAACGAATTCAGCGAGACTTCCCAGGTTCCTCTGGCTACCTCAGTGTCTTTGGCTCCTTTCTCCCTGGTGCATTCCCTTCTATATTTTTTAGATTTATTTAATTTTTATTTATGTGTACATACATATCTACATATATGTGCATGCATGAAAGATGTCTGCATGAGACAAAAGAACGTCTGGAACTGAAATTAAAGGCAGTTGTGAGCCCAGGTGTGTGGGTGTGGGAACCAAGCACCAAGCACTCGGAAGGAGCAGTAAGTGCTCTTAACCACTGAGCCATCTCTCCAGGCCTGGTCGGTGCATTTCTTGACCGGGGATCCTAGGACATTCTCCAGGGGAAAGGCCGGGAGAGCTGAGAGGAAGCTGTTTACTCAGGCTGTTTTCTCACATTCTAAGTTGTAGTTCAGGGCAGCAGACCCTGTACTTAGGACTTCGTGCTCCTCCTTCTCCTCCAGACAAATGCTCCACTCCTAAGCTCAAAAGATAATTTGAGGAAATGTCTTTAATGCATAGGTGCTCCCTGCATATTGATGATCATCCAGTCTCCTCACTGCCACCACACTTGACAGTGGGTCCCTAGGAACCCAAAATCTGGCGTCTCCTAGATCAATCATTATCACTTCACCCAGTTTATTATTGTGAATTATGTGTCCTCCCCACAAAAAAAAAAAAAAATCACGCTCAAATTCTAGATTCCATTATTTCAGATATGACCTTATCTCCAAATAAGATCATTACAGATATAATCACGTAAGATTAAGGCTGGCAAGATGGCTTAGTGGGTGAATGCTCTTGTTGCACAAGTCTGGAGACCTGAGTTAGGAGAAAAACAGCTCCACAGTATTGTTTTCTGACATTTGCATATGCGTACGGCATGCACTCACCCATGTACACACACGCACACACATATATAAACTTCTAAAAGATTCCTCTATGGAACATCTGAACATCTTCATAAGATGGAATCATGATGTATGATGGGGAATATCGAGCCAGCAAAATGGAACCCTGATAAAAGGGACATCCGTAAATGTGAAGGACAGGAGAGGACGGCGTTGCGTGGAGAGCAGGGTCACACAGGGGCTTCCAGGAGCCAGAAATCAACTCAAAGTGAACCTTTCTCTAGCACCCTCTGAAGAAATGCCCCCGTGGTCTTCCAGACTCCACACGTGGGGACAACACATTCTTGTCGCGTGGGCCACCCTGTGCGATCCTTCCTCGCAGCAGCCTGCCAGGCCAGCTGCGCTATCACGAGCTCCATGCTCAGCGAGGAGACACACAGTGAGGAGACACGAGGTCATCACCTGCCACCTGAGCTTGGGTCTCCACGGACTCGTTCTTTGCCCTCCACCCCTCACCCCTCTGACACCACACCATTGCAACTCTGCTGAGGAAGCACACTTACTAGCCCTTTCCCTCTGCCAATTAACCCATGAGGCTGCTTGTCATCTCTCCTCAGGAAATGTCACAGCTGGGTTTTTTTCCCTCTTGAACTTTGTCCTCATGCCACCAGAGTGAACTGTTCAAGGTCGCAGGTCTGCGAGCTTCCGGGCTCCCTCAAGCGGATCTCAGCTTATCTCTTGCTTCCACCTCACAGTATTCTTTATCTAGCTTCTCCTCACTGGGAAATCCCAAGGTTAGAAACATTACTAAAACATCATATTCCAGAGGCAATATCAGATTATTCCTCCAGGTAACACGGCATAAAATTAGTCAACTATGATAATATAGCTCTAGTTTAACTGGAACTTAACAAATTCACCCAGGAATGCTCTAGTTAGCATTCCTAACATTAATAGCAACTTACACGCCTATATTTCATTAAGGTGAAACTATAAACTCTCTCCTAAATTTTTTCGTGTCCCATGGGAGCCATTACATTTTTTTTTTAGATTTAATATTATTTCCAGTTTTGTCACTGTAATAAAATATCTGAGGCTGTGCACTCTAGAAATAAGACAGACTTATGTAGCTCACCATTTGGGAGACTGAAAATCTCCCCAGCACAGAGCTGACTCCTCTGGAGAGGATCCCCTGGCTGAGTCATGACGGGGATGCCATGTATAAAATATTATATATTTTATATATAATCTAATAATAATAATATATAATCTAGCTGCTCTTCTGGAGGATTTAAGTATGATTCTAGTACCCCCAAGACTGCTAACATCCGCCTGAAACTCCTGTTCCTGAAGCTCAAATAAGCGCTCTGGCCTCCACAGTACTGTACTCACATGGAGCACAGACACACATGCAGACCAAGTAAAATAATAATACAGTTTCAGAAGGCAAATCTAGACCATCATGCCAGCTTGAAGCCACATTCGTGCCACAGAACACGGTTGGACTTCTTCCTAAAAGTTTAACCAACTTCACACCAAGGGATGGCTAGCACCATTGAATATTGTATGTGTGCACGCATGCAAATGCACTCGTGTGTGTGTGTGTGTGTGTGTGTGTGTGTGTGTGTGTCTGTTACATAAACACGCCCCAAAACAAAGTTTGTCATTTACATTCCACTAACATCTTGACTGAATCCCAGATTCAACCCTAAACCCTCTGGATAGAAACCAAACCACTTTCCCACTTAGAGAAATGAAACCGTAACATACTGGCGCACGCTTCACCGAGAGGCCCCTCCCCCGGCACACCACAGTGTGCGGCCTACAGCGGCCGCTCCTGCGTGCCCTGCTTCCCACAGCACCCGCCACCGGCAATTTCCCTTCACCGCTCTGACGAGAGAGGATAAGGACTGAAAACTATTTTCAAAAGTAATTTTTCCAAGTGGCACAGTCAAAGTGGCCAAAGGTAACTATTTGTAATAATTATGGTAATAAAAAGCATTATTACACTGTTGACCTTTGGGAAGCTTTCAGCCTATAAACATGAACTAATGAACAATGAATTTTAAAACCACGTGCTCCGCTCACACTGCCGCTCCCAGACCCCATGATGCCAACACTCATTTTCCTCTTATTTGTTAAAGTTCAAGTGGGGGTAGCTCCGAAGGCTTAAATTTGGTGCAAAATAAAACATCCTATTAATTGCAAAATTAAAAGCCCTTCATTGAAGAGCAGGCCACTATTTTCACACCCATCACCTTCCTCACTCTTCATCCTGCAGAGCCGCTAACATGGCTCCTTGCACCCTTCCCTCTCTCTCTTCCTCAACACACAGTGACAGTCAGGAGAAACACTCCTTCCTTCAATAAATTTCAGTCATTCCACTCCTAAGCTCAAGTGTCTTGGCTTCTTATACTCCCCCTGATGTTTTGTAATATCAGCTTGGGTTTTTTCCCCCCCTAAGCATTGTACATAGCTTCTCTTAGAGTTTTTAAACAAACCCACTTTGCTAAATTATATGACCTTGGTTGATTTGCATATAGGTAATCATGGAGTCCCAAAGGCACCTTTCACCTTACCGTGAGGCAATCACAAGTAAGTCCTACCTACGTGCCACACACAACCTACCGGCTTGTTTAGGTGCCTCTGGATTTTTAAGACATTTAGTCAGCACTCTGTATGGTACTAGGCTGCGTACCCAACACTTAATTTTCCAGTGTTGAAGATAGAAATTCAAAGATGAAAATATTTAAATTGCTAGAGTTTAAACATATGCTTACGTCAGACCTCTCATTACCTCAATAGGCCTCTGTTGATCTGTAAAGCTATTTCACATTCTCCATTTCTCTTCCTACCTGCCAATGCCTGGAAATTAAATACAAGCACTCTGCTTAAAAAGACAACTATGCCATTGTGTTTGAAGTACTCATAAATGGTTTATTCCTTTTACTTCAATATTTCCTTCAAATTTACTTTCTCTAGTGGGACATGGCTCTTTATTTTCCTCTGCTCTAGACTGCGGGGACCTAAATTGCAAGAATTAGTTCTAAGAGGGCATTTAACAGTCCTGAAGTTTGCTTTCACACCACACTTCACATCAAAGCACCAATCTTCAAGGGGTAACTGTATTCCTATTATATAAGTTTATGAATTGTTCTGCCTTTTGTTATATCTTCAGTTTTAAATACAATGATTTCTCATATAAAACACTGAGTGCTCTGTGGAAAATGTTGAATTACTCAGGGATGGTTCTCCATTGCAAAACACAAGATTTGTGTGCGCCTAGGACCTGTTACTCTCCCACAGGACATGGCATTTTCTTTCTCTCTATAAATAAGTGAAGTGGCCGTACATAAGCACGTGTGATAGCATGACAAAAAAAAATGAGACAAATGGAGAAGAACAAAATTATTTAATATAAAACTTAAACACTTAAAAATGAGACTACTGAAAAATAACAGGGTATATGTTATTGTCTCCATTTCCTTACGCAAACCGAGTCCCATATCTGATATGACTAGATAACTATTTTGCAGGGTCCTGTGCAAAAATGAACACTTAGGGCCTCTCATTGAGAGAGTACAATTTCAAGATGGAGGCAGCAGAGAGCCAGGGCCTGTGCGACCACAGGAGATACACATGACTGAAGAGAATCCTACCAGAAGGAGATAAGGGACACACATAAGACCAGGAATAAACAAGCAGTGAGAATTTGAATGCACCCAGGCTGCCCTCAAACTCAAGATCTCTCTGCCTCAGTCTCCCAGTGTCAAGGCTGAAAATCAATGTCACCATTTTGAGTCAAAATTCAGAACTCTCACTTGTAGCCATAAACAATAACCACCTCTTATTGTGTTTTTTCCTGTGGGTTCACCATGAAGATTCCTCCGTTTAATCCACATAATAATCAGATAGACACTATCATCGCCATTTTTCAGATGAGGTGGCTAAGATGTAGCAGATAGTCTGAGGAACTTGGCTCCTGAATAAACAGCTGCTGTTTTTATGCCACCTCAATTCCAGTTTGAAGAAGTACCTTTTTAGTGTAAACACCTCAGAGCAAAGGTGCTCTCTTATCCTTCATATCTCCAAAACTCAGAGCAGAGATCAATGTTAGATAGTGAATGTTTATGATGTGTGTCTGGTTGTTCTGGCCCTCAGATCCTTCCTGCCACCCCAGGCACTTCACAACACTGTACTTGCCCTAAACTCACCCTCTTGGAGCTGTGAATCTTGAGAGTTTACAAACCCAAGAAAAGCCAAGATTCATGGTCTTGGGTCTGACCAAAAGGGAGCTGTAGTTGGCCATTGTCTCATCCTGTTGCTGTGATGAAATCCTGACTGAAAGCAACATAGGGAAGACAGGTTTTATCTGACTAGTAGGGCCATTGCAGAACAAGGGCAAGGTAGGAAGCTGAGAACGTTGAGGAATGCTGCTAACCCGGCTTGTTTTCAGGTTCATGTCCAGTAACCTTTCTTATACAGCCCTGGACCACCTGCCCAGGGCTGGCACTGCCACGATGGGCTAGGTCTTCACCCACCATTTAGCAATCAGAAGTGACCCCTCAGACATGCCCACAGGGCCATCTGGTGGGGGCAATTCCCAGGGCAATCGGTGAGGTTCTCTCTTCCCAGGTCTGTCAAATTAATAGTCATGAGGGCCATCCCGGCCACACTCCTGCAGCAGATCCTATCATGACTCCATGTTTCCTTTCTACCTGGGCCCTTGCTGTAATTACCTTTCCTTCTCTGTGACCAAGGTAAGTATTAGGAGAGAGAGTTTATTGGAGCTTGAGGTTCCAAAGGGTTGGATTCCCTTACCATCATGGCAGGGGGTATGACAAGGCGCAAGCAGGCATGGCACTGGAGCAGTAGCCAAGAGGGTACTTATCCACAATGAGGAGGCAGAGAGAGCGCACAGGGAATAGCAAGGGCTTCTAAACCTCAAAGGCTGGCCCTAGTGGCACACATCCCCCAATAGGGCCACACATCCTAATCCTCCCAAAACAGTTCCACCAACTAAGGACCAAGCATTCAAGCATACAAACCTATGGGGTCTATTCTCACTCCAACTACCACAAACCTATCATTATTATTATTGCTGTTATTTATTATTATTATTATTATCTCCTTGCTCTTTCTCAGTCCATCCTACCTCTTCCTTTCCCCCTTTCTTCCTTCTTCCCTCCCTACTTCCCTCCTTCCTTTGTTCCCTCAGACGCATGGAAAGATTGACAGCGATCCCTAGAACCATATAGGATCTATACTTCTCTAGAACTCATTGAACTCTGGTAAACTCTTACACTTACTGTTTATTACAATAAAAGGATGCAGATTAAATCAGAAAGGGAAAAGGCACATGGAGTAGAGTCCAAAACCAACTGGCTACAAGCTTTTAGCTGTCTGCACCCAGCAAACTTTCATGGCCATCACTTAATACTCTCATAAGTGGTGTGTGATTGTATTTATGTGACCAATCTTAGCTCTAGACCCCAGAAGTCACTGTGATACACATGGCCCAAGGCCTCTGGAATAGAAACCATCCCTATAAACAAGACAGGGGCCAGTGGATGAACACACCAAGAAGAGCTTACAGCATATTGATTGCAGTGTTATTTTTTATTATATTTAGTGTGTGTGTGTGTGTGTGTGTGTGTGTGTGGACATGTAGACATGCTGCAGTATGCCAGAGGACAACTTGGGAGAGTTGATTTTCTCCTCCCACAATTCAGGTTCCAGAGCTCAAATTCAAGCTGTTAGGCTTGGTGACAAAAGCTTTAACCCACTGAGCCACCTTCTTGGCCCCGCAGCATTATTTAATGGTACAAAAATTAAAAACAATCTTCACACCTGACGAAATGATGGGTTAAGAGAAAAGCCAGCCAACCTTTTCTGTGAAGGGTTATGTCCTTAACTCAGTGAGCAACGTGATTTGTTACAGCTACTCAGCTCTGCCATTGTCACACTAAAGCAGACAGCCAATACCTAACCAAGTGAGTGTGGCTGCCTCCCAGGAAAACTTCATTTACGAAAACAGGCACAGGAAAGGGGCAGGGTTTGGGAAACAGATCACAGTTTTTCCAGTCTTTAAGTTAACTACAATAAACAATGTCCTTTTTCCCCTACCATATGAGGATCGAACCCAGGCCTTCATCAGTAAGACACCCATGCAACTCACTGAGCCACCAAGAAAGGACATATTTGTAAGAGGGCTAGCTGGGAAAAGTGTAGGATTCAGGGGGAGTAGGAGGGAGACAAGACAGTGGGGAATTAGTATGATCAAAAAAATATTATATATGTGCGTGCAAATGTCATAATGAAGCCTATTATTATGTGTAATTAGCATATTGAAAAAAGACCTTAAGGCAAGAAATTGGTTATAGAAAATAGGAAGTATATGAAAATATTTACATGTATAAAAGTATTGAGGTCAGATTAATAAAGCTATCAGTGGTATTTCTGGCAAGCAAGGAGTACGGGGATTTGATATTTAAACATTGTATTACCTGAAGGCTTTATTATAAACACAGATGTTTACACTAGTTAATCCTTTGCTAAGAGTTTATAGTAAGAATTAAATCGCAAGTGCATGATGGCGTCTTCTCAACCTTCCTTCCAGGTCGGGATTCCAGAAAGTTCTTTTAAAATCTCGAGTCTAATCTTCTTTTTCCTCTAACACTGTAAGTATTCCAATAGTCCTCTTTCAAGTGAATAGATACTTCTGTTGTTTATGGGGTTTGAGGTGGAAGTTTCTGGTCTCCTTGATGACTCACTTTGGTCATGTGATGTTTTGCTGGAGGTTGACTGTGAGAGGGCACATGATGTTTTGCTATGAGCTCTCTCATGCGAGGAGAGTGACTTTGGCCAGCTGTGAACACCTGTGGGTGCACTCTGAGGAGAGATTTATAGAGGCCCACAAACAGTGAGACATCACTCTTTGGATTGACATCGCTGCATTGATCTTTGTGCTTCGACATGACTTTGCAGAGAGAAAGATCCCAGAGAACTTTTTGGGGCAATCCAACTGAGCCTTGCAGCTTTGGAGGACCTTGTGTTGCTGCTTGGCATCGGCCTCTGGACTGAACTGCTGGTATCCTGACAATTGAGTTTGGTAATCCCCTAAAGACCCATCGGACAATCCGCAGGAAATAGATAAAAGAGGTCTACAGCCCTTTTCTCTCCTAATCTACCTAAGGTGTGCGTGTGGGGGCAGTGTTGGAAGGGAGGGGAAGAACCCTAAATAAAGAAGGTTTGGTGAAAAATCTAAGCCTACAGGGATTTGTTTTTTGTTTTTGTTTTTGTTGTTTGGTTTGTTTTTGTTTTTTGATTTTTGAGAAAGAGTTTCATGTAGCCCAGGCTGGTCTCAGATTTACTAAGTAGCTGTGGCCCTGAAGCCACAATTCTACATTAATTCCCTCATTACTAGGATTATAGTCATGCTTCCAAGAATAGATTTAATTGCCAACTATACACATATATACCTTGAAAAAAATATATATATATACCTCAAATATATATACATATACATACATATATATCTTGAAAGGAGAAGCATTTTGTGAGTATGTAAGGAAAATCTCTGCATAAGCTCAGTCACGGTGTTGATTCTTGGGACTCCCATTAAGCATTCATACTGCACTGCATTTCTAAAATGTCACGCAAGGATCTGAAACCAACTTGTCAGAAAGAATTCACTGACGAGCAACTCAAAGACACTCAAAGCTCTTGGAAGCTACAAATACAAAACCTTCTTGAATTGAATTTATATACTTCATAAATGTAATTCATACACCACAATACACACACACACAAAAAAAAACCCTCAATGCTACATTTCTTGGGATATACAAAAACAGATACAAACAGGCTTCCCATTTAATCTATTCATCACTTTTACTAGTGTGTGTGTGTGTGTGTATGTGTGTGTGTGTGTGTGTGTGTGTGCTAACTTGGATGACAGCTTATAAAGAATAAAGTTTAAAACACCGAGGCAGAGACTTCTGAGGGTCTCATTTACTTCCAAGGAGCTGTTTTACCCAGCAGCCATGATTCCTAAGCATGCCATGGTGGCCTCTGCCCACAGAGCCTGGCTCTCCTCCCAAATACTTCATACTAATGCAGCAAATTCTAGAATTGCCTATGTTCGATATTCTATCAGGAAACGTTCTAATATTTAATTGTTTTTTAAAGTCCTCAACCTTATTATGTGTCAAAAGATGACAGTTTAGTACCTCACGTTATTAACATGAGAAAACTTATTTGTAGGCAGGTTGCTCAGATCTAATCAAAGAAAAACTCTCTTTCTGTTGATTGGACAATTAATGGCATTTTTAAACTAGAGCTCATCCAAGTACCTTTTATGCTCTTTGGCAGGTTGATTATCCAAGAGAAAGTTCTGCTATCTTTATTATCCCTCTGGATGGGAAGGAAAGCCTTGGGGAAGGGACAAAAAGGATTAGCTCTGTTTACTCCCCACTCTGCCCTTTCACATTCAGCCTCCTTTGTGAGTTGGCTGATTTGAGCCTTAGGAAGACTAGATGAATCTTGACAAAAATCCTTAATAGAATTAAAATGTATTTCAGGCATCAGAAAATAGAATTTTGATTATGTCGGTGCATTCACGGCTTCCTTAGGGGGGAGGGCAGGGTAAAAACTCCCTGCCTACTAGCCTGTGTTTCTCTGCCAAGTCTTCTTTTCTGTAGCGCTGTGTCCCCGCCTCCACCTCCAGAGCTCTCATATTTCCAGGACTAAAAGACAAAACCCTGGGCTGGTCCCCGCAACAGTATCATTTATTTGTGTTCTTCGAGCAGCCTGCAACACAGCCAGAAGATAATGGACACCTCATTTATTCAAGCTCTGAATGATCATATTTAATTCCCTGTGACAGCTGTCTTCCCCACATTAGCATTGCAAATAAGTTCGGTTTTGTAATGGCCTTCTATTGAACATGATTCAATTATGTGTGGTCCGTATCGAGGCAGGATTTGGTCTTAGTATCTATAGCAATATTTCTGCAAGCTGCTGCTCTTTACAAGGCTCACATTTAATCTGGCTGTTTACCACAATGCTTTCCTTGAACTATATTGAACTCCCTACACTTTCAAATAAAATAAAGAGGAACGAATATCATTTGAAAAAGCAGTTATGGGATACATAGATATTACATAGCCCCTCCTCCTTACAGATGTAATCAATCTGGAAGACTTCGAAAGAAAAAAACTGCCAGTTGTCCCATATTAAAACTTAGGTAATAAAATTATTCCGGCCAATTAAGCGGGAGACAACTCGAGACACACTAGCATTCAATGCCTGGCTTTGCGCATCCCTAACAACCCAGTGGCAGGCACTGGGGCAACCGGTCTGAATTCCCAGTGATTCTGTGTAATGGAGGTGAGGAGCCTATGGCTGGAGGAAGAGCAGCCTCTCCACTGATGGGAGGTTCCCAGGAACATGGCCTTTGCAAGGGGCAAAGGGCAAACCTCTCCGCAGAAATGCCAACTCGCCAACTGGCTCCTGCCTTCGGAAGTTCATATGCAGGTGTTGCCCCAGCTGGGGTTCCCCACCTCAGCAGCTGTGGAAGCTACATGTTATGAAGCAGCCGGCTGGGTAGGATAGAGAGAGAGGGTCTTCCCCTGCAGAGCCCACGAGACGTCATCACAGACCTGGAGTCCACCTGGGCTACCTCTTTAATGTGATTTGTGGACATTCTGTCAGAGCCTGTGACATCTACTGCTAGGGAGAAGCATGACTGTGATGCTGACTGTCCAGGTAGAGCTGCCGAGGTGGGTGTTCTGACTTGCCGTAGAATGGGGGGTAGCAGGCAGGCAAGCAGAGGAGCCAGGAGTGGTGTCCTGGCAGTTTAGCTTCCTGTTCCTGTGGGTCTTCCTGCCTGCAGAGAGGTCCTGGCTGCAAGGAAGTCTCAGCAGGGCAGAACTGCCAAGGAAGCCTAACATTCGGGAGGTCCCATTCAGTCCAAAGAAGAGTTGGTTTTGACTCTACCTGCCACTTCCTCCATTTTCCTCATCTAAAAATAAAACAGGCAAACAACACACCCTGGTCCGCCATTCCGTGTCCTGAGTCTCTCTGTTGTGAGCTTGGGTAGAGAAGGAAACGTAGTGAAAACTCCTTACAGGCAGGTAACCCATCCGTTAACTTGATTGTAGAGAGGTGTTTGTGAGACTCCTTGCAATTACGCCTCACTCGATGGGCCTGGGGTGCACCTGCGCGCAGAGTACCAGCTGATAGCAATGTTGCTGGCCCTTTGATGCCACCGGAATCCCGGTCATGGGATAGCTGATCCTGGTTATCACCGTGACGGGGGTGACGGGGGTGACGGGGGTGAGAAAGTCTATAGCAGTGTCCATAATCTAGGGAGGCATCCATGGGTGTGTCTGAGAGGGCATTTCTAGAGACAATTAGATCTTTTGGGCTCTGGCTTAATGAAATATTTAACGTACTTAACCCACTCCAGATCCACAATGTGCTTAGAATTGAACAGGCTTGGAGAGGGTGGAAAGTACAGAAGGGGCTCCCTGAAACTAAGAACACAGAGCTGACCCAGGGCACAGTGAGAAGCACGGGCAGGGGTGCCCATGCCTTCTCTTCCAAAGGCAGAAACTTCAGATTTTAACATGGATGGAAATCACCAGGGACGGACGTTACTGAGTGTCTTTTCCAGGGATATTGGCACAGTAGGTCAGAGTGGAGCCTGGGTGTCTGTATTTTTAGTTCCGACTTTTTTGAAGGTTGCATCAGGCACTGAACCCAGAGCCTCATGCAAGAGGAGCAAGCGCTCTACCACTAGGCTACTGAAGGTCTGTATTTGTAAAAAGACTTCCAGCTATTCATGCTGATACAAACCTGAAACTCTAGTACTTGGAGGGATGGAGGGAGGAGGTTTGGGAGTTCAAAATCAGCCTAGGCTACATGAGACCCTGCCTCCAAAAGTCAGCGTATAGTATATAATCTACCAGATTGTGATCCTGCTAACGCTTACGCCTCCACACTCTGAGAGTGGCTAAGGAGTCAGAGGATCCCTGGAGAATGCTCACCACGCTGTCACCTTGCTTTTGTATGGTTCTATGGCTCTTTACATGTTGCAGCATGGTTTCACATCAGCTATCTGACTAGACCTCTACAATAATAAGGGTGTCTCTGTGTAACAGACACAGCAGGTTTGAAACATCTTTAAGGCCACACAGTAGGGTCAACCAGCTCAACTCAGGGACATTTCAAGCTTTCTTACTGAAAAGTCACTTATCTGGAACCCCCTTCAGCACTAACAAATCAGAACTGGTAGCCACAGAGCTGAAAAACCGAAGTTCTTCTGAAGCCAGTGTAGTAAACCAACCAAACATAAAACACAGTAGCAACAGATTCTCTATGGCTTATTTGAAGAGAAATGGAATTTACCGGAAGATGCCAGGTGGTTCACAAAGTTGCAGGGAAACGTAGAAAAGCCAAGGTCAGACAGTGAGCAGCAATGAGAGAGACCAGGAAGCCAGCACCACCACTACCCAGAAACTATACTAGGAGGGGCAGGAGAGACGGCTCAGCAGTCACGAGCACTGGCTGCTACTGAGGAAGACTTGGGTTTAATTCCCAACCCTGATATCCCAATAGTGGCTCACAACTATTGGTAACTCCAGCTCCAAGAGACCCAAGGTCCTCTTCTCACCTCCACAGGTGCCAGTTGCTTGCACAGGGCACAGACATACATGCAAGCAAAGCACTTGTACATGTTTTAACACACACACACACACACACACACACACACACACACACGGCAACAGTGCTAAGCAGAAAATGCCTGGCTTACACCACCTGTGCAGTGTTGTCCCCACTGGCCTGTAAGGTGAACACCTTCACTGTTCCTGCTTGTTTCTTTTGGCCAAAGAACCCCTCCTTCTCTGCTCCTCTTTGCTGCCATCTACAAATTTAGAGACTAGTGCAGATTCCCACATTAGGCCGAGTCTTAGTGACATGTGTCTGTTATAGCTACATGGAAATTACCAGTCATTTCCAGTTTTGAGAAAACTGCCATTAACATAAGAAATTAATTCACTTGGAGACTGAGTCTACAGACTACATGTGAGCAGGGGTTTTAGGTCTTCTCCAAGCATGGTCCTTGGTTGAGGTGTCAGTCTCTGCGGGGCCCACAGGGCCTAGGTTTTTGTTGTTGTTTGTTTGTTTGTTTGTTTTGTTCTGTTGCTCTCCTTGTGGAGCTCCTGTCCCCTCCAGGTCTTTCATCTCCCCCTTCTTTCATGAAATTCCCTGCACTCTGTCCAAAGTTTGGCTATGAGTCTCAGCCTCTGCTTTAATACCTCCATCAGTGGAGTCTTTCAGAGGCCCTCTGTGGAAAGCTCCTGCCTGTTCCCTGTCTTCTCCTGCTTCTATTGTCTATCCCACTTGTGCTTCTGAATGAGGATTGAGCATCTTCCCTCAGATCCTCCTTGTTGTCTAGCTTCTTTAGGTGTATAGATTTTAGTATGTTTATCCAATATTATATGTCTAATAACCACCTATGAGTGAGTATATACCATGTGTGTCTTTCTGATTCTGAGTTACTTCATAAGGGGAGCAGGGGATGTCTCTGGCATGAACTCAGTGCCAGGCTCTCTGATCACCTCCCCCTGGCGGGGGAGGGGGGGATGCAGTCTTGCCAGGCCACAGAAGAAGACAATGCAGCCAGTCCTAATGAGACCTGATAGGCTAGGGTCAGGTAGCAGAGGAGGAGGAGGACCTCCCCTATCAGTGGACTAGGGGAGGGGCATAGGGGGAGAAGAGGAAGGGAGGGTGGGATTGGGAGGAGATGAAGGAGGGGGCCGGCCACAGCTGGGATACAAAGTGAATAAATTGTAATAAATAATAATAATTGATAAAAATTTTTAAAAGGAGAAAAGAAAAAAGAAATGAATTCAGACAGTGGAAGCCAAAACAGAAAATGACATCTGCCACAATCAGGCATTTTCTCTGGTATTGGGAGGTTAATCTATCTAATGGGGAAAATAATACTACAACTTTCAGGCTTTCTCTTTAGTGATATGCATTTTATATATCCAGTGGGAACTGTAACGGTGTGTCAGAGGATGCCTGTGTCCTCGTGTTTACCGCAGCACTGTTCCCAACACTCCGGGGGCAGAGTCAACCTCAACACCCACTGATGAAGGATGAAGAGAGGAAATGTAGCACCGTTAGTGGAAGAGTGCTGACCTCTAGCAGGAAGGACGTTCTGCCATTGTGGCAAAATGAATGAAGCTGAAGAACGCTCTGCTGGCTGAGACAAGTAGAGCACAGAAAAACAAAGACCGCATCGTCTCATTTACACGAGGGATGGATCTAAAGCAAATCACTCATAGAAGCAGAAAGCGCCCTGGTGGTTCCGAGACACCTGTGAGCCACGTGGCAAAAGATCACATTCTATGCTGTAAAGATACCAATTGTCTCTACTCCAACAGAACAGAGATGATCTGCAAAAAAAAAAAAAAAAAGAAAGTTATTAACCAGAAAAGTTTTCAGAATACCTCACAGAATATAATTTATATTCTTCAAAGACATTAGACTAAAATATACTCAAGATCACTTTCATCATCACTATGAGCTGAGGAAGCTCGTTAGTGGGGCAGGGGGACTGTTATCATAAATAAATTAATTAATGAACTATTTTCAAAAGGTTACACTTCAGCACAGAGGATTGCAGAGACAGATGCATCCTGAGGTGGGAAGTGCAGATGCGGCCGTCGACCTAATCACAGGGAACAGCAGACAGAGCGTGAGCTCATGAGGCTGCCGATGGAAACCTGAGGTGTGCCGTGCTAAGGGAGAGCCTGTGAAACACCAAGTCTTTGGTGGTGGTTCTACCCATGCTCCTCAGGGCCCAAACAGATGCTCCCTCTTCTACCACCTCATAGTTCCCACCACTGTTCTGGAGAATATGAAAGCAGTCTTGCTGCTTGCTTCCTCCAGCTTCCTCTAGCTTCCTCCTGCTGGTCAAGCCAATGGAACTTCTTCAGGTCCTCAGAACCTCACTGCAACCTCAAATGGGATCTTTGATTTTTTTTTCTGTTTGTTTGTTTGTTTGTTTGTTTGTTTTTCCTCTTGTGCTCTCAGGATTCTACTTACACTTTCTTCTCTGTTTCCACAACATCCCTGGTCTCAACCCGGCCTGGACTTTCATCCTAGAGTTCCTACCATGCTAAGATGGTATCATCTGATGCTGGTCTCTCTTTCCTTGAAAGAAAAAAGTTATTTGAATAGATAATAAACATAATTCCAGGCTGACCTGCTCTAGGATCAATCCAAAGTACTTTTGCTCTGTCTTTTACTACAGTGTCTAGACCTGATTGTGCCGTTGTAACAAAAGAACTGATTCCGGATAATTTATAAGCAGCAAAAACTTTTTAATTACAGTTTGGGAAACAAAAAAATTTCAAGATCAAGAACTCAACAGTGTCTGGTGGAGGCCACTCTTTTCTACTTTTGCTGTGTCTTCAACATGATGGAAGGAGGAAGGGCAAGAGAGCAAAAAGGCGACTGGACTCCTTCCCACACATCCTTTTCGGTGGCTCTTATCCTACACCTGCTGGCAAAGGCTTCATGACTTACCACTTACAGAAGAAGCCATCTCTCAGCCTTAGTGATACAGTTTAGCTGATGAATCTGGGGAGAAAACACAGCCATCCAGACCACAGTGCCCAAGGAGGGTGTGTTGCGTGACACTATTCCTAGAGAAACACAACCAACATCTGCTCGTCCCAGATGGGGAACTGACAACAGACTAAACTACAAATACCACCCAAGTGTGGCTTGTGGAACCCTGAATTTTACTGGGTCACTTATGAAAGCAGAAATGTCTCAGTGACAGCTGCGTCATCAAAGCCGACCCCAGCCTGGGTGGCCACTCACGAAAGCAGCAGCACAGTGAGCAGACTGCAGGGAGCACAGCAGGTTGGAGGGAATCATTTCTAGGAGGCTCAGTGGGTTCCAGGCAGCTCATCCACCTTGTTTCTTCCAGACTGAAAGCCGCTGAACTTCCTCAAGGCCACTAGGCTTGTCTGAAAGTCTTCTCTCCACAGCCTTTAAAGCTTATATAATCTTGGGAAAGGAGGGGGCTCTATCAAATCTTGTCAGTTTCAGGGACTTCCTGGAGCTAGTTTGAGTTGTTTACTTCCCTGTAGTATTTCATCTTCCCTTAGAGCATCCTGTTGTTTCGCCTCTCTGCAAATGGCCTGTCTTAAGAAGTTTCCTTCAGAATGGCAAATCAATGACTGGCCCATCTTGAGACCCACCCAAGGGTAAGAGCCAACCCCTGTCACTATTAATGCTACTCTGCTATGCTTCCAGACAGGAGCCTAGCATAACTGTCTTCTGTGAGGCTGCAACCAGCAGCTGATGCAAACAGATGAAGAGGCCCACAGCCAAACAATAGGCTGAGCTGGGAAGTCTTGTGAAAGAGTAGAAGGAAAGATAGAGGGAATCAGAATACCACAAGAAGACCTACAGAGTAAACTAACCAGGGCCCATAGGAGCACACAGACTAAACCACCAACCGAAGAGCATGCATGGGCTGTCCTTAGAACCCCCACACACATTTAGCAGATGTGCAGTGTGATCATCATGTGGTCCTCTAACAATGGGAGTAGGAGTTGTCTCTGACTCTCTTGCCTGCCTCTGGATCCCTTCCCCTAGCTGGGCTGCCTTGTCAGGCCTCAGTAAGAGAGGATTGCTTAGTCCTGCTGTGATTTGATGTGCCAGTGGGTTGGGGGCTTCCCCTTTTCTGGGAAAGAGAGGGGATACTGGGGGGAGGAGGGCATGAGAGTAGGACTGGGAGGAGAGGAGGGAGGGAGCTAGGATCAGGCTGTAAAGCAATGGAAGAAAGAAAGAAAGAAAGAAAGAAAGAAAGAAAGAAAGGAAGGAAGGAAGGAAGGAAGGAAGGAAGGAAGGAAGGAAGGAAGGAAGGGAGAGAAAGAAAGAAAGAAAGAAAGAAAGAAAGAAAGAAAGAAAGAAAGAAAGAAAAGAAAGAGGAAGAAAGGAAAGAAAAGAAAAGAGAAAAGAAAAGAAAGTTTCCTTCCAAAATAGAAGGGTTTTACTCTGGGAAGAAACAATACATCAGGCTGAGATAGCCACATTTCTGTGGCCACCGTATCCCTGGTCTGACTGATATTCATTCAGTCTCCCATAGCCTTTACCTCTACCTCATCTCATTGCATTAGGTTGTCAGCCAATCTAGAAGTTAAAGATATAATTTGCTAATTGAGTGCCATTTAACGAAAAGCACCCCTTTCATCCTTTACATTAGCAGACAGCACAAGAGCAAATGGGAATTTTTCTGTCAAGCAGAAATGCAGAAGTCATTACGTAGAATGTCCTAGGGTCAGCGGTGAGGGGACAGAGGCACAGCTCCACCCTCAGCAGCCTGAAGAATACCTTAAATCCTTCAGAGAACTTGACCCAGGCCAAACCTTCTGCTTTGTGGCTTTGAAACAGAAAACAGCTTAGAGCACTGAGCAGATGGTTTGGTGGTTAAAAGCTCTTGCTGCTCTTGCAGAACTCCTGAGTGTGGTTCCCAGCAGCTACGTCAGGCAGCTCACAACCTCCTGCAACTCCATCTCCAGGAGATCTGAGGCCTTTGGCTCCTGGGGCATTTGCATACACATGTACACACATATAAATAAACATAAAATTAAAAAAATGTTAAAGGTGTCAAGACTAGCCAGTATGAAGAAGAATTGGAGAGGTCTCATTAAAGATATTTTAATATAGGCTTCAAACACAAAAGTTAGGAGAAAAAGAAGCGCTTGAAGAGAAAGTGAGACGTAAAGAAGTGTGTGGGAGCTCCTCGAAGGCCACTGGCAATTAGCATTAGCCACGCCTATCATTGCCATGGCTCTCAAGTAACATGCCAAAAGGTTGCTAGGAAACCTTTCCTTTCTTTTTATCATTTCGATAAGTGAGATCACAGGGTGGCTCTGGGGGTGACTTGGACAGAATTATAATCTGATACAGTAAAACCAGGAGCCACTAGGGTTGCTCATGTGGCCAGGACTCGTCTTCCCTTGTAAAGGAGGTTTGCTCAGAAGGCTACAGCTGCATAGCCGGGAGGGGAGACAAGCCTTCAGCAGCTGTTACTTGTGCTGGAGTTCTCCACACTCTGTGGATGGGAAGCTAAAACCATGCCCCAGCACGAGGGGCTGCTTTATTCTTCATGTCCCATAATCCCTCGCCTGTCTATCCTGCCTCAGTATGGCTGACTTCGCTCTGTAGAGCTGCCCTGCCCCCACCCAGTTTGCTGCAGCAAACCGTGTGACTCTTCCTCTTCTCCCCACCCCTCACCCCTGCCCTCTGCTTTCTTACTCTCTCCCAAGACACCCCAGAAAGCAGTGCTCTAGCTTGCGGTTATCTCTGACGACAGCTTCTTCTGTCCTGCAGACATCCTGTTTCCAGAATCATCTCCTGTCTTTGCAATTCTGATACACGCCCACCTCTTCTGGATCCCTCCCCTTCTCAAGTTCTCTCCCAGCCCCGAGCAGCAGAGCTGAACCCCTCCTTCCACAACAGTGACACGCAAAGGCTGCCGGCAACGGCAGAGCCTGGCCTGCGCACGCAGTCCCACCCCAGAACCTTCAGACTCTTTCACTGAGGAGAGAGACCCTGGCCGTGACCCTTTGTCTTTAGGGACCCCCAAACCGCTTCAGCATGTTCCAGACTAGTTCAGCCGAGTCCCCTGCACTGAAAAACGGACTTCCCCATTTGTGACTGGCACGGGTAGTGAGGGTGATGGCCTCACTGGAAGTACAGAAATTAATCATATCTTAGTCCTGCCAATCGGCTCTGTCGTGGGCCTGGTGGTGTGCCCCTCAGCCCCTGCCTCAGACCGCAGCTGTGTTTTTAAGTTTTGGAAATCAGACTCTACCGGCTCTCAGGCTTCAATAAAATATCTTGGTTGTGACAAAAACTGAATCTTTTCAGCAATTGGCATCTTTTCCGTAGCAATTTGACACGCCCCAAAGCGTGCACCTTGTCGACGGCTGTTAAGATGAGCCTGAAACGCATCGCAGTGGTGCATGCTGCATGCTCATTTCTCTCCTGTTCATCCCATTTTTTATTTCCCAAACCGCCAGCCCAGAGGGCCCTGAGCAGCAGTGAACAATTCGGTTCCCTGTTGCTTTGTTTTTGGAGACTGGGTTCTGTCGCTGTTGTTACTGTTTATGCGGTTGGTTGGGCTGTTTTTTCCCTCGTCTCTCCCATCCTCCACTTCTCTCCCTACCTGAACTTTTCCACTCCTCAATATACCTCCTCTCAACACTTATTTAACCTATATGTCACCGTCTCTTCTGCCTTAAGGCAACCACCTCTATCCCCTTTTTAGTATCTTGGGTTTCCAAAATACTCCAAGGTAAACCTCACAAAACTAAAGAATCCTAGCTGGGACCCACTGTAAGAGGAAACATAATGGCTTCTGTCTTTCTTGGCTTGAGCTACCTGCCTAAGTAGAATCTTTTCCAGATCCACCCATTTTCCTGCAAATTTCAATTTTTCATTTTTCTTTATGGCTGTATAAAATTCCACTGTGTGCATGTGCCATATTTTCATCATCCACTTACCAACTGGTTAGACAGCAAGGTTGATTCCATTTCATGTCTGTTAGGAATAGAACATAAAGGACTGGAGATGTGGCTCTGTGACAGAGTGCTTGCCTAATGAGCGCAAGGCTCTAGATTTGATCCTAGCACTGCAGTAGAAAAACAGGAAAGAAGGATAGGTGAAGTGAAAGTTTCTGGACTCAGTTTGGTCATGTGATATTTTGCCCAGGTTGGCTTGTGAGAGAGCACGTGATGTGTTGCTCTCTCATGCAAGGACCATGACTTTGGCCACCTGAGAGCATCCGTGGGTGGACTTTGAGAAGAGAACATACATGGAGGCCTAGGCAGAGTGTAACGTCGCTTTTGGATCAACATCGCTGCGCTCATCTTTGTCCTTCAATACTTGGTTATACAAGATTGTTTCTTCAGGAAATCCAGCTGAGTCTTTTGGCGTTCGTGTTGGCCTCCTGACTGGACTGTTGGTACCCTGATGACTGAGTCTGGTAATCCCCTAACAACCCACTGACCCTAATCAGCAGGAAGCAGATAAAAAAGGACTCTAGCCCTTTTCCCTATTGGTCTCCTACCTAAGGTGGTGGGGGCTTGGAAGGGAGCTTAAAGAACCCTAAATAAAGTAGGCTTGGTGAAAATCTAAGCCTACAGCAAGGTAAAGAAGGGAAGGGGTAACGAGAAATAAAAATGCAAGACAAAAATTCAGAGCAAGGCAATTATCACAAGGAGAGCCAATTACTTTATTTCTGGAGTTTGAAAAACGTAGAACAAGGACTTCAATTATTTGACTTGTTTGTGTAAAGAAAACCTACATGCCTAATGTATTAAAAATAAAATTTAGTATGATATAAATATTATTGAAAATATTAAACAATGTTTCCAAAATATCTTCTGCTCATATGTTCTAACATTAAAAAAAGAAAGGAAAAAAAAAAAAAAAAACAACAACAACAACAGTGACTGGAAAGATGGATCAGCAGTTACAAGCCAGTACTGCTCTTGCGGAGCCCAGCTTTGGTCCGCAGCACACACAGCCAGCTCACAAATGCTGCAGATCTGACTCCAGAGGAGGTGGCACCCTCTGCTGGACTCCATGCGCACCTGCACTCACCTGTGCACAGGTACAACAGACAGGTGCACACGCGGTTTTGTTTGTTTTACATCTGAAAGGTATCTAATACAGCAAATACAAAGTGAGGCTATTTTGTCCTACAGACAGAGTCAAAAGCTGCATAGAGATCAAGAATTTTCTGTCCCTGGTTTCATTTTTCTTTAAGCTGAATAAATAACTTATCACTGGGAGAGAGATCCCAAATCCATTCAAACATGAATAGAGAAAACCATTGTCTCTATAGAAGAAATGTGGTCCTTAAAACAGCTGCTGAGGAGAAGCCCGTGCTTTGGCCAGCAAAGCCCGCCAGTGCAGAGATGATTACACAGCGGCAGCCTCCCAGGGACCTGAGCATTTCCCATTAGAGCTGGCCGAGTAGGTAGCAAGTCCCCCTTCGCAGGCTGTCCGGCATACAGTGCGCAGAATGTTCTGGCCATCAGCTCTAGTCACAGCGCTTTCCACACAGTTCCCACTTGCGAGCTCCCAGCACTTTGAATGAGTGAGCCAGAAGTGAGCCACTCTGCTGTGCTGTGGTGTCATTCTCTGGAAGCAACCGACCTCATGGTACAGGGTGCAACATTTTGGCCAGAGGTGGAGAACTAAGTAATGAAATCGGGGTGTCTCAAACGTTAGGTGGTCGTTCAAGACAGGATGTCATTTTCACTATTTCACTCTGAGGAAATTTCTCTACCAACCTGTAATGTAGGAGATCATGACTCTGTGACGACAAGAATAGTACTTGGATCACTTTGTTGTCCTCAAAACAAAGCAGCAGAGATTTTCAAACCACCTGCAGCCACCCTCCCACAGCTACTCAGTGTCTGCCTCCAACCCCGATTCAGAGTCTCCTCAGACTAGTGCAAGAAACAGCCCCTCTCACTCAGAACAAAACCCCACCTCCTGTTCCAAAGAAGCCAAGGGCTCCCTCATACTCACCCCTCCCCCACACTCAACCACACTCCTCCCTGCCTGTCCCAGAGTAAACTCTGTGCTTGCCATGTGTTTGCTCTTCTCCACTCACTTCCTGCCAAATCGTGTCAACTATCCCCTCAACTTCTTCCATGTCATAGGTGCCATCCCATAAACCACCAATATATTCACGTTCTTCACTCCCACACTTCCGCCACCCATCAGGCAGTTTCCTTCGCTTCACTACCAAGTATCCAGGCCTGAGCCTACCTTTTATTTTAAAATCTCTTTATTCAGAGTGAATCCTTACTTCTGGTCAGAATTCTGATGGTACGCTTTCTAAGTCTAAACAAGACTAAATTCTAAGTTAAATCAAGATAACAGAACTGCATTTCATAGGATAAGTGACTGCACCATTAAAGCAAAGAACCTTCAAATTAGGATGGCCTACCTCTCCTCCCCCCCAAAAAATGTGTATTCCATATTCCATTCTTTCCGTAACAGTCCTGAGATCAGAGGGCCAGTTACCAGGGCATCCATGTCCCATGACCACTTGGAAACCCAGGACTTTCCCTTTTGTGGCTCATCTGGTTTTAATGTGTATTTGAGTCACCTGAGGCTTTGGTTAAAAATGCAGTTTCTAAGGGAGATTCGTCCTCAGACTTAAATGCAAAATGTCACTTCCTAAGCTGGAGAGCTGGAGCACTTTAAGAGCTCACATCTCCCAGAACCTGGCCATCCCCAAACTGTTAAGATACTGAATAGTGATCACTTTCTAGTCCCGGACGGTTATAAACTCACATTATTGTGAGTTAAAAAAAAAAATTATAAAACATGGCATTACTTACAACCAAATTCACAAACATGTAGTTAGGTTATAATTTAAAATTTGATTTTTTTGGGAGTTTAGCATGAGTACTGTATTTGCATCACATCCACTCCTTCCTCCCTGCTTTGACTCAAGTTCCCACCGCTCAGATTTACGCTCTCCTCCTCTTTAAATATGTGTGTATATTTTATCTGCCTCAATATACCTGTATACCCATCCATCAAACCCACTGAGTCCAGTCAGTGCTGCTCATATGTACACATATTTAGAGCGGCCCATCGGGGACCTATCAGTGAACGCTCTCCCAGAGAAAACGGATTCTCCTCTCAGCAGCTCTAGTTGGCTGTGGCTCTTCACAGAGCTGTGAACCTCCTCAACCCGTGTGGCTGTGCTACCTTGCGCTGTCTTTGAGCAGGTCTTATTTAGGCAGCCATAATGATTCCAAAGGTGCGCTTCCCTGTCATGTCCAGGAGCTAACAGCAGCCATCCTGCTCCTCTGGCTGATAGACGCTTTCCACCACTGCCCTCCTCCTCAGTTTTCCCTGAGCCTTAGGTATGAAGACTGCATTGAAGAAGCATCCGCTGGCAAAATGAAACTCAGAAAAGATTAATTTCTTCAAAACATAATATCCAGAGTTCCAGAAATGTTCACTACTATTGATAATGTTTTGTTTTGTTTTGTTCTGTTTTTTAATGAAGTTTCTGATCTAGAAGTCAGGGAGAAGGCCTGATTTTGCATTCCTAACAGGTTCGTGACGAATGCTAGCCTGCCAGATTATGAATCGCTCTCTGAATAGAAAAGCTCTAGGGTATCGGCTCTTCTTGGCTACTCAAAGCTGGGCACAGGAGCTCTGTGTCAAGGACATGTCGGAGAATGTGGGCATTGGCATTCATGGCTCAGTCTCAGAAGGCGTTCCTGTCTGCTGAGAGTCTGCTGGATGTGAGAAAACTGGGCACGTGCGTAGTTGTTACTTTTTATCCGTTGTGGTATTTTTTGAGAGGGACTGAAAATGCAGAGCAGACATGTTTGGCTATAGAGCACGCCCCAAAGCCAAGACCCTTGCTGAATGCAGTCAGATACTTCAGCTACACTGGAGTCAAAGGTTTGGAATGGGAAGGGCTAGTGTCCTGCACAGGTGGCCAGGTCAGGGTAAGAGTGAGGGTGCTGCCTTGAGCCGCCCATTAGGACCTGAAGACAGTAAGCATCCCAGAGGGCAATGACAGTTCGGGATGCCTAGGACCGAGAAGTCTCCCGCCCGTTCCGATTTCTTTTTGGCCTGGGTTTACAGCCACGTGGCCATGTATAATTCAGAGCAGAGTACACAATGAAAGACCCCGTCTGCCTGAGCAGAGGTTGCCTGCAGTGTTGTTATACTACATTTTTCTAAATTTGCTCTGTATTAAAGCACACGTTTTAGAAAAGACTTGGAGGTTAAATTCTAGTCCTGCTGTTCTCTGTGAGACCAGAGGCAAAATACGTTCTTCTCTGTTCCTCAAGATTTTTCTCCCAGTGGTAGCCTTACAAATACATAACGGAGCTGGAAATTCCTCCCACTGACACTGTAGCTGCTGGAAATTTGGGCATAAAGCAAAGCATTGTTTTCATGCAGGAAGTAATACTGTACAACTGCAAGCTTATGAACCAATTCATGTCTAGTCATGAAGGCAGAGAAAATTCAGTGATGTCTTCTACTGAACACTTAATCATGATAATAAACATCTATATTACTGGTTAAAAATAGATTTTTCTAATACTTACCCCATGGTACATTCTAAAGATTAAATGTAATAATATATTTAGAATTCTCACATAGTACCTGATGCACAGTAATTTTTAAATGTCATATTACGTCAAATATATGTATACATACATATATACATTCTTCATGACATTTACTTCCTTAAAACACTAATCTCACCAACATAACCCAATATTAATTTTCCGTCACTGTAGTCTTGCTTCTCTTCTCTTACCCAAGACTTGAAAAACAGGCCAGTGACTCTGACAACCATATGATAGTGTAGAAGAAACATGTCTCAAGCTACCCTTGAAAACAAGAGCCCATGAGCAGCTTGTCATCAACTGCTCCTCTGCTCAGCTCTCAAAGAACACAGAGAGAGCAGGCCAATCCCGCCTGAAGCCTCCGTGTTCAGACACATCCCGAAAGGCCCACAGCGTGGGTAAGTCATGTTGTGGCTTTCCACTCCCAACACTTGACCTAATTGAAAACTCTGTGAAACTGGGTTCCTCAGTTAAGGACAACCTTGGATCAAAAACGAAAAAATTGACAAAAAATTCAAGTAAGTATAAATGGTAGACTCTGCTCCAGTCTAGGAAATTGCCAAGGAGAGAGGACAAAGCCAAATGTCAGGACAATGATGCTCCCGTTTCTTCTATTAGCATCTTCTGACAACAAAACATCCCCTAAAGATGATTTCCTGTGCCTCCCCTCCATTTCCAAAAGCACATCACCCCCCCCAAGCTGGTGTCCACATCCATCCAGTCAGCTGGAAGCTCCAAATGGCCGAGGTATGGGAAAAGGACATTCATTGAGGAACTTCCTCTCTCTGGAATGGAAGCAATAAAAGCATTCTCCCATCCAGTCACTCTTTTGCAGATGAATTCCTCAGTGTAAGCAACAAATTCCTTCTGTATGCCTGGCATGGAAGAGATGTGCCCTTATACCCTGAGCTAGAGGTCAAGCCTTCACACCTGGCCAAGACAATCCCCATGATACTTGTCCTCCTAAGGGTCCTTTGACTCTAAGAACATGGCTTGGAATGTGCTGCAGCGTCTAATTCAGGTAAGCAGGTGAGTAAATTAAAAGACTGCCACAAGGAAGTGGGGGGTGGGGATCATACTACACTCCTCTAGAATGAGGAGCTGAGTTCCGTCCCTGTGCAGCTGAACATACCTGTATTCCCAGTGCTGGGGAAGCAGAGACGAGAAAAATCCCTGGGGCTTGCTGGTCAACCCTGTCTAACTGAATCAGTTAGCTCCATGTTTAGTGAGAGACCCTGTCTCAAAAACACAAGGTGGTGAACTTGAGAAAGATAGCTGCTATTGATCTCTGGCCTACACACACACACACACAGAGAGAGAGAGAGAGAGAGAGAGAGAGAGAGAGAGAGAGGGACTCAAGTTCAACAAAGAGTTGAACTGGGTCTTCGTTCTCCAGGGACCAGTTAAGCACGTGAAAGGGTCACAGGAGCAGGGCCGCCACTGGCAAGGCCTCTGTGCCAGGCCTGCTCCAAACACTTAGCCTACACCAGTCCATTCAGGGTTCACACTCCCCTGCCGATGGGAATTACTGTTTTCTCCATATGATGAGGAAATAGACATGTAGAAAAGCTGAGCAGAACAAAGCACTTCATCCAAGATCTCTCAGCTAAACTCAACATTTCCCAACAAATTCGCAGTGCTCCTGCACAGTGGCTTAATGAAACGACTGACTGTGTGCTGGTTCTGACATCAAAAAAGCTTTGGCATAGAGGAGACATGTAGTTAAAAATGTTGCAGTTATCATACTGGCCTATGAGCATGATTGGTCTTTGTGTTTTGTATACTCTCTCCCCTCCCCCAGCCCTGACCACCACGTTGCTTTTTCTGGGGTGTTTGCAAAACAAAAGACAAAAGTGACAAGGGTTTTAATCAAACGGGATGTGTTAGCTGTACTGTGCCTGTATTGCTATGTGACTCTGAAGAGGGCCCCACTAATGCACAGCCACCTTACACAGCAGCTTCTCTGTAAAGTGGAGAAACCATGTTTGAATCGTGTCAGGCACGGCAGCATAATAGAGAACCCTACCACAAGGGGATTTCTCGTGTATCTGTAATGTTCCAGTAATTAAGTCTTGGAAGCATTTAAGACAGTCTTCAATATGTATACTCACAGTGCAGCCCTAAAGAAAAACTCCATTTCAAGTCATGCTCCAACAACAGTGAGCAAATGGATTTGAATTGTTAGAGACTATAATAGTAAAATACAGTGTTCTCCCAAGAAAAAGATTGCTTGTTCAGACTTGCAGCTTATAGAAGCCAACTTTGGAAAAAATATGTAATTTTCTCCTTGCAGTACATCAGATAGTCTAACACACAAAGCCAATTACTTATGATGTGTGTGTTGGGGGGTATATGTGTTTGTATGTGTCTGTGTAAGCTCATAAGCAAAGGTTCAAAGTTCTTGGCAATAAACTACAGAAAGAACAACTAGGAGACTATATATATTCCAGTAGTAAAAAGATAAACATTAATTTAAAAATATATTTTGCCTAAGTTTCCATTACAGATGCAAGAAAAAAAGTTTTCTTGCATTTTCTGCCTGTTTTATTGTGGCAGCCAAGATTAAATAGAGGAATACAGAGAAGGAAAAAACAAACAAACGAACAAACAAAAAAACTCCCTGCCCTTTTTCCTCACCTCTTTACCCACTCTGTGCTCTTAAAGTCTACTTAATTTTTCAGATCCCAGCTGAAGGATTGCCTCTCCCAGAAAGCCCTTCAGACCTCACCACTCTCTTTCACATCAAGTTGGAAGTTCCCCCCTACCCCTTACTATCATATCATCCCTCTACTCTGTCTTATTCCGTTCAAAATGAATGATCATCACATATGCATTTGCATATACCTAGATACAGTATGATTGAATGAATGTGTGTATTTATGTTACATGACAGGCTAGTCCTGTTCTCCTAAGAGTTTGTGTTTTCTTTCTAGGTCACCTACATGAATCAGAAAACCAATTGTCACAGTGTTTCCCCATAACAATCAGTTTCTATGAAAATAAAGCCTCAAGTATTGTTTCCATTTGGAGAAACTGTATGGACCCTCTGTACAAAGGTAGGAGGACTACGGAAAGACTTCCTCCACAGTCATGGTCTTCATCCAATAACTGTGGTTCTGAAATTGCTTTACAAAGCAAAATTCTGGTATATTTCTATTGGTTATGTGAGAATTACTGGTATTTCACCACATACAACCATGTTACCTGATTAACCAAACTTCTGTCTGGAAAACCTTTAATTTCAAACCGTTACGACATAAAGTTGGTGTTCTTGTTTAAACCTTTGACTACTCTATGGTCAGTAAGTGTTTAATGATAACAGTGATGATTGTGATAACAGCGATAGAAAAGAGTAATGAGAAGAACACGTAGCTAGGAGCTCCCACTGGCCCTCAGACAGCTTTAAACATGTTTTATGTGAGGCTTGTTTTCATAGCTAGACAACAGCATGAAAGAAATCCCTAGTTTAAAAAGAAAACCAATTCTGAAAGATGCTGTTGACATCTGTGACCCCATGGAAATTATTTCAATCTGTGGGCAGTCTGTTTTCAGTACCCTTTGCAGAAAATGCAGCCAGTTTGCTGCCATGTTCCACCTAAGCCGGAAGCCACTCTCAATTCCTAGCTCATGAAAATTAAAATAACCTAAGCAGGGTGATCACACCAGCATTTTCTCCAAATGTCATAATAATTACTAAGTTGTCCCGAACAGAGACGAGAGAATTTTTTTATTTTCTCTTGATCACATACATATTTCACACACGAAAACCCAGACTCAAGCTGCTTCTCCCAACAACTCTGGTTGACTGGGAGCCATATAAAACCCCTCACCTTGTGTGAACACAGGAGTCAAGCTAGGTGGGCTGGGGACAAAACAGAGAGCAGTAGAAATGGAACCATCTCACAGTCAGCATTTTGACAGCGCTCCCTCATGCCACTGTGCACACTGCCTTGTTCTGTGATGTAAAGAGGCCAGAGGTTAACCAGCTTCAATTTGACGTGCTTATTGAGTGTTTTCTAGTTGTTTGCATATTTCAAATGAAAAGAAACAAGAAACACTTCAAAGTAGTGCAACATTTCCTAGTGACGACTTTAACTCTTTAGAGACAATTTTTCGTCTAACTTTGAGTTTGTTTGGTCTTTTTCCTTAAACTCACTAAAGCCATATTTAATATATAAATTCTTAGTTAGTTGGTTTTCTCTTTTAGTTTCACTGGTGATTGACTGACGTTGAATGAATTTCATTTTCTTAAGTGGTGAAGGATAAAATAACGCCTGCAGTTAAAACGAACACAACCATCACCCCTATCAGTCTCCCCCTCTACTGTTACAGTCCATCCTTCTTATTCTGGATCCAGCTCGTCCGTGGGCAACCACTAATGTGCTTTCATTCACTGTAGATTAGTTTACATTTTCTAGTGTCTTATAGGAATTGGCTCATGTAATCTATGGTCTTTTCAGTCTGGCTCTTCCCTTGGCATAATTATTGTCCAAGTTATTCATGTTGTTCGGTTGTCAATAGTTGGTGTCTGCTTATTGCTTATTATTACCCCACTGTTCAGTTACACAACAATTGCTCATTCGGCTGCCGATGGACGTTTGAATTATAAATGCACTTTGTTATCACCAACAAAGCTGCTGAGGCTGGAGAGATGGTGCCGTAGTTGAGAGCACTTATTGGTCCTACAAAGGACCTGGGTTCAGTTCCCACCATTCACAGTGGCTCACAACCATCCGTGACTCCAGTTCCAAGGAGCCTGATGCTCTCCTGTGACCTGCCGAAAGCATCAGGCACACACATGGTGCACGTATACACACATGCAAGCAAAACACTCGTCCACATGGTGTACAGTAAGTCAAAAAGATTTTAAGTGAATAAATCTCCTATTAAGAGTCTTTCTATGGATTATCTTTTTCATTGTCTTCTTAAGTAAAATGCTTGTGTCATAGACTGGATATATTTGTTTCTAGTGTTCATGCCATTTTACCCCCCACCAGCACACAGGACGGTCCAGGTGCCCCACCTCCTCACCGGAAGTTAGTATGGTCAAGTCCTTTTACTATGCCTGGTCACAGTTTCCTTTGAGAAAGAGAAATTTATGATTTTGATTAAGATCAACATCAAATTTTGGTACAGTGTTATATCTAAGTCTTGCTTTTGTCTGGTTTTGATCACTCACTTTGTAGATTCAGGCTTTGTATTTAGGTCTATGATCCATTTTGAGCTCATTTTATAACTTCAAATATGAGGTTTAAATGAAAGATGTTTGTTTGGTTCTGAGTTTAGTTAATGGTTACATTCAGAAGTTTCAAATTTTACCTAAGGTCAAGAAGCAAATAGAATCATAGTATAAATTTTAACAAGGAAAAGAAGGCACTTTAGGTTGAACTGTAGAGGGCAGAAGACCAGCATTTAACTCTACTCCACCGCTAACACAAACAGAATACAAGCACTAAAAAGGCATCAGGCAAATGAAAGAGCAATGCCTTCTAGTTATGGTGGCACGTGCCTACAATTCAAACACTTCGGAGACAGGGGCAAGAGGATGGCTGAAAGTTGGAGGCCACTCCAGTGTGCATAGCAAGTTCTAGGCCAGCAAGGACTACACAGCTAAACCCTACCTCAAAAAATAATAAATAAATAAATAAATGTAAAGAAAAACAAAATTTTAAGAAAAAAAGTAGAGGAAAGGGGAAAAGATAAAATGTTTAGGAATCCTCCAGGCCACGGAGGAAGAGGATCCAGGCAGTCCTGATGAGACTTAACAAGCTATGGGCAGATGGCAATAGTGCAGAACTCTCCCTTTCAGTGGACTATGGGAAGGGGATGAAGGGAAGAGGGAGGGAGGATGGGCATGGGGGAGTTGAGGGAGGGGCATCAATCAGGATATATAATGAATAAATTGTGAAGAAAAAATAAAAATTAAAAAAAAAAGTTTAGGAATTTAGACTTCAGACCCCAGCACCCACACAGCAAGCCATGCACAATATCACAGTTGCCTCTGACCTTGGCACTGTGGTGAGCAGAAACAGAATCGCTGGGTGATCCTGAGTACCAACATAGCCCAAAGCATGAGCTTCGGCTTCAAGAATACAACCTGCCTCAAAGGAAGAAAGTAGAGTGTGAGAAAAGTGCCTGCCTCTGGCGCCTGCATTTGTACCAGCACACGAGCATGCGCACACATCACACACATGTGCAGCCATCACACACATGTGCAGCCATCACACACATGCACCACAAATATGCACACAGGGAACTTGTGTGGTGGTGCATACCTGTTTATAATCGCAGCTCTTGGAAAGTGCAGGAAATCAGAACTGGAGTTCAAGGCCACTGCTCAGGCACATCATGAGTTTGAGACCAGCACGAGTGGTCAGAAAGAGTGAGAGTGAGAGCAAGAGCTTTCATTAGCAGCTTTTCCAGCTTCTGTGATAAATGCCCTGAAAAAAAAAAAGCAGCTTAAGGAATGGAGGGTTTACTATTTCATCACGGTTTGGTGTTGCAGTCCAGTCCATTATGAGGGAGGTCACGATGGCAGGCTAGCCGTGTTGCATCCACAGCTAAGAAGCAAAGGATGACAAACATTTATGCTCAGCCAGCTCGCTTCTCTTTTTATACAACACAAGGTCCCAGCCCAGAAAAGAATGCCTCCCAGTGGGCCAGTTCCCCACGTCAATTAATGGAATCAACATAATCTTCCAGAGGCCCAGAGACCCCCCAGTGACTCCAGACACCAAGTTGACAATGGATGTCAGTTTCTTGGTGAGAGGGAGTACCAACCAGAGCATGAGAGAAGAAACGGAAACTACACAAAGAACATAAGAAATGTGAACACAGCAGTGTGTGTGCAAGGGGAAGGAGGGTTCAGAGAAGAGATATGAACAAGAATTCTGCGGACCTGGACGAGAGGCTTCAAATGCTGCCGGAAGATCTCAAACTACAGATTTAAGAAGCTCTTTGAACGCGAGCAGATTAAATACCAAGAAAACCACACTTAAATGCATTGTGCAAGACTCCTTAAAACTAACAAAGACAACTCGAAAGCAGAGAGAAAAGACACATTGGCTCTAAAGAAACAACAATAAGGCAGTTATTGGCTTGTCAATGGAAAGCAATGAAACCAAACAAAATGGATTGATTCCTCTAAGTACGGAAAGAAAATCACTCTCAACTTGACATACACTTAGCAAAAATACCTTCCAAATGGGAAAGGAAAACAAAGGCATATTCAGGAAATGGAATCCTACCAAAGACCCATTCTGAAATAAGTGTTCAGCTCGGTGCAAAAACATGTAGTACAGTCCTGCTTGGACCCAGGAGCTCCGGGCCAGCCTGGGAAACACAGCAAGACTTCATCCCTTCGTATTTTTTTTTTATTTTATTTTTTAAGTTTGGTGCCAAAATGAAATGATTCCAGATGTATGTACAGAAATGTAGGACAGAGTGAAAAGCGTGTAGTTAATTGTATGAAGTAAATATATAGTCGTGATGTGGTCAAATGACTGGTGACTTCATAAAGCAATGATGATATTATAGGTTTTAAACATAGTTGGAAATAAAGTGACTAACACTGTCGGCTCTGCCCAATGCTTCCTGGCCCGTGAAAGCTCCTCTCACACATTCCCGCAATGATGCCAATGACCAAACTCTTAAAACATCTGCCAATTCAGTGATCCCGAAGGAGTTCCTGGCCTTGTGATTCCTTATCCCTTGAAAGTATTTTTCACATACTAACTATTGGGGTTTCCTCTATCACTCTACTGTTTATAACATTTGCCTGTTGAAGTCCTTTGCTTTTTTGCATTGATTTTACCTTTAACTTACTCCATATACCAGCCACTGATCTGGGCTAGATAATAGAACTCTTCACTCATAGAGAGAACAAAGATATTCAGAGTTCTTTTTCACTAACAGTCAATAAACTCAGTTTAAGGAAATGTATTACAAACATTCTTTCAAAACGTTGGGTTTTAACTTTGTGATGACCTTGCTATTTAGGTTTTAATGTAACTAGCACGCTTATTTCCCTTAATGGCTTATGCCTCAAAACATGGAGAATAAAGAAAACCTTTTATTTCAATTAATTTCTGTATTTCATATAAGGTACATGTCAATAGAATCCACGTGATGCTTTGACACATATGCACATTACACAAAATCCAAGTCAGATGAGTGGAGGCCCAGCTCATGGGGCTTCTGGCAGGAGCAAGGACCCATGGGTCACTTAGCTAACGCGTTACCCTGGCAAAGAACATCTCAGCATTCTGTCTAAGTGTTCAAAGTTTCAAACTGACTCCAAAAGTATTGTCATTTGGTGGAGGAAATTTTTCTCTTTTTTTTTTAAACATTTATTATGCCTTTGCAGGAGACACAGGACACAGACATGTCGCCGTGCACACGTAGGGGTCAGAGGACAACTCACAGGAGCCGGTTCTCTCTTTCCACCATAGAGGTTCCCAGTGCCCTTCCCCACGGCACCATCGCGCCAGCCCCTGGTGGAGGAAGAGAGTTCCACATCCAGGTGCTGACATGGTTATCGTCTTTACCCAGGTTCACAGTGGGGGAGAGCAGGAGGTAGAGCAGAAAGAAACAAAAATAAGCAGTTTTTCGTTTAAGGGAAAACTGAACCTGGTTACAGTTGATGACAGGGCCTGTGCCTTCTAAGACAAGTGTGGTATCGCAGACCTATCATGCCAGCCCTCAGCAGGTAGAGGCAGAAGGGCTGCCAACAGATCACGGCCAGACTGGATTAAGTAGAGAGTTTTAGGCCAGCTAAAACCATATGCCGAGACCTTACTGCAAAGTTTAAAAAAAAATAACCAAAGAAACAATTCTGGTTTTCTCCTCTTTAATTCTTTTAGGATTTAGCTTTTTGGTGTGAAATAGATATCCAAATCTTTTCTCTCTAGGTAGATAATTTTCACATTACTGTTTATTAAATGGCCTATGATTTTCTTATTGATGTTTGCTAATACATATGTTATATGCCAATAGCTCAAGCATAGATAGTGTGCTAATATTGCATTTTTCCTTGTGTGTGCACACACTGACAATTGAAACCAAGGATTCACACATCCTACCCGAGCACTAGGCTACTGAGCTACACCCCAGCCCACACCGTTTCCTTGCTATCACTTCATATAAAATGCTATCATACAAATTATTCTTCAATTATTTGGGTTTTTTTTCCTAGTGCTTTATTATTTTATATGGATTTTAGCTGCAGCTTGTCAATCTCTTGGAAAAAAAACTATAGAATTATTAGGATAAATTAAGATTGTGGATTAATTTGGGAAGAATGACATTAACAAGTCATTTACAGGCTTCACGCCTATAAGTTTACTACACACCGTCAGTAAGGTCTTAAAATGCACCCCTTTAACATCTTTTTAATAGTATTATATACAAACAGTAGATGCTCTAGCCAAAAGTCCTACCTCTCAAAATACAATTGGGAACTCTTTGAAAAGAACCACACAATTTTTAGGTGTCCCAGGGCTGCTTCTGTCCCTGGGTAGCCCATAGACAGGGGCTGGACCTGGGGAAGGGCATCCGCCAGGGGCCGCGGAACAGAGCATCCCGGAAGGCGGGAAGAGCAGCTACCCCGTCAGACAGAGTGTTTCCTACTGCCCGGCAGAATAATCAAACCACGCCATAAGCGGCCCTCATAATCAGGCATTGACGTCTGTGGCCATTGTATCCTCTGAGAAGCTAGCCATTGGAAACAGAAAATACTGAAATCAAAAGATACTGAAGTTGCCATGTAAATTGTTAGTTCTTGTGCTGTCTCCTCAGACCACTGGTAAGGGAATGTATTACTACAAAGGAATTTTATATTATTTTATATTTATATTTATGATATTTAATATTACCATGAATGTTAATAATTAGCCACTTTATAATAGCTATTATCTAGATTCATGACCATTTTATGTCCATAATTTACAAATGGAACTCTGTGTGGTTTGGGTTGGTTGTTTCAAGACAGGGTCTTACTATGTGGCCTTGGCTAGCCTGGAGCTCACCGTATAGACTAGGCTTGCCTCAAACTCACAGAAATCCACCTGCCTCTGCCTCCTTAGTACAGGTATTAAAGGCGTGTGCCACCACACCATACCACAACCAGAATTTTCATGGCCCACAGAACTGGTGTGACCTAGCTTCCGTGAGCTCATATGAGAAGAGATTTCACCTTCCTTTTGTACTACCTTCTATAACAAACCAGTAACTAAGTCTTCAATGCAAATACAGAAATTATTCCAGATAGTGTGTGTGTGTGTCTATAAGTGTGTGTGCCTGTGTGTCTGTGTGTGTGTGTGCACGTGCCTGTGTGAGCGTGTGTGTGCATTTAGACCAGAGGACAGCCTCTGCCCTATTCCTCAGGCAGTGTCCATAGATGGCATTTCTCATTTCCTGAAGTTCACTGAAAGAGCTATCCTCGCTGGCCAGCAAGCCGAGGGGGCCAGCTGCCTCTCCCAGTGCACTCGGGTTCTTAGGTGAGTTCTGGGGAGCAAAACCACATCTCCATGCTTGGATGGGAGCACTTTACCAACCACACTGCCTTCCAAGCTGCAGCAGTGAGGTTTTTTTGTTTTTGTTTTTGTTTTTTAATTTTTAAATAATTTTATACATTCACTTGTATCCCAGCTGTAGCCTTCTCCCTCTTTCCCTCTCAATCCCCCCTCCCTCCCTCATCTCCTCCCTGCCCCCTTCCGAGTCCACTGAGAGGGGGTGTCCTCCTCTCCTTCCATCTGGTCCTAGCTTACAGGTATCTTCAGGATGGTTACGATGCCCTTATTTGTGGCCTAGCAAGGCTGCTCCTCCCTCAGGGGTGAGGGGAAGCCCATGAGTTCATGTCAGAGACAATTCCTATTCCCCTTACTAGGAAACCCACTTGGATAGTGAGCTACCATGGGCTATGTCTGAGCAGGGGTTGTAGGTTATATCCATGCATGGTCCTTGGTTGGATAAACAGTCTCATAGAAGACCCCTGTGCTCAGATATATTTGGATGTTGTGGGGCTCCCTGTCCCCTCTAGGATATACTAATCCCTCCCTCCTTCATATGATTCCTTACACTCTGCTGAAGGTTTGGTTATGGATCTCAGCATCTGCTTTGATACACTGCTAGGTAGAGTCTTTCGGGTGCCTTCTGTGGTAGGCTACTGTCCTGTTACTTGTTTTCTCCTATTTCTAATGTCCATCCCCTTTGTCTTTCTAGATGAGATTGATCATCTTACCCCTGGACCTCTTTCTTGTTTATCTTCTTTAGGTGTAAGCAGTGAGGTTTCTAAAGAAATATCCTCCATGCCTGCATTAGTCTTCTTTCTTTATTATCCTTTGCCTACAAAGGGGGCTAGGGAAAAGACAGGTGTTTCCTTGGGCGTGGTTGGCAATGTTAGCTTTCTGTATCTCTTTATTTCCCTCACTCTGTTTACTACCAATTGGGCTTGGCATTTCTATTTGATCCTTTGCACTATCTGACTGCATCAATAACATTCTCCACACCTCTCACTGGTGTTTCACAGGTTCAGTTCTGGTTTTCGAATTCAAATATGCTGTCCATTGCAAGCTCTTTCCTGGCTTTAGCCCACCTGACCTTGTAGAATGTGCTTCTTTTTTTAATTAATTTATTTTTTATTAATTACAATTTATTCATTTTGTATTCCAGCTGTAGCCCCTCCCTTGCCCCCTCCCAGTCCCACCCTCCCTCGTCTTCTCCCATGCCCCTCCCCCAGTCCACTGATAGGGGAGGTTCTCCTCCCCTTCCATCTGACCCTAGCCTATCAGGTTTCATCAAGACTGGCTGCATTGTCTTCCTCTGTGGCCTGGTAAGGCTGCTCCCCCCTCAGGGGGAGGTGATCAAAGAGCAGGCCAACCAGTTTGTGTCAGAGACAGTCCCTCTTCCCATTACTATGGAACCCACTTGGACACTGAACTGTCATGGGCTACGTCTGTGCAGAGGTTCTAGGTTATCTCCATCAATGGTTCTTGGTTGGAGTATCAGTTTCAGAAAAGACACCTGTGCCCAGATTCTTGGTTCTGTTGCTCTCCTTGTGGAGCTCCTGTCCCATCCAGGTCTTACTATCTCCCCCTTCTTTCATAAGATTCCCTGCACTCTGCCCAAAGTTTGGCTAAGAGTCTCAGCATCTGCTTTGATACCCTGGTGAGTAGAGTCTTTCAGAGGTCCTCTGTGGTAGGCTCCTGTCCTGTTCCCTATTTTTTCCCTCTTCCAATGTCCATCCTGTTTGCCTTTCTGAGTGAGGATTGATCATCTTATCCAGGGTCCTCTTTCTTGCTTAGCTCTTTAGGTGTACAGATTTTAGTGTGTTTATCCTATATTATATAGCTAATATACCATCTGTGTCTTCTGCTTCTGGGATACCTCACTCAGGATGATTTTTTTTTCAGTTCCCACCATTTGCCTGCAAATTTCATGATTTCCTTGTTTTTAATTGCTAAGTAGTATTCCATTGTGTAAATATACCATGATTTCTGTATCCATTCCTCAAATGAGGGACATCTGGGTTGTTTCCAGATTCTGCCTATTACAAATAAAGCAGCTGCGAACATAGGTAAGCAAATATCCTTGTTGTATAATTGAGCATATTTTGGATATATGCCTAGGAGTGGTATAGCTGGACCTTGAGGTAGCACTATTCCTAATTGTCTGAGAAAGCACCAGATTGATTTCCAGAGTGGTTGTACAAGTTTACATTCTCACCAGCAGTGGAGGAGCGTTCCCCTTTCTCCACATCCTCTCCAGCATGTGTTGTCACTTGAGTTTTTGATCTTAGCCATTCTGATGGGTGTAAGGTGAAATCTCAGGGTCCTTTGGATTTGCATTTTCCTTAGCAGCAGGAATCTGTGATGTGGACTTCACCCTGCCTCAGCTGGGGCAAAACCTTCAAAGGCCTCATCCCTAGTGACATCTTGTGCCAGCAGAAGCCTTCTTCTCAAAGGTTCCACACCTCCAAGACATAGGTCAGGAACCAGTACCCAATGACAGCCCAAGTTTCTTTAACTCTTCTCTCACTTTCCAGAGGTCACTTTACAAAAGATCACAATTCAAATAACTCAATTCCTTATTTTCTGAGCCAGGGAACTAATTGTAAAAACTCAAAACAGAACACAGAGAAAGTTTTTTTTCATATCCTTTTATGCAGACTATCAAGTGAATTTACCTATAAGATCTGTCGCCCATGAGACTCCATCTCACTGGTCAATTTGGAGACTAGTCCCGCTTGAGTCCCTCTGGCATTACTATAGAGGAAAAGTGAAACTGATGACAGGCAGGCACCAAATAATGAGTGTCAGGTACACAAGACTGTAAAGTCTGTGTTTCATCCCCAAAGCAATAAATTTAAGTCTAAATTACACTTTAGATTTTCACTTTCAAAGAACCCTAGCAGTACAGAGAGAAGCAACAGAAATAAATTTCATTTGAAAATAATATAATGACCAATGTTTTATATGCCAATCCTAAAATACATATGTATGCCTATGTATATGTATATACAAATGCTGTAAAGTATTTACTGAACTATTGAATTTTGTGCCTCGTGTAATTGTGAGGCCCTCCAGTTTGTGAGTTAGAACTGACGCAAAAATGAAGACTTGATTCTCTGCAATCTTTTCCTTGAAAAATCTCCAGGGCAAGAGATAATAATGCAATGTGTTACGGCATCTTTTCAGTTTTTAAGCAATTTTATTAATTCTTTGAGAGTTCCATACAAACGCTTTGCTTATGTTCACCCCCTCTGTGTACTCCTCGCACATCCACCCAGGTTCACATCGTTGTCTTTGTCACACCCTCCAAGTCCAACCAGGACTGCCCACATGCTCTTCCAGGCGCCGTCTTCCACTGAACCGTTGGCAACAGACCATTGGCTTTACTCTCAAGGAAAGCTGACCCTTCCTCACCCAGCAGCTCACCCAAATGCTCCTCAGGGAGGTGGGGACCCCCTCTCCATGTTAGGAGTCGGTCTTGTGCATGCTGTCATGACTGCTGTGAGTACATGTGTGCAGATGGCCGGCTGTGTCCAAAAGCATGCTGCATTATTGCACCCGCCACCTCTGGCTCTTACGCTCTTCCTTCTCCCTCTTCCACAATGACCCTTGAGCATCAGCGCAGGCTCACAACTGGTCAAGAGAATAAAGGATTTTGGAATGCCCAGTGCTAAATGGATACTCCTGTGTTACATCCTCTCTTCCACAATCAGACTCACAATTGACCAGTTGTGAGTCTCTGCGTTAATCACCATCCCCTGTAGACAGAAGTTTTTATGATGAGGGTTGAGAGACACACTCATTGAAAGGAATAGGGGACAACTCATTAGTAGTGGATTTAATGTCCACACTTAGCAGAATAAGAGTGGTAGGTTCTCCCTAGGGTCCACAACAGACTGCCAGGCCTGGGTTACATCTTGTGAAGCAGGCCCTAAATCCAATCAGAAACTGATTGGTTTCTCCTATGATGTTTGTGCCACCATTGTACATTTCCGCCACATCGGTCATAGCTCTAGGTCACAAGATTCACAGCTGGCTGAATTGGTGATTACTTTTTCTCAGTAACATGGATAGCATCTTCCAGCACCATGGCCCCTGGCCAGTTTCCTCTTTCCATGTTCTGTGACTCGGTTACACTGTGTCTTTCGCAGCAGGGTCTTACCATCAGCTTCTAGAGAGGAACAGAGAGCACTGGCTGTAACCTGCGATGTCTAGGGGTCTACAGGAACTCAGTAGCCAATAGCTCCTAAAGAAGTAAGCCGTCCTGTTACCAGGCTTTCTCTTGCTAGCTCTGGGGTCTAGTAGGCACGATGCTGCCCCTTTATACGGGAACTCTAGTTACCCTATAATCTCACCCTTGAATCTCTTTATATATGTGTGTATGTGCATGCACATGGGTGTCTCTATATATTTGTATGTTAGAAAGCATTGACAGACAGTAGTTAAGTTTCCACAGGACTTGTTCAAAGGATCTTTAGTGCTAATTATTTCTTCTAGTATTCCATCCTCTTTGTGTCCATCCATCCCACACACCAATTTAACTCTTCCTGTCGCTGCTATGGAGATAACTACTCACACATGTCCCCTGATGCTCTATCCACAGTAGCCAGGAAACAGGCTAGATGCCCATCAATCTACGAACGCATAATAAAAGTCTAATAAATATTCACACATTGGACTACTATTCGTCCATTAATAAAAACAAAATTAAAAAATTCACAGGGAAATGGTTGTAGCTAGACAAAAATTATTCTGAGTGAGGTAACTCAGACAAACACCAAATGTCTTCTCTCATTTGTAGATGTTAGCTTTGAATCTTTAGGTGTGTGTGTTTAATTTTGAATGCCCATAGAGATTAGGACATTAGTGAGGAGCTACGAGAGAGGATGAGTGCTTTCCAAGTTTGGGAAAACAGGGTTCTAAAGGCTTAAGGGAGAATAAATAAATAAATAATTTGAAAACTAAGAAAGAACTCGGGTAGTACACACAGGCGGAACTACACACATGTTCTAGAAGCAGCAAGACCAGCTAAGATGTGTGGCAATCGTCCCTTGACCCTGAGCTTCCTGAGAGCTGGGAAAGTCAATCCTTCTTACAGCTGAGTCCTCAGGGCCTGGCACAGTATTTGACATTTAACAGACACTTGGTAAATCTCTGATAATTCATTAATCACCTAATTTTGTGAGAAAGAACCAAAGCAGTGGTTGTAGAGATAGAGAAGACAAAGCATACAAGTGTCTAAACAAGGAGGCACTGCATGTTGGAAATAAAGCAAAGGGAGAGATCCAGGATGACTCCCAGGTGGCTGGCCTAGGAGACTAGACAGGTAAAACAACCCCCACCCGGAGAGGAAATGAAGAGCTGCAGACATGTTTCCAGGAATACATAACGAATTCCATTTCAGACACATTGACTCTGAGACCCTTCTAAGGAGTCTTGTCCAAAAAGCAGCTGGCTTTGTGGGTACATAACTCTTGGGAGTAGTGGAGGTTACAGGTATCAGAGCGTCACACAGAAAAATGGAGAGTTCAAGTCTTTTTCTCCTATGATGTGCTGTATCCATCTTAAGCTACCCTAGGGTCTCAGAAAAATACTTTAAAAGACTTGAGCAGATCTGAAGAAGCCTCTTGACTAAAACTTGAGCCCCACTTGTAGGGAACTCAGTGACCCACCTCCATTTACGAGCCAGGCAATCCTTCATTCAGGAATAAGCACAATCAAGTATACCGACTCTCATAAAATAATGCCACTTTGAAGTAGAATGGAGTATAATGATGCACACACATACAAACACACACACATATAATAACACAATAAAACCCACACCTTGTATGCTAACTTAAACTTTGTTTTAATTACAATTAAATGTCAGTTTATACACATGAAAACGTAAATACCAACCCCTGCCATAACATGGCTCAGTCTTGAAAACATGCCAAGTGAATGAAGTCAGACACAAAAAAGTCACATATATTTATTGCATTCATATACAGGTCAACACAGACAGAATTGTAGTTACCAGAGGATGGGAAGAAAGAAAATGGCACTGACTATTACCAGCGTCAGGTTCCAAGAGGTGAAAGATCTCCGCTAAGAAAACTTCATGACACCAGAGAAGTCAATCAGAGAACGCCAAAAGATAGAAAGACTTCTCACAATCATGAATTGACAAATTAATATTATGAGAACTGGCTACATTTATACTCTCTACAAACTTAATGCAATCGCCATCAAAATCCCATTGACATTCTTCAAAGAATGAGAAAAATAATCTGAAATTCATACTGAAGCCCAAACCCATTTAAAAAATAACTAATATACAAAGCAGCCTTAGCAGAATTAGCAGTGCTAAAGGCATTGTGATATCGCAATACCCAATTTCAAACTATATTATAGAGCCATAGTAACTCACACATGGTACTGGCACAAAGATAGACCTATAAGCCCCTGGATGAGATCAAAGGCCCCAGGGACAAAACCCACGCACTTACAGTCACCTAACTTCAGTGTCAGAAGCATACATTGACAAAGAGACAGCCTTCTCAACAAACATAGAATGAAATGAAATCTGTATCACTTCACCCTGCACAAAGTCTAATCAAACTGAAGACTTTACATGAGACTTCTTACTTTGAAACTGTCACAGGGAAACACAGATTACCACCCAAAAATCTAGGCACAGACAAAAATTTTCTGAAAAGAGCTCCAATAATAAAAGAATGTTTTTTCAAAATTAGATAAATGGGATTACATGGAAAAAAAAAAACCTTCACAGCATAGACATAGTCAGCAGGATGAAAAGACAGTCTACAGAATAGGGGGACATCTTTACATGAGACAGAGGATTACTATCTGATAGATATATATATATATATATAATGGATCTAACATAGGATGTACAATAACCAAGATGTATCTGGGGTATGTATACATACTCAAAATTTAGGGTTGGGTACACTGCTCAGCGCTTGCTGCACAGTCTGAGGACTTGATCCCAGATCCCCAGTGCTCATGTAAAAGCCAGAAACAATGGTTCTCACATGAAACCCCAGCACTGAGAGGCAGGAATAGACATATCCCGGGAGGACCCTGAGCCTACTGGCTGGCTGAAACAGCAATCTCCAAGGTCAGTGAGAGACACTGCCTCAAAAATACAGTAGCGAGAAAGAGAGGAAGATTCCCAACATCAGCCTGTGTCATGCCATTCCTGCTCCATGCACACACACACACACATGCAGACACGTACACACACAGACACCACATAAAAGTATAACAAAAAAAAAAAAAGCCACAAAACTTAAAACCAAAAGTCAAATCACCTAATCAGCCAATGAGCTCATGAAGTTGTAGACAGTTCTCAAAAGAAGAGAAGAGCAGCAAATACTTGGGGGGAAGTATTCAAGGACAGGGCAGATGGCTCAGTGAGAGAGCTTGCCGCACAGCTTAAGCCCCTGAGTTCAAATCCTCAGAGCTTGATCAAAGAGGCTGCTGTTGTCCACGTGCCTTTCACCCCATGATAACACAGACAGATCGAGGAGTGCCTTCCTCTGACATCTGCATGCACGCACGGGAACACACAGCTACACACACACACACACCACTTAGGAAGCGTTCAGCATCCTTAGGCATCAGGGACAAGGAAGTGAAAAGTGCTTTATGACTCCATCTCTCCCCAGTCAGAACGACGGTCAAGAAAACCAAGGACAATAAGTGCTGGCCGACATGTAGGAAGAGGGGATGCTTATTTTCTGCTTGTAGTTGTGAACATATGTGTAACCACTCTAAGGTGAACATGGAGACTTTTCACAAAACTGAAAATGGAAGTACAGTGTGACTCCACTGTGCTTCTCTTGGGTAGATACCCGGAAGAGACCAAGTGATCACATTGCAGAGACACTTGTATGTCCATGTTGGTTGCTGCCCTACTCCACCATAGCGAGGAAATGAAACCAGCCTACATGAATGGATAAGAAAATGTGGTGGTGCCTGTACAGAACGGAATTCTACTCAACTCTAAAGAATAATAAAAACATGACATTTGCAAGGACATGGGGACAACTGGAAGTCACTAAGCAAAATATGCTAGATGCAGAAGGCAGGTACGAGGTGCGTCCGCCATGAAAGCCTAGACTATGTGTAGTGTTGTATGTGTGGGGGGCATTAAACTAGAAAAGGGGATCATGAGAGAAGGGGAGGCGATCCCAAGGCCATGGGAAGGAACGCATGTGACGTAAGAGCAGCAAGGAGTCACAGTGCTAGCCAGAGGAGGGCAGGGGACACAGAAGGAGGGGGAAAGGGAACAGACGAGAACAAAAGTTAATGACACATGTAAGACCGTGCCATAAGAAAGCTCTTTGTTCGCTAGCCTAAAAGATAAATAAGAATTAAAATGTGGACTGTCTTCTTTAAATTATGAAAGACATTTTGGGATCAGTGGTGAGGGTTGCACACTATGGATATATTAATAAGACCTCATAATTTTACAATTTGTGTTATATGAATTATATGCTTCGATTAAAAAAATAAGTTTAAATTCCTTATGCAGCGATGGTAAGGCCACCTTTGCTGCCTGTCCAACTGCAATTCAGAGCACATTTGTCTTCAGTAACACACCCGCCCTGTCGTCCATCAGAAAAGCTCACCTGGGAGTGTCTGCCCATCAGTTCTTGTCGGAGGCCCTCAAGTCCAAGAGCTAATGTCTGAAATGTGCTCGGTCCACTCGGTGTTTTATAGCCTGTTCCTGTGCAGAGTGCCGCGGGAGCCCACCTCCCCGGCGCCCTTGCAGCATTGGTCTCAAACTCCAGCAACACCCAGAGCGCAGATGAATGCAGCCGGGTGGCCTATCCCGTCTTTTCAGGTGACCCTGCCTTCTCAGAGGAGACCCCATTTGGTATTTTGACAGGTGGTTTCAGTTGGCAGTGTGACCCAACCTAGGATCACCCAGGGAGAAAGGCTCGGCGTGGGATGGTCTAGATCAGGGTGGCCTGTGCCGCGGCAGGAGGACAGTCCACCGCAGAAACCATTGGTTCTCAACCTTCCCAAAGCTGCGACCCTTTGACACAGTTCCTCATGCTGTGGTGACTCCCAGCCATAAAATTATTTTCATTGCTGCTTCATAGCTGTAATTTTGCTGCTGTTGTAAATCATAATGTAAATATCTGTGCTTTCCCATGGTCTTGGGTGACTCCTGTGACGGGATCAGGCATCTGATCCCCCAACTGGGTCACAACCCATAGGTTGAGAACCACTGTCATAGCAGCTCACACTATGAACTTCTTGTCTCTTCACTATTTCTGCACGCACCCTTGAGCTTCTCTCTCACTCTTTTCAAGAATAAGAGAGAATAGAACTTCTCATTGGCTAAGTTAATATTTTTATGTTACCATTGTCCAATAGAAAAATGGACTTTTTCCCTTAGAAAAATTTTAGGTCTGTTCATTGATTGGCTGGGCTTTAGTCAAAGATGCACTCTAGGTGTGGGTCCCATAAACTCAGTACTAAACTAAAAGATAAGCAGTTCCATTGTGGAAGGCGGGTGGTCAAAAGAGAGAGAGGATGAAAGAGAGAGAGAAATTAGCTACAGAGGAAGAGTGACCAATGGCTTATACCACTGTCAGTTAGTTCTGAATCCCAGACATTCTCTCTATTTTCGAAGCATAGAAAATACTCCTTTAAGTGTTCCTCAGGGAAATGTGCAGTGGCACATTAGTCTCGGGCTCTGTCAAGGAAAAACCGTCCTCTCGCCAAGGGCCGCTGTCCTTTCTTTTGACCAGATAATGAGAATTCTCTAATCCACGACTCCTTTTCTTGACTGTCAGGTAGCGCAGCACTAAATTTACTGTTCAGTTACCTAACTATATTAGGTCTCATCATCAGAGCATCTAATTCCTCCTTCTTTTGATACTTTTACAGTTCTAATTCCTAGCTGGCCTAGCTGTAGGGTACAAATATGTTTTATTCAAGCCACCTCAAATTCTCCTTGAAAGACAGGATTTTTATAAGCTCCACTAATAATACCTTGTATTTTTTAACTTTATTATTTTTCCATTATTAAAGTGATGAGTGCTTATTATATAAAATTTAGAAAAGGAGAGAAAAATTACCCATCTCCCTACCACTGTTCTCACCAGTAATTATTAACAGAGTTTTAAAAGTAGACAGAGGGCTGCCATCTTGTCACAAAACAGCTCGGCAGATAAAAGCACTTGCTGTGCTATCCTGATGAACTCAATCCCTGGACCCCATGTGAAGGTAGAATGAGAGAGCTAACCCAACAAAATTGTCCTCTGACCTACACAGACACACAGATACCCAAGAGTAATCATCCTCACCACCACATCGTGGTTATGATCAACTAATTTTTCTTTTTAAGGAAGAGAAGAGGCAAGTCATATAACAAGCTAGACCAAATGTATTTCTTATTAAAAAAAAAAAAGAAAAAAGAAAAAAAAAAACTCTTGTTAGGCCACAGAGGAGGACTTTGCAGCCAGTCCTGAAGATGCCTGACAAAACGGAGTCATATGAAAGGAGAGGAGGTCCTCCCCTATCAGTGGACTTGGAAAGGAGCAGGGAGGAAATGAGGGAGGGAGGGTAGGACTGGGGAGGGAATGAGGGATACAGCTGGGATACAGAATTAACAAAATGTAACTAATGAGAAAAATAAAAAAAAAAATCCCTGAAGATTTTAAATTGTGGACACAGTTCAAGGAGAATAAAAGTCTTTTTTTTTTCCTTTGATACAGGGTTTCTCTGTGTAGCCTTGGCTGTCCTGGACTCACTTTGTAGACCAGGCTGGCCTCCAACTCACAGAGATCTGCCTGCCTCTTCTTCCCAAGTGCTGGGATTAAAGGTGTGGATCACCACTGCCTCACAAGAATAAGAAACATTCATCTAAGAGATGCTGTAGAACACTTGACTAGCATGCCTGAGCTTCTGAGTTCAAGCCCTAATAGCAACAACAAAAAGAATAAAAAAAGGTTCTTGAAGCATTGGCAACGGTTATCCAAGATTTATTTTGTACAACATTTATTGGGCTAGAGAGATGGCTCAGTGGTTAGATGTTGCTGCTCTTGCAAAGGACTTGAGTTTGATTCCCAGCGAGCACACGACAGCACTCAACCACCCGTAACTCTAGTTCCAAGGGGTCTGCCTCACTCCTCTACCTCCACACAAGGTGCACAGACATACAAGCGACAAAACACCCAGAAAATACACAAAAAACAAAGTGAACATATTTTTAATTCATGTATTAATTGTATGTTTAAGAGAGTTTTCCTGCCTGTGCGAATGTGCCCCGTGTCTGTTCCCTCAGAAGCCATTAGAAGGTTTTCAGATCCCCTAGAACTGGAGTTACAAGTGTTTGTGAGACGCTGTGTGGGTGTTGGGAATTAAACCCAAATCACCTGGTGGAGCAGGGAACTCTGAAATGCTAAGCCATCCCTCCATTCCCAGCATGCATTCTGATATTGCTACTGAACAGTCTGGTAGGCCATCCTCCCCAAATGTTATCTGTTCAACTGAGGCTCAGACACAAACTACCACATTTCCTTAAGCTCTTACATAGCAAGTATCTTTTGTAAGCGCACATTTGATGGGTGAATGAGTAACCTTAGAGCCTCGATTCTGCCAAGTTGCCAAGGTGGCGATAGTAAAAGTCACAGAGGAGCTTAAGGGGTAGTGAGTGCCTGTCCACCTGCCAAGAGAGCTGCATTTTGACTACCAAAAAAAAAAAATCAAGAGAATAATGATACTAAGTATTTTCATTTGAACATTAGTCAGCTCATGCTGCCATAAAAAAAAAAAAATGGAAAGATATTTCCTCACAGTTCAGGAAGCCTGAGAAGAGGAATCACCTCTGTCAGTCTCCAGCAAGGGTCCCCTCTCTAATGAGCAAATGGTTGTCACCTCCTCCATGTATTCACATTGCACTAGGACTCCCCATAGTAAACCAGGGAGTGTGCAGTGGTGGGGGAGGGGCACGCAGAGGTTCAGGATTTGGTGATGCTCCTGATATGATGGAGGGCTCACCACTCAGCCCCAGTTCTGAACTATGCTGGTACCCTATTTCTAACCTTTGCATGCGTTCCTCACCTCTGGTGGCATTTCCATGAGCTAGCACACCAACAGAAGCTCTCCTCTTCTAAGGACGCAAATCTTACTGGGTCATGATGTTTAAGCTTAATATTTCGTGTGGGTTGTATGTCCAAGGCCAATGCACTGGAGGTCAGAGCTTCAGGGTAAGGGTTCTGAGCAAACGCAGTTCAGCCCATGGCAATCTCTTTGGTCTGATAGTTGAAGCTTCTAGCAATAATTTGATTTAGTTCTGAATATTTAGGAAATTAGCATTTAAGAAGAGGTGAGATTACCCCCTCCCCCAGAAAGGCAGTCTAGCATGAAGCCAGCTCGATGAGAACTGAGCACCAAACTGGTTGTGCATGAATAACTAGATTAAGGGTAGACAAAGCAGCTGAAATCAGGGTACTTTGTCTCGTCCAACCTTTTCCATAGTGTGTACTTGTATCCAAATATGGAACAAGAAGTCTATTTTGGATCAGAATTAAAACTCCCAACCTTTGTGTTCCAGAGTCACACATTTGTCTTTAGTCCTCTCATTTGAAATATAAAATTAAGCAGAAAAACATATAAATCAAATATTGTGGCCCGTCTCTGGACTTGCTCACGTGTGCTAACACTATTCAGAAAGCATGTGATTTTCCCTATGACATCTGAAGTACAATACAGAAATTCATCCTTTTAGTGAACTGTGCCTTTCCCCCAAGATTTTTATTTTGCATTTAACAAAATAACAGCAAATTTCAGGTATTAGAAGGATCGAAACAACCTCTTCTATTCTGTTGTCCATAGAGCACCATCTTTTATTCATGGCTTCTCTTGTGGTGCTGGGAGGCAGATTCTGTTGCTATAGCAACGCCCTGCATCTCCTTGGGGATAGCTTACAGTTTCACTTTAAAAAAAAAAAAAAAAAAAGAAAAGAAAAAAAAAACCAACAACAACAAAGAGCCATTGATACTACACGTTGCCAAAGGTTATAAAAGTTGAATTCTAAAATGAAAATATTTCTTCTATAGAAAAGGCAGACCATATGCATCCCGCAAATTCAAAGAGATCTGTAAGGATGCGGCCTCTGTGTGAATGCTGATGAATCTGCTGCGGTACTGCCTGGCTTCAATGGATTATTCACACCAAAAGTAGTTGAACTGTATACCTTGTTTTCTAAGACCACTGTGGCAAATAAAGGATTGTTGCCAGTATCCCTAAGAATCCAAAAGCAAGAAAATGAAACAAAAATCAAAGGTCCCATCACCTACATTTTGTTCGTTACTTTGTAATCATCTTCGTGTCCCTACCCCCAACCAAAATGAACTGCTATATAAAAATCCAATTACACTCTGACAGTAAACAGATCCTCAGTGAGTGGTTGTGACTGAATCCTTGTTCTTCAGAATAGATATTAAATGCACGAGATTCTCAAGAGCTCTGAAATCTGTATTTCTTGTCTCGTTTAAACTGGATTCCCCCTTTCTCTGAAAGGAAAAGAATTCCTCAGCTGTAACCATAGGGAAAAGGATGCATTTTCAAGCATTCCTTTTGAAATAAGTTGTCTCAGCCCTCCAGAAGCCCAAAGGTATGCCCCAAGATAGGATGAAAAGTTGGGGGCACACAGAATTGCATCCTAGAAAAACAACTGTAAGAGCTTACAGCAGGGTCAGCAGTAGAAATCTGGATGTCCTCAACAATAGGAGCTTCTGACTAAAAATGTAGATAAAATTTAAGGACTGATCCAAGGCACTCCACCTACTACAGCCAGAGCAAATTCACTGGGATTAGGAGAGGTTTCTAATAAGCCAAGCAAACATCACAATTCAAGGCCATTCATTCATTCACCAATATTTACTAAGTATGTGTTATATTACAAGCCACTCAAATGCTTGCTAAACTCATGATTGTACTCTTAAAGGGAGAGGCTCTAATTTAAAACAGACTTCAAGAACACATCTTCCAAACCAGTAGCACAGAGGATGCTTTTAAAAACCATTTCCAAAGGTTCTCATGGCTTTTATCAAGTATTGTTTTCCAAATACAACTGACCACTGAGACGAAGCAAAATTTCTTAGTAAATGTGTTCCTATCAACCACAACTTGGACAGCATCATTATTAAAATGAGTGATGACATAAACAAGTTATAACACATTAAGAAATAAATAAATAAATAAATAAATAAATAAATGAAATACCAACACTCAGGAAGCTAGGCCAAGAGGACTGCTATGAATTCATGGTCAGCGTGAGCTATACGGTGAATTCTAGGCCAGCCTGGGCAACCATTAAGACCTTGTCTCAAAATGGGGTCAAAGGTGGAGAAATGGCTCAGCCAGCCAAAGCATTTGCTGCTCTTGCAGAGGACTCAGGGCTCTATTCCCAACATCCATATGGTGCTCACAACCATCCACAACTCCAGTTCCAAGGGATCCAGCCTTCCTTCTGACCTCCACAGACATCAGGCATATACATGATACATAAATATAGGTGAAAACAAAACATTCATACCTATAAAACAAAATAAATAAACTTTTAAAAGGGCCAGGACTGCAGAGATGGCTCCCTGGTAAGAGCATTTGCTGGGCAAATATAAGGACGAGTTCAAATCCCAACATTCTCACAACAAGCTAACTGTGGTCCTGCTCATAGCTGTAACTCCAGCACTAAATGTCCCCATTGGAAAATCTCCATTGTTGAGGGGGCCACTGGATGTGAGGGCCAAGCTTAGTGAGAGACCTTGCCTCAAACAAAATAAGGGAGAGAGGTAGCAGGAGACATCTAACACTTTCTTCTGCCTCAGGCACACGCACCAGCACGCATGTGCACACACACCTTATACACATACATACATTCTACACACAAACTCTCACACACAAATATAAATAATAAAGACATGCATCCACAGCGATGTTTAAAAGTGAGGAAGGAAACAGGGCAAAGGGGAAACCAAAGTAGGAAGCTCTTCTTTAATAAGATACCAACTGTTATGAGCTGAATTCTGCACCCATCAGAATTCACATATGGAGTCCCTGACCTCTCAATGGTGGCTGTATTTAGACAGGGGCCTTTAGGAAGGTAACTACAGTTAAATGAAGTCACTGGGTTGAAATTTAATTGGATAGAACTAATGTTCTTATAAGAGGAAAAGGCATTACACCTTTCTCTTACCTCCCTCTCCACTTTCCTTTCCCCCTCTTCCTCCCTTCCCTCTCCTTTTTCCCTTCCCTTTCTCTTCCCTCCTCCTCTTCCCCCTCTCTTCTCTTCTCCTCTCCCTCACCCTTCCCCCACAGAGATATGGCCCTGTAAGGACAAAACAAAGTCGCTATCAGAAAGGATTCACCAGAAAACAGTCTGGAGAGCAACGTGGTCTTGGTCCTCCGGCCTCTAGAACTGTAAGAACACCGGAAAATCACTTAGCACCTGAGCTGCTGTGTTTTGTTGTGACAGCGTATACAGACTAATGTGGTCCGTCACTATTTTCAAACCCCAGTATCGGTGACTAACACCACCCAAACACTGACAGCACTAACTGGACCTAGCAGATTTAAAAATAAGTAAATAAATAAATAAAGTTTAAAAATAAGACAAGGCACTGGGGTAGAGATATGGTGAGTCCTAGAGAGGAGAGGGAGTTGGAGGAGGTCGTGGTGCATACAGTATATACATGGATGGAATTTTAAAAAAAAATGAAAACTACTTTTAAAAAGAATCATCGGTAGATTCAACACTCAGTAGGTAAAAGGTTGGATTTTACAGGTAAGTTTTGTTTTTAATTTTCTTGTGGAGGTGGGGGCATTGAACCCAGCGTTCCACACATTCTAGCAAACACTCTACCACTGAGCTACGTTCTCAGCTCAGAATCGATGGTTTTAAACACACCTCCTCCACGCAGATTAGCTTTGGCCATGGGCACCGCCAGCTTAACCAGCTGATCAAACTCAGTATTGCTGGCGGTATTGCCAGCCGATGCACACCTCCAAGCAGATCTTAGAAAGATTCAGCACCTAACCAAGAGTGCAGCCGGAACGTATAAACTGAGCCAAAACATGAGAGAAAGCAGGCACATCTTCACCAGGCAGATAGTTTTTGGACGGCAACTGATTGGGATCCTTCAGACAGAGTTAAGGTTAACAACGTAGCAGGAGACACTTGTAGAATAAAAGCTCTAAAATCACCCTAATTGCAGCTAGAAGTTTGTTTGCTGGTTTGTTTGTTTAAGTTACAGTTAGTTTGATTGGATCTTTGGTCCACAAAAACAACTAAATAGATTAGGTATAACTTTGAAATCTTTCAAGTGGTTCTACATCTTGGGTAGCAATACCAAATTATTAACCAACTTTCTTACCTATGGGTAGTAGTGTAGCTCTATAGGAAATCGTCTGTACATAGAAATGTTCACGCTAAAGTCTCATGGATGAGCTAGGACCATGTCCTAAACTTCCCTTCGAATGGTTCAGTAACAGCAACCATAAGAGTCAACACATGTGCAAACAAATAGAGGCCAAGATGAAGAGGTGAAAAATTGGTGACTGTAGGCAGAAGGCTGCTCGGGGGCCAATGTCTGGTCCTAGCTTTTCTGTGATTTGAACTGTTTTTCATTTGAGTCATAAAAACATTTCAGGAGTATAAATGCCCTAAAATGCTCCGAAGAGACTGTGTGATCAAGAGCACTTTTGCTGTCACAGAGGACCCAGGCCTGGTTGCCAGCATCCACATGGTGACTCATCCTAACTCCAGGAATGCAACCCCCTGTTTGGACCTCTGTGGACACCAGGCACACAGCGTACATGTTATGGGACACTCACTCTTGGAGCCTCCCTCCGCCAGGGAAAAAGAAGAGAAAGGTCCACTTTGCTTGCCCATATTCTCCCTGGAGCAAGGTCAAACTCCCAGGAGCCAGTCCCTTAAAGAAAACTGAGTCCTTCCCCACTCGCACGGCCACAGACGTCACCAGCTGTGGAGAGCTACATTCAGCTTTTCCCAATTTCTAAACGATCTTGTGGACGGCTTTCTGTCTAGACTGGTAAACTTTTTTAGGTAAACTTTCAGATCTGTACTTTTTTAATCATATTCTTTAGGCTACATTTTTAAAATTATGCTGATGTGTTATAGCTGTAGCCGTAAACACAGAAAAGTTGTTCTTCTTGGAGCCAGTTTTGCAGCAACTCGGAGCAGAGAGCTTCCTGCAGTGTGGACGGTGGAGCACTGTCCCCGGCTTAGCGTCTGCAGCCTTGCTTGTCAGTCTAGTTAGCCAGGCCTTTCTCTACTGCCAAATACTAAATCACCAGAATGACAAATGGAAGGAGAAACTGTTTTTAAAATAGTTCAAGGTTCCTGAATAAACTGCATTGAAAAAAAAAAAAAAAATAGCTCCACACACCACCTGCGATTCTGGTAAATGCTTTCTCTCCGAGCACACTTGGAGCTTCCTGCAAACCAGTGGTGCTCCCCCCCCCAGGGGTCCGTGTTCCCCTTTCAGCTCCAAAATCAAATACCTCTGACTGGGCCATGTCTGCTTTTGTCCACTTCTGACCTACATGGTCCTGTGAGGGACATCTTTGTCTCACTTTTCTTTGGTCATTGAGTTCATGTACCTCAATAGGCTGGGTCTTGCAGTCCATTAACGAGAATTCTCAGCTCAGCTCTGGGCCACCCAGAAACCCCGGATGCATGTTCCTGCTGAAAGGCTTCACTGGTGGCCCATTCAAACGTGCTAACGTCAGAAGAAAGGTTGAATGGGGCGCCCATGTACACCACTGCCGAGGCAAAGTGACTGCGGCTTCCGGCAGCGTTCCCCTGTAGTAACGTTAAGCAGTTATCAATGGTGCAGAGGCTGAGCAGGAACTAACGCGCCAATCATGCCATCCACAGGTGGCTCGGACACAGCCACTTCAGTGTGAAATCACGGTGCAAAGTTCACTTCACTTCGATCCTTTCTTCGGCTTCCAGACTCCAGATAAATGTGGAGATATGCTTCTTTCAGTGATTCTCAACCTTCCAAATGCTGTGGCCCTTTAACACAGTTCCTCATGTGGGGGTGAGCCCCGATCATAAAATTATTTTTGTTGCTACTTCACAGCTGTAGTTTTGCTGATGTTATGAATTGTAATGTAAACGCCGCCCCCTGTAAAAGGGGTGTCCGACCCCCAAGGGCGTGGAGTTTGAGAACCCCTTTCTTGTTTTCTGTTCTGTTCCCTTCTCCGTGGCCTCTTCAAATGAACTTGCAAAAGACATTCCAGACAGAAGAGGAATGGGTCCTATTTGCCTCCAATCTTTTCTAGATTTATATCTTAAAGTCCTTTTATCTCTTCATGGACACACCCCTAAAGCCCCAAAAGAGCATTTTAGCTCAGCAGAAAATATTTTTACCATGCAAAACAAATGTCATATTATGGTCCTATGTAGCTAATTCTTAGAAAAGAATGCCTTGTAGTTCAACTAAATTATGAAAGTATGTGGCTGAGTCCATTCTTCCCTTCCCTACCTAAGCAGAAGAAACAAAAGGGGGAAAAGAGAATGTCACAGCTGTCTTTTTTTTTCCTTCTGAATAGATATTTTTAGAAAGATATAAAAGAGCCATGAGTCAGGATGTTCATGAGTACCTTTAGATTCACTGCAAGACCTTGGGAGTCTGAAGAATTCATAAACACGGAGTCTCGGCACATATTAACCTGGAAGAATAGCCCAAAATTATAGTCACACTGTCTTGGTCTGTTTTCATTGTTGAGTACTATAGACTGGGTAAATTTTAAAGAATAGTGGTCTAGCTGGGTGTGGTGGCACAGACCTGCATTTCTAGCATTTGAGGGGTAGAGATGGGAAAAATCAAGAGTTCCAGGTCATCCTTGACTACCAACAGGTTCAAGGCCAGCCTGGGCTACATGAAACAACCATAAATAGAAACATACCCACATAATCTATGTACACATTCAGAAAACTCACGGAGACGCTCGCTCAGTTCACAGGCCGAAGCCTGGGGTGTGTAGGAGCATGGCACTGGCTCCTGCAAAAGGCGTCACATGCAGGACAGAGCAAGTAGGCCAAGTTCAGTCTCTCTGTTATCGCAAAGCCACACATACCACCATCGTGAGATTGGCCGAGGTCTGGAAATGCCCAGATATAAATTTGCAAAACGGAAAAATTCTTAATTTTTTCTTTCAGGAAAAGCCCTTAGAATCCACTCAAGGTTCGGACTTTTCAAGACTAAACATATGCAGAAGTGGACAGCTCTTTCGATCAACAATTTTGATTTCACAAGTTCAAGATCGCCAGTGGGGAACACGATCGCTGAGACATGCCACACTGAGCGAATGCCTGCCCAAAGGAGCCTTCCTCGCCACTCTATCAGCAAGCGGCTTCCCCCTCGCACTTTCTGTCAGTCGTCCTTCCAGCAACCGATAGAGGGGCAAAGCTGGCTCTTCCTAGCTCCTGCCTTTCTCGCATGGAGTGCTGTGAGAGCTCTTTATTCCACAAAGCCCCAACGCCAGCGGTGGTGACTTCAGTATCATGCCAACGGTAGTAACCTTCGTATCAGTAGGGCTCTCTAACCTCATGGCCACGCCTAGCCTGTATAACCTCCCGAAGGCCCATTTCCAAAGCCTCCTAATGTTGACTTTGAGAATTAGGTTGTCAACTCATGGCTTCGGAAAAACATATCACACACTGTTTCGTTTTGTTTTGTTTTTAATTTGAAAGCAAGAGGAACCAACACCACCGCCTTTTTAAATGAGGTGACAGTCTGCAGACCTAGGTCACATTCATAAGGAACTTCTGCCTGACTGCTCACTGCAAGCCAAACAACATACACAAAAACCTGCTCCTCCATTTTCCCCCCGCCTGAATGAAAAATAAAAGAGAAGGTAGAGCAACTGCTTCCACAGATGCTGAAAGCTGACATTTTGTTGGGGGCAGATGCAGAGTACACAGGTGGCCGTACACAGCAAAACTCTACCCACGCAGAATCATTTGTAGGTTTGCCACAGCGCTGAAACTGGACAGCTCTCAAAGTGCAGACCCCGCGAACTTGTTTCGATCTGGTTTTTTAAAGGATGATTTAGAAGTGGGACTTGGGCTCTGTCTGGTCCCTGCAGAAGGGCCTGCTAGAGCCTTCTATGTGGTAGCTGGTGACACTGGGAAGTGCTCCTTCAAGAGCTTCTGAGCCCTTCAGCTCCACAGCAACTCTGCTCTCCTCAAAGGCTAACAGTGACTAGTATGCAAAGTCAGGAGGCATCAAGCCCAGGGAGCAGGGAGCCAGTGTCCCAGAACTCTGACTTATTCTCATTCTTCTCGTGGGTATTAAAAGGCTTCTCTTTCCCTGTCCCTCCCCTTCCAGTTTCAGTATGTTTTTGCTACTTTTCATGTGAGGCTACAACTAAGTATAAAACAAATGAAAGAAGCCTGGTGCCCATGAAGGTCAGAAGAGGGGATCAGATCCCCTGCCACCGGAGTTACAGACGCCTGTGAGTGTTAAGAACCAAAGCCAGGTCCTCTAGAAGACCATCATGCACTCGTAACTGCTGAGCCACCTCTCCAGCTCCTTTAAAATGACGAGTCTCTAGGTATCATTCTCTTCAGTGGCCCTTAAAAATTCTCTACAAAATTCCCTAGAACTGGCCAGCCCAGAGCTGTCCCTTTGTTGTTAGCTCTTCTCTCTTCCCTGTTACTTCCTTCTCTGCTATCCCTCCCTGCAATGCCCAGACACCACTTTTGAAGACATACTTGACTTCAGAAAAGTTAGACCATGTCACAGCATCTCTGCTTTCTCTGGGGCAGGCTAATAGAGATAATGGGCCCTGTGGGAGAGAAGAAGCCAGAGGAAAAGTGAGCGATATTTCTTTAGATAATTGAAGGAATCATTGGCAAGACTCACCAAACTGTAGCTAACAAGAAAAAGAGAGGGGGAAAATGAGAAAGACAGACAGACAGACAGACAGAGACAGAGAGACAAGAGAGAGACAGAGACAGGCAGAAAGAGACAGAGAGAGAGGGAGGGAGGAAGGCAGGGAGACCAAGCCACAGAAATAGTCACCAGATCCTTTGTGCAATCAACGAGCTAAGAGAGTCAGGTTTGTGGGATTTTTCTGGGCAGGGGTCAGAGAAGGGGGTAATTTTAAAGTCTTCCTTAGAACACTTACTGAAGACTCTACATAAATTCCTTGGGGACTTGAACCTCTCACTGGGGACTACGCCCACGGAGAGCTGTTAGCATTCGCTCACAGGGCAGAGATGGAGCAATGAATGAATTACAGTTAAGTGAGAGAAAGTCGATACCAATCATTTCGTCTGGGTTAGAAAGCTAAGTCTGTAAATGCCACTATGTAAGAAATCAGAGAGGACTTAGCAGAAATCCCTTGTTCTCATCAGACTACATGTCTTATTACAGATAGACAAAAGACAAGCTACTCTCTCCATTTCCCTAATTTCAGTAGATAATTCTGTAGTCGGTATTGGTAGTGTTAGTCAGGTCTTTCTTTCGTATGAAGGGTTTTAGATGGGAGGACATCCTAAAATATAGGATAAGATACCGACCCATCGCCTTAGAGCAAAATCTTCTCCATTGACCTTAAGACTAAAACTAAATGACTGTTGTTTCAAAAATCGTCTCAAGAACCATTGGCACATGCCTGCAATCCCAATATTCAGGAGGCTAAGGCAAGAGTTCAAGACCAACTTGGGTAACATAGTGAAACTCCAGCTTTAAAAACATATAACACCCAAACTTATAACCACCTTTTTTTTTTTTTAGCTATTATTGGAAGGGGGCATGTAAGTGTGTAAGTGTGTGTGTGTGTGTGTGTGTGTGTGTACAGGTGTGCTTCTCCATATGGCTGCCTGTGAAAGCCAGAAGCAGACATCACTTTCCCACCTTATTTTTGGAGACAGTATTTCTCACTGAATCAGCTCTCATCGTTTTGCTAAACTGGCTGACCAGCAAACCCCAGGGCTCAGCCTGTCCAGGCCTCCTCATCCCCCACACTAGGATTACAAACATTGGACCCCCCTTTTTTTTTTTTTACTTGGGTGGAAGGAGTAAGAATTCCAGTCTCCATACTTGGACAATAGTCAGTCCACCACTGAGATACCCTCTCTCCCACCCATCCCCTAGACTCTCCTTTCTCAAGAGTAACCAGACAGGGAGGAAGGAAGACAGAAAGGTCCCAAATACGACTTAGCTCTGACCTTGGCTCTAAGTCTCCCTCAGACACTTGAGGGGAAAGGAGATGTTGACGCTGGTGGAGACCTTAGCCACCCAGTTCAGAAAGTGAGTGAGCTATATTCACCCCGAAGTACAAGACTAGCACAGATCACGTCATCAGAACAAACACATAAAGAGCATTCTCCCGTGCATCCTGTCATTGCTAGAGTTGTTACAAACAAGCACTCTGGACATGGAAAGAATTGTATTTTCTTCTCTCTCTCTCTCTCTCTCTCTCTCTCTCTCTCTCTCTCAAACCTTTCTTCCTTTTGGCTCTAGACCAGAATTAGTTTGGCTTTGTGTAATTTCTAGTCTTAAGAGGCAAATCCTTGCGGTGAATGAGATCTTACTCTGGGTACCACACTCCGCTGCTGGATGAAGAGAACTAGCTGGGAAATATGCAAAGACAGTATTTTAGTTCAGTGCAGCTGATTCCAGATGTGCACATGGATGGGTTGATCTCCCCGAGCAGCCGGATTACACAGGACATCTCTTTTTTTATGAAATAATTTCCCTCCTGCTTCCTAAGCTTCCAAAGGAGCATCTAGTTTTATTTCCTTCCCTCCAACAAATGGCATTTACATAGGGGAATCATTTTCTAGGAAGGTTTAAAAGCCAAGTGTTGGCTGAAGCCATTTGTACAGATCTTTGTCTTTAAGAAGAAGCCAACTGTGCCAAGATTCCTAGCAACCCATCACCTGGGGACTCTGCAGGTTTGTCTGTTCCTCCAGAGCTCGCTGGAAGCCCGGGTTGCCATCTTCCCGGACTGCCTTTGAAGTTGTAATGTTTTTGCACTTCAAAGGGGTACGAGGACAATAATAGGGTCGGAGAAAGTGGTCCTATTGCCCAATCCAGGAAATGTTAGACATACGTTATGAGACTAAATGGTTTTCTGTTTCACCGTGAAAATCTTCTATCACCAAAAGATTAAATCTAGGCAGAGCGCATTGTGTTCATTAATACGGTCATTAGTGAGCAACATAAAACAAGTAGCAATAAAGCCTCTGTGCTTTTTAATGAGCACGGCAGAAACAAACAGCAGCCCCTTACTGCAATTGCCTCAAATCTAGTCTCTCCTCCCTTTATTGTGTCTTTCTTAGAACAATTTACTGTGTCAAATAAGCCTTCGGATTCTCCAGGTTCCATGGAAAGGAGTTGAATAGTTTCTGGGCTATGTACTAAATCATCATTTCTCATTAAAACTTATATGTTAAAAAAAAAAAAAAACAACAGTAACTTCACAGATTGGTACCATTTTCCATATTAAAAGGCCTGATAAAGTATTCAACTTAAAAAGTAATCAGTACCAACACCCAAACCTAAAAGAAAGCCTGAACTAGCACTTAAGAAAACCATGCAAGGCCCACCAGACATAAGGAAATACTGTGCTTCTGTTTTCTAGGCTCTTTTTGTTTGGTTGCCATGGTGACCTGTTTGTGTGGGATAACTTGGAATGTGTAAGAATTTGCTGCAATTGGATGCCTTGTCTATTGCCAGCATGAGAGGCAGTAGTGAAACTCAACAGAAATACACAAGTGGGGAGGGTGCTGGTGGTGTGGAAAAAGCCAACACATTATTTGAGAATTAATAATAATAATAATAATAATAATAAAAGTTCATTATTTTTCCTAAATATTTTCAAAGTTTCTGTGAAGAAAGTCTTCCAGACCTTTTGAGCCTTCACTACTGTCCATCGCCTGAGGCCTGTGATTTCTCACTCTTTTAGTCTTCTGAACTACTTTTTAGCTGTAACACACAGATGGCACTTCTCTTTCATTATTCTCTGTTTCTTGTGAGTCATATGCTTTAGGAGCCCACCAGAATCCTTCACAGCAGGGCCAGCATCCTGATGTGGAGGCAGAGTGGTGGAACAGCCAAGCTCTAGAAAGGGAGTTAGATGCAACTGATTGTAGTCTTGATTCAGAAGCCAATTAGTTGTGCAGCATTTAGAGAAGTCTCATGATTACCATACTAAACCTTAGCTGCTACACTAGAACATGCATGTATTTTTAAAGGCTTATAGTTAAGCAGGGAAAGACAGCACAGGACTGTGGTTCCAGTACTCAGAAGACTGAAGCAGGAGGAATACAAGTTCAAGGCTAGTCTCCACTATGTAGTAAGATCCTGTTCTCCAGAACAAGGAGAGAGAGAGAAAACATTATAACTAATCTATGTCGTATACAGTATTTAACCTACATGTGTTATTATATCCTGAGTTCAACCTAATTTTTAAATTCAGTCTGAGGCACTACTAATAAATGGATGGTTAAGATAACTCTGATACTCGGGAACATTATCACTTTGATGTAGGCTGTCAAACTATAATTTTTAAAACCTTGTTTGGACAGGCTGACAGCTGACCTCTTCTAAGATGAACAGAGGAGGCAAGATAGACGTTTGTAGTTACACTAACGAAGAGAAGAAATACGAGCGTCAGTGTACGCCTAAAGACCTGCCTTAGCCGCGTCACTCACCGAGGAAGCAGGGCAGCGTTACTCTGATGTCTCACCTAGCTCCAGACTCAGGATTGCAGAGAAGCTGTGTGCGTGATACATCCTCACTGCTTTTCCTTAAAGTGACACCTATTAGAGTGTCGTTCTATCGCTAGACGTGCCAAATGGGTTCAGAGCTCAGCCATTGTCTGCAGTCCAAAGATGATCTAACTTCTCTGCTCACTACAAGTGCTTTCCGCCTGTCATGGCTAGCCATGGAGGCTATTTCAACACCTTCAAGGATAAGAAACCCCATACTCCAAAGCCACACATCCACGTCAGGCAACTCTAATTGTCAGGTAACCCTTCCATACACTAACACCAAACTACTCTTGTGGGTTTTTGTATGCAATAGCCCCAGGCTAGAATAACTGTCTTAACAAAGTTTAGAATGATCTTTCTCTGAGTATATGTCTATGCTGTGAGTTCTTCAAATCACCCCAAGTGGAACACAATTCTCTTCTCTGACTGACTAATGTAGCCAGCATGGTTACATTCTGATTAAGGCTCTATGCTGGTGATGCAATGATAATTATTAGACATTTGTGATTTAAAAAAAAAAAAAAACTTTTTCTTGATTCTTTGTGAATTTCACGTCATGCACCACAATCCCACTCATCTCTTCACCCCTCCATATCTGCCCTGCACACTTGCAATCTTCCCTCAAAAGAAAACAACAAATAAAAAGAACAACAAAAAAAGAACATAAAAATGAATAAATAAAACATGTATCTACCCCATTGAAGAACTGCTAAAGTCCAGGAAGAGATGAGTTCTGCAGAACCAAAGCTTCAGGATCTCCATGACACAGGGCAGAAGAGCAGGGTATCTGAGAGAAGCCTGGTGGGGATTCAAAACTGATAATGTAGACATGTGTGGTTTTCTTAAGAAGCCAGTGGGCTACAAGAGGAGCCAAGAACGTCCCCAAATATGTTCGAAGCAAAGGCCCATCGTCTGCTGCCATCCAAACTGAGGTGTACAAACCACAGACAGTGCACAATCCATTTGGATAAGCTATTGGAACTGATACCTTTTGTTTTAGTTTTAAAAACTGATACAGGAAAACCATTCTGCTTCACTAACATTTCATTTGAACTGTCATTGGCAACCTCCACAGATGTGAGTATCAAACTGATACATGCCATACACAGTAACCAAAGCATCCAACCAGAAAATAGTAGGGCCAGACAGCTCCCCATCAACCCCACTGCTGGTTACGATCATCATAACAGGTTGTTTATTGCCCAGTTAAATGGCACTCTTCTAAAATCATATAAAACGCTCTTCCAAAATGAACAAACAGCTTTAAAATATCTCATCTGAGAAATGTCAAGCTGATGAAAACTCAAAAGATAAGCACAATGGGAACTAAGAGAAAGACATGGCTGATCTTTTTACTGTTCACTGCACTGTCTCTACCAGGTAAAAGTGATGATAACTAAGATTCGTCAAATAAGTAACCACAATTATAACTATCAAGAGTACAGTTTCAAATATGTATCTACATGTGGGCTATGAAGACTTTACAAACCTTAAATGAATTTAATAAAAATTTCTTCCACAAGATTTTTACTTACTAGTAAAAGAATACCATAGCTTTGGCCAAAAGCAACTTGGAAAGGATTGATTTGCCTTATATTTCCAGGTCATAATCCATCCCTGAAGAACCTCACAGGACAGAACCACAATGAAATGTGTGGCATAGGCTTTTTGTAAGATATGTGTAAATCCCACTGAGTGGGAAGCAGCTTTATCAGGCCACAGAGGAAGACAATGCAGCCAGTCCTGATGAGACCTGAGAGGCTAGGGTCAGATGGAAGGGGAGGAGGACCTTCCCTATCAGTGGACTTGGGGAGAGGTATGGGAGGAGATGAGGAAGAAAGGTGGGATTGGAAGGGGATGAGGGAGGGGGCTAAAGCTGGGATACAAAGTGAATAAATTATAATTAATAAAAAAATAAATTAATAATATAAAAAAGATATGTGTAAAGATACTTGGTGAAGTATGTGACTGTGATTTGTGGGACTGGCTTTAGGAAAAAAAAAAAAGGAAAAAGAAAACTCTTTAGTGAAGTAGGAAGTTACCCTAAAGATCTTGTTACTCAAGGGTTGTGGCTGAGGCTCAGTGGTATAGCACTCGCCTAGAGTCAATTTCCAACACTGCCAGAAGCAAAAAAGAAAGGAATCATATGTACGACTCAAAGATTGCTGCTCATCGCACAGCAAGGAACCTTAAAAGTACTTTCAAATTTAAAAATGAGTTGTATTTTTTTTTTTACATTCAAATGGTTGAAATTTGTTTGCATATTTTATGATCACAATAGGTTGTTATGGACTCTTTCTGTGTGTGTGTGTAAGTGTGTGTGCATGTATGTGTGGACAGTGTGGGGAGATTGCTGTATCATGAGGACGCACATAGTGTGTGTCTTCGGGTATTTCTTCAGTCTCTCTCCATCTTAGTTTTAAGGCAGGGTCTCTCCCTGAACGGGAACTCATAGACTCCGCTAACTGGCCAAAAGGCACCAGGGTGCCACCTGACTTCACCTTCCCCATGCTAGGATTACAGATCCACAGCGTATCTGGCTTTTGCATGGGCTCTGGGGATCAGACTCAGGTTCTCCCGCGTGTGTGGCAGACGCCCTACTGACTGAGCATCTCTGCAGGGCCCCTGGGAAAAATAAAGAACAAACATATTTGATCTGTTTTTTTTTCCCAGAACAAATGTAGAAAATGAGAAAACAAGCACTTTTATTCATCTAAAGTAGCACACAAAATAATGAGCTCTATCGTATACTTTGTTTTTGTTGATTCTCCTCTCCCAGTCCTGACTCCTATTCTTCTGTCCCTCCCCAGCCTGTGCCCTTTCTCTGTCCAGTAGGCCTCATTCTTATTTCATGTCACACATATTGCATGTCCCTATTTTCCCATTCCTCTCTCCCCCATATACACTTCTTTTCCCTCTTGTGGTCCCCTTTATAGTTTCATGACCTATACCTCCATGAGAGAGAGGGGAGAGGGAGAGAAAGAGAGTGTGTGCTATGAAAAATAAAAAATATATATGAAAATTAAAATCTAGAATCAACATGCAAGAAGGAACATGTGGTATTTGTCCTGCTGGGTCTGAATTTCTTCCAATGTTTTTCAGTTGTCAGAACACAGTCCCAGAAGAGGGTCGTGTGAAAATTCTGAGTACTTGTAAGAAAACAAGAGCCTTGTGACCTCAGTTTCTTCAAGAACACAGGATTCTTTTTCGGAATGTGTTTTTTGGCCCTCCCAGATGTAGCAAAGAGGAGTGCCTTCCCTTCAGCTGTTGCTCATGTGCCTCTATGGAAGGACATGCCTCTCGTCCTCGTGGCTCTTCTTAACCCTCAGAGTATAAACTGTCAGATGCTCTGACTAAAGTTGGCTACTGCGTGAGACTTCAGTCTGCCTCCTGTTTAGGCCCTGCTCTCCAGCTTCACCACACCAACTAGAACAGGCCAAACAAGTGGACCCACAAACCAGGCACCTAAGTGCAGGGATCCTCCCAGAAAGAGGTGACTGAGCAGAGTGGGCAGAAAGCAGGAAAAGCTTTGCCTTATGTTGAACTTGTGCCTCATTTTTTAAAAGAAAGGAGGAGCACAAGTACAAGCCCTGGTTTCCAGAAGAAGGAACCTAAGCTGAAGAAGTGTGGGATCTATTTACACCATAAAATACAAACCGCTTACCTTGCTGTTCTTGCTCAATTAGTAAATCTGGGGGGATTAGATGTCAGCAATTACATAAATTATATGGGTTTGATCTTGTTGTATTATATTGACCCTACCTAACAATCTGTTTTTAAGAACTCTGGATTTTACTTTTTTTTTTCTTTTGGGTTTTCAAGACAGGGTCTCTCTGTCTAGCCTTGGCTGTCCTGGAATTCGATCTGTAGACCATACTGGCCTTGAACTCACAGAGATCTGCCTGCCTCTGCCTCCCAAGTGCTGGGATTAAAGGTGTGTGCCACCACCACCTGGCTAAATTGTCAAATTTCATTTGCAGGTTACTATGAAAAGACAGAAAATCATTATCCATCTGACAAACTATGGGATTTTTTTTCATACAAACTGAATTTATGATTATAAAATTGGTTCAACCTTCTCTCATTCCACAGCAGATACTTACTTTATTGATGGTTTATCTAAGGATATAATAGGGATTCATGGTCCAGATATCCATCAATATAGTAATACTTCTTTTTCTTTAGCCCAACAGGTAGACCTGGATATTTTGATTCATCTATTTTTGTTAGTTCATAAGCCCTTAGGTATCATTTCAGTTTCTTCTTGTTTTGTAAGATTATTTCCAGCAAAAGACTCATAACATGTACACATTCTAACCTCCCTGGTTTTATTAGAGAAGGAAACAGACATTAACTGGGCCTATTTTTACTTCTCCAGAAGAAAATTGGCAAGGTGTGTATATCTGTCATTGTAGAGGATCCTTCAGCTCCTCCAGCCCTGGGCCATCAAGGATGATGGTGGAGGGTGAGGAGATAGCAGAAGTCATGGAAATACAGCAAACTGAAGCTTAAGGGCAGAAGGAGGCATTGTTTATGCCATCAGAAGTCAAGTCCGCTTACCTGGGGCCAACTTAAGACCCTATGCACCAAGGGAGGAGGGGCTTCATTGATGACTCTGTTTATGGCTGGACCTTAGTTCTGCAATAGAATCATTAATTCATCTGAAGTCCCATTTGCATAGGACTTCATAACATTTGTATTCCTATTAAAGGAAAATATGGATTTACATTCTAAAAGGTACCAGGACTACTAATCATATGGCTCTCTTTTCAAGCTATTATCCAGATTTTTCTGATCAATATATGTAACTAATAGTACTAGGCACAGTTTGCCTCTCTGTTCTTGGTGGCAGAGTGTTACAAACCATGTTTTCAGTTGTCTAAAACTGTAATTTTCTTGCTTATAAAATACTCTTTCATCAAATGACAATTAAATTTATTTACAACATAAGGCTAAAAAATATTAACTTTCCCATAAATGAGAATACTTCATTCTCTCCCTACATTCTGGTCCATTCAATAAATATTTCTCCAGTGTCTACAATGTTTCCTTATGTCCTTTAATAATTTTCTGTAATTATTTTCTGCATTTCATTCAATCATTTTCTATATACCTCAAGTTTTGTAGCCATAATAAAAATCATCGTATTTTCCATCATATTTTAATTGGTTGGTATCATAGTTTGCTCTCAATTGCTGTGACAAAACACCGTGAGCAAAAGTAACTTGAGATGAGAATAGTTTCTTTGGCTCACACTTCCACATCACAGTTGAGCACTGAGGAAAGTCAGAGCAGGAGCTCAGAGCAGGAACTCATGGCAGGAACTAAAGCAGAGGGTGTGGAAGAGTGCTGCTTACTGGCATGGTCCTCACAGCCATGTTCCTCAGATTATTTTTCTATACAGCCCAGTATCACCACCTGCAGTGGGCTTCTCCCTTCTGCATCGATAATTGAAGAAAGTGTCCCGCAGACTTGCCTGCAGGCACTCTGATGAAGGCACTTCTCAGCTGAGGTTCCCTCTTCTCAGATGACCTAGCTTGTATCAAAAGAAATTAACCAGCACAGTTGGTGAAAGTGTTGATATTTTCTTTTCTTGTCATTATATTGGATTAAAGTTAACAATGTAATGTTAATTTCATTAGCCTGTTTGTTGTCTTAAGTTTTCTGGGAAAATGTCATATTTTCTACAAAATAAAAGAAGGAAGGAAAAAAAGAGAAATGGAAGGGTAAATGAAGAGCAAAAGAAAAAGAGGGAGAGAAAAGAAAGGAAGGGAGAGGAAAGAAAGAAGGGAGGGAAGGAAGGTGAGGAAGGGAAGAAAGAAAGAAAGAAAGGAAAGAAGAAAGGGGAGGTAAGAAATAAAGAAACAAAGACAGAAAGGAAGGGGAGGGAGGGGGAAGGAAGAAGGAAAGAAACAAAGGAAGGGCAAGGGAGGGAGGAAAAGAAGGAAGGAAGAAAGGAAGGAAAGAAGGAAGGGAGAGAGAGGGGAAGACAGAAAGGAAAAGGAAGGAAGGGGAAGGAAGAAGGGAAAACAAAGGAAGGGAGAAGGAGGGAGTGAAAGAAGGAAGAAAGGAAAAAGGTGAGAAGGAAGGAAGGGAGGGAAGGAAGGAAGGAAGGGAGGGAAGGAAGGAAGGAAAGAAGGAAGGAAGGAAGGAAGGAAGGAAGGAAGGAAGGAAGGAAGGAAGGGGAAGGAAGGAGGAAGGAAGGAAAGAAGGAAGAAAGGAAGGAAGGAAGGAAGGAAGGAAGGAAGGAAGGAAGGAAGGGGAAGGAAGGAGGAAGGAAGGAAAGAAGGAAGGAAGGAAGGAAGGAAGGAAGGAAGGAAGGAAGGAAGGAAGGAAGGATAGGGACTAGGCATGCAGCTTAGTGGTGGAGGGTTTATTTAGCATGCCCCTGCTCCTGGACTCTGTCCCTAGCTCTGAAAGAAGAAAAGGAAGGAAGCAGACAAGCTAGGTATGAAGAAAGGAGGAAGGAGATCAAGAGAAAGGGTTATCTGAGAATAATGACTGCATTCTCTTCTTCCTCCTAGGCCGTGTGTTTTACATTTTGTTGACTTACTGGATTGGCGCAGTTACTTTTGCAAGGATTCACAAGCCACCCTCTCACTAATTTAGTCTCAGTTGATAATGAGACCACAAATTACAGCTGGCAAATCAGCCTCTTTTCTCTTTTTGGGAAAACATCTATTGAGTTTTCTAGAACCTCTCATTTCCCACAGTATCATTTTTTAAAACTCTCAGCCCAAACATTTTCAGAAATTTCTAAATGCAATTGTGCACACATCCTGAGGTGATGTTAAGTGGTAAATGGCATGCTTTGAGTTGTGCTATAGCAAGATTCAGGCGAAGCCGTAGATAATGCTGGAGAAAGGTAATCAATGAACCTGAGTAGCTGTGTGTAGGCTAAACATTTATTTCAGTTCTATCATGGATTTGTTCCCATCAGCACTGACAGTGATAGAGCTGACCGTTCAGATGCCGTGGGTGGAAAGAATGCAGAGCTCAGGGGTAACAATAGTTCTGGTAAGGTGCCGAGTAACATATACGGATGAAAAGCCCTGACACTCAACTTCATTCAATATGGTCATGGTTCATGCAACGTCAAATCAACAGATGGTGCCTGGTTTTGTACCTGTCACGTTCACTTTCCTGTGCAATCATTTTGTTGCTTCTCCAAAACATAACTGACCAATTAAAAATGCTTCCAGAACAAGCCTACTTGGCCATTCCGTGGACATTACACATTTGTTTACTAGTCAATTATGGTAAATTACCTGTATGTGCTCCTCTTCATTATGTTAATTATGCATGTCATTACATTTTTTGTTTTGCTTGGCTGTATTTTAGTGCCTATCCTCTTAGAGACACTGACACCAAAACAAAAAATTGGTACGTGGTTGGAATGGACTATAACTCAGAATCAAAGTTAAATATTTTGGTGTGAAGACAGGCAAATTACACCCTGGCATGGTGTCACATACCTGTAATCCCAGCACCCAGGAGTCTGAAGCTGAAGGATCCTAAGCTGAGAGCCAGCCTAGAAGTCACAGCGAGACCCTGTCACAAGGAACAAAGAAGGCAAGTTAGCTTAATAGTAAACACAGAAAATACACTTGCCCCATAATGTCCATTAAACTCACTGCTTAGAGAAATGAAGTTATTTACAAGTTCACATGTTATGTGTAAGCATATTTGAGTCTCTAATCATGAGGTATTGGGCAGAGGTGAAGGCGATGACTACAGAAAGCTGCGGCATTCTAAGAAAAAATAAACAGCTCATCTTTCCGCCCGTGTTCAGAACACTCCAAGGAGAAAGGGCAGATGGGGGAAAGGAATGTGAGGCCGTCAGATAGGGGAGGGACCCTCGGCTGACACTCCCTCTGAAGGTCCACTCTCCTCCCCCACAGCTTACCTACCACTCACATCCCACCATGAGGCCACTCTGGCCACCTCAGCTGCCACCTTCACAACTGCTTAAAAAATCACAATCACAACAAGGAAAGGGCAAATGCTACTGATTATTTTACTCTAGCCATCCAGTGATGTGTAAACTTTTAATCAGTTTAAGCATTTTTTTTTCCCTGCTGGTTGAGTTTAATTAATAATTTGGGCCATTAATTTTTCAGTGAAAAACCACAATGTGACCCAAAGAAGGAAAAGAATGCCCACCGAGAGGAAAACGCTAAGCACAGAGGGGCGAGGGTAGTACAGGTTAACGCACAGACAGAAGAAACATTCACAAGCCTCGTTTCCTGCCTCTTCTAGAACACGGAGCCAAGCCGGGCTGACGTGGCTCTCTTTCACATTGCACACTGAAAACTTTCATTCTGAGTTTCTATTTCCTAGAAGTGGGGTGAGGGGGGAAAGCCGGTTATTATTCCTAAACCCATTGAAATTGCATTTGTGGCATCAAAATGGATTTTTTTTTTTAAAGCAGGATGTTGGATTGACGGCAAAGCAGCTGCTCTACAACAAACGAAAGCAAAAATTAATAAGAGACCTTAGCGAAGAAAGACTATTGGTTCTGCACACCCAGAGCAAATCGGCTGGATTCAGAAGAGCACACTTTGATCTTTTGCAGACTAATTACCGCTCTGTGGCTTGACTGTGCTGTGCATTAGGTGCCCTTCATACAGAACCGAAACTGCCCTGGTACTCAGCTGTAATACGAATGAAAATTTGACGTTCGGTAAACAAAGCATGGCAAGGGTCATTCTCTCTGCACAATAACTGCATAATACAATTTTAGAATGCCTTTTGTATACCAAAAATATGACACATTTTAAGGCAGTTTTGAACTCAGAGTAGGCAGTCAAGGCTGTTTGTAAAGGAGAGAGAAATTGTTCCCAACTCTGATCTATAAATATAGATTGAAATAGTTTATCTCAGCATTGTAGAAATGCTGAGGAATTTACATACTTACAGAAATAAATGAGTTCATTTTTAGAGGATGATTTTTCATTTGTCTATAGGGTTAATTGGGAGCAAATTCCCTAAGCAGCTATTTGCAATGGCAATAATGGTGTTTATTCATCATTCTGGATCCTGGATTTTCTCCTACAAGGAATTCAGATTATTCTATGCATAGACTGTTTAAATAGTTATTTAATTTGGTATCAGCTGAAAATATTGTTTAACCATTATAGTTTTGAAACACTAACATAGCATTTTAATGTAGGATAATGTATTTAGCACTGAGGCTGTAATTCACTGACAGAAAATTCCTTGACATATGTGTAGTCTGAGGTTTCATCCCCAGCATGGCAAAAACATATTTAAAATTTTATGTATTTAGAAGACACCATAACTATGAAAGCATAAACCCACTTCTGCACTAAAAATGCAGCCAGCACATAACTGGGTTTTCTCTTCAAAGCATGATTCTAAATAGCTCACCCAGCAGTACTGCTATGAGGCTTTATGCTTTTGTTGTTTCAGTTGCCTGTGGCCAGCCACGGTCCTAAGTGTTACACGGAGACACCCCGAAGTAAGCAGTAAGTTTTCACCTGAGTAGTGTGTAAAAGCTCACATCACACCCCTCCATCCTCTTCCTGTGAGGTGGTTCAGTGGCCATCTTGGGTTTTAGAGCAACTGTCATGATGGGCAGAGTTTGTGTCCCAGTAACCTTTAGTTCACTTAGTAATGGCCCTCGACCAAGAGCAGTGATTCAAAGGGGGCACTGGGGCACAAAACATGGAACAAATTTATACTGTGCCCTACAGCCCTGCTTCAGGGCATTTGGGGGCCATCAGAACAGACAGGGATTCTGTTCCAGCATCCTTCGGTGGCCTTTAAGATACCCCTGCTGTGTTTGTAACCATTTTGACTGTGCTTTAACAAGCTGTCTACCAAGTTATCACCATCTGACTAAGAACAGACCATGTAACCCAGTACGTTGAGAAGTTTATGTATTATAACATTTGACTCAGGTTGTGTTTAAACCAGCTCAACTTTGGATCCAAGTTTAATCCAATGTAAATTTACCCAAGTATTTCCAACACACACATTAATACAACTTCAAAAACGTACTCTAAAAGCCAAAGAGTTCACAGTTAACCTACCATTTAATGCTGAAATATTTCAAATTAGGGAACTTTTTGAACAGAGAGGGGGTCTATCAAAAACATCCCCAGTTAGCCTTGACAAGGAAAGGGAAAAGCTATACTTTTGTGTTTTATGTTCTACTGTAGCTCAAACTTTTGATAAGAAGTGATTCTGAGAACACTGGCAATATGGTTCATCTAACTAACTGTTCATTAGAAATGGGGAGTGCAGTTAGCCAAGACTGATTGATGGCAAATGACCATAACCCAACCAGTATACCAATAAACAGCAAGTACTTCAATCATTTAAGAAACCACACACATACTCGTTGTTAGTGTTTAGGAACTAACACTAGGTTAGTTGCTGGGTTGCCTAGCAACCTATGACGTCATTATGTGGGCTGGCCAGGTGGTCTCACCTGGAAGGCGTGGTTACCTTCCCCCTTAAAGGGACCAGCCGGCCATGTGGTCCCTGTCTTGGTCTCTTCTCTCTTGCTCCTCTTCTCTTGCCTTCTCTCTTCCCTCTTGCCTCCTCTTTTCCTCTTGGCTCTCTGCCCTCTCTCCTTTCTCTGTCGGGGTGTTCCCATCTCTCCTCCCATCATGTCCTGCTCTCTCTTCTCTCTCTCTCTTCATCTCCATCTAATAAACCTCTTTCACACAAAATCTGTTGTGGGCCTAATCGTCATTACTTAATTTGTCCCCAACACTCATGTTGTACATGTGCAAGCTTGCATGTCAGTATTTCCTCAACTTCTATGTGAACCATAAGTTTTTTTCTGGCCTTTTTCATTTTTAAAAGTGTCTAGATGCATCTGAGAACTTTCTAAACGTCTCATTTTTTCTGATTCATTTACCTATACCTACCCCCTACTCCTACTCCTACCCCTACACCTATACCTAACAGAACAGCTCTTCTGAGCAGACAATTACCTATTCCCAACAAGCTATAAGAGTTCAGTACAATAGATTTTCAATGTGCTTGGGAGAGGCCCCGAGCTACAGTCTGGGTACCATGTGGGAAGACAAATAAATGCACAGAGACTGAACCCAGGCAAGCAGATTGGAGAGTAATGACAATCTGCAATGCTTTCCCCCTCCCCTCCTTGGCAATCAAAGCCAACCTCCGCGAACAAATCAGCCCACAGAACACCACGAAGAAGAGGAGAGGAAAGTGATCCAGAAGTCACCTGGGTTTGCTTTCTTGGTAAAAATGACCAGGGAATGCTATTCAGCCATCTGAATGTTTACTCTCATGAGGTATACAACAGGCCAGTTCTTTTCTCATTAATTCTTCCAAGATTATGCTAGAAGAACTCTAAGAAGCGTGCTTGTTTGAATTTCCAGCTAAACTCCAGCTGCCAGAGAGAGGCTGCCGAGTTTTGTTTCCGGAGGGTACCCATGCTTTGGGGTGACAGGAACTTACTGATGTCTAGGCTAAGTGTGCTTGCTTTCTTGGGATCACCAATTAGGTTTATCTCCCTTTCCATTTGGTTTTGTCTCCAGGTCTGCCTCCAGATTTACATATGACACACTCAACAACAAAACATTCAGAGATGTTTTCTTTTTCCCTCTCAGAATATGTATACTGGTTAAGCACCCAAATTAAAGTCCCCTTTCACCTTACCTTACTCAAAAGCTAAAAAGAAGTATGTTCCTTGAGATAGAAGCATTTTTATAACAACAACAAAAATAAAATCACAATTTTGGAAATCAGAAATTAGATCTTATTTACAGAAGATTCTGCTCTCCATGCTTTCTCAATGACCCCATAAGATCCTTTCTGAACAATCAGTTACACATATGAATATTCAGTGTTCAGTTTGGTTAATGTTAATGTTCTAAGCCTGTACCTTGGGGTTATTGCAGCCAAGGAAGCCGTTCATAAAGAGCAGTGTACATAAGTCAGAATGGACTATTTAGAGTCTCTACATATGCCCCCCACACACACAGGTTCTGGAACACTGTCTGCTCTGCGCCTGGGGTTGGGGGTGGAGAAGCAACTGGAATTTGCTAATGAGCTCAACAGCTGGCAGGTATTTTTGCTGAGTATGCAAATCGGTCGCCACTCTGAGCTGCGTGTTTTGGTGCAAGAGAACACAGCAATTGGCATCTGCTTGAGAAATGCCCCTGGAAGCACCGTGTTCTCGTAGGTCGTGTTGCGGCTCCCACTAACACCACTCTGCTTCCTTCCAGCAAGGAGCTAACTCCATCCAGACTAGAAGAAAAAAAAAAAGTCTCAACCTATGGGTGAAAAGTGAGTGCTTTCAAAAAAAAAATCTCATAAAAAAAAAATGACTCAACCTATAATGGGGCTTTTAACTGCTCCCTAAGCCATTTTTCTTCTTCTTCAGGTTGGAGGTTACAAGGTACTTTTAAAAATGGTTTTAACACTTGCCAGTCACTGAGAAGATTAAAGGCATAAACTGCCGAGGCTGGATAGCAAGGCTGCTACCAAAGGCTTCGCACCGCCACGGTATCGGAGCCTTCTTTTCATTTCTCTGCATTCAGAAGCTTACAAACGAGATTTGAAATGTTCGCGATTCGTCTAGACCCAGTGCAGAGCCAGTGTTTGCTACGTCCCATCAGAAAGTCAGGCACAGGGCTCTGTGCCCTCTAGCCTTAGGACCGTTATTGCACTTTTCCCATCTCTAAAGTGGGGATAAAAGATAGCTTTGGAGAATAAAGCTTGACAAGGGTGAATGAATAAAATTGTGCCTTCAAACGATTTGAAGTTAGGCTGAACTTGAGTGGGAAAAAAAAGGATCTTCAGTGTACTGAGAGCTTCCATAGAAGCAGCAAGAATGAACCCCACCCCCTTTTGCTCTGAACAAACTAACAATCATACGTATTAAACACGGGTACATGGCATCATTATAAAAGGTGTGGTGTAAGCCAGGAACTTACCACAGAGGAAAGTACACAGAAGTACTTGGCAAGACAGAGAGCATTGCCCTAGTAATGATGCTAGCACTGTCATGAAGTACTTGCCGGGTACCCAGCAGGGTAAAGCAAAACTTGGCTAGAGAAGCTCTATGCCTCCATTTGATAAATGATAAACTCAAGACAGAGACACTAAGTCACTGGACTCACTACCCAGCAAGGGAGGGAGAGCCCAGAATACCGCTGAGGTCATCTGGCCACCAACCTTGTACAAATTGTCCACAGCACAGCAAGCAAGGGTTGGTGATCATAATGCTGCTTTCCCCTGTGTCCAGCTCTGATTGGCAATTTATACTCCCGAAATAGCATGTCGTTATGAATTAGAAAGCTGAAGTGTGGCTTGTTTTGTTCAAAAAGGGTTTCTTTTTCTAAGTTGCTTTTCTTGTGCAGCTTTGCTATTCCTATTTTACTTATTTTTCATTTTTGCTGTTACTTTTGTTTTGTTTTTAAGACAGGACATCATGGAGCCCAGGCTGCTCTTGAACTCACTGCAGAGCCAATGCTAACCTTAAACACCTAATCCTCTGCTTAGCCTTCCAAATGGTAGGATTACAGATGAAGTAAAATATCATACCCTAACTCTTTTTTCATATTCATACTTTGTTGCTTGTGTGAGAGCAATAATTATTATACATACCACATAAACACCCACCAATATTTAGATCTTGAAAATTTAGTAATAATAAATTAACAATACTTAAATTTAGGAACAGCAATATGGCAGAGAAAGTAAAGGCACTTGCCACCAGATCTGGAGATCTAAGTTCAACCCCGGTTCCCAGAAAGGAAAGAAACAGTTCACCCAAGTTTTCCTCTGTCCTCCACACATGTGACATGGCTTGAACACACATACACACACACTTAATAAAATGATAAAAAAATGATAAATTTAAATGAAAAATAGTTATCATTTACATCTACGACACCGGAAAATACTGGTGGCAGCAGCCTTTTGTGTTCAAATCAATATATGCGTGCCAGTTCTACGTGTGGGTTTGTCTCACCTGAAACTTTGCTAGTGGGAAAATAACAGTTATATGAATAATCAAATATCCCACAGGATGATTTTAGTTGAGAATATACAAGACCCAGGACTATGGGTGTGGCTCAGTGGCCAAGATTTGCTCAGTCTGATAAAGGCCTTGACTTTAATCTCCAGACACACGCAGAGGGAAATAACTTTTAAATTTCGTGTTTTTCAAACATGCTTTTCTGTTCTGTCTGTTTTAGTTTATTGGAAACAGAGCCTTACCTAGGTTCTGTTGGGCTGGCCCTCTCAGCAGGCCTGCCTTGGTATCGGGAGTAGGGAATACAGGCTTTCCCGCCATGCCTGGCATTAAGGAGGCATCTTAATGCTTTCTGACGGTGTGACTCACTTTATTATCCCTTTGTGAGATTTAGGAACATCAGAAAAGAGGGTAAAACTAAGGATGCTGATTTCTTTTAAAATTTAAGAAGACAAGTATGTTCCCTTTGGCAGCACAGACATTAAAATGAGAGCAATATAGAGCAGATTATCATGGCCCTGTGCAAGCATGGCATAAAAATTCATGAAGTGTTACATGTTTATCTTAAAAAAAAAGATCAAGCAGATGAAAGAGTACCCCAACAATTTGAGACTACTTCTAACTTCAAAAACAATTGTTGAGAAAACCTAATGTGTAAATATTCATTCACTACAATTTATTCTTCAGAATACTGTAATTAATTTTGTAGCTCAGGTTTTTAAAAAAGAACTAAAACATCACTAGAGCAACCTGAGTTTTACCAGAATAATGGGCTGTGATCACAGAGCCTTCATGACAGTCCCAGAGAAACACTTTCCGCTATCAAAATATTTTCCTCATTCTGCCATTACACTTACTCTGAAGTCATTTTTTTAAAGATTCAAAGCTGTGTTTTGAAGAAACTTGGTGTGAACTTTGCTAACAACGATCTGGATTACTCTCCGGAGAAATTGCAGCATTTCCCGAAAGCGGTGGCCACTTTACTCAGCTGAAATGAAAATCCCTATTCTGCTCGTCTCTGCCTGTCTCTTTAAAACCTAAACCAGAAGAATGGGTCACATTTGGGGACGTTTTCTTTTTTAATCTTCAGTCTTCCATTCTGTTTCTAAAGGGATACTTAGTGTTAACGAGGTTGCAATTTCATTTGAAAGGAATTGAACAGGCTTTCCAGGATGAGGTAGAGATTGCCCACTGAGACTATTTTGGCAGATACCTTTCAACATGCAAGGAGCTTTAAAGCCGGCACACCTAGATTTAATACAAATAATGTTTGGTTCTTTGAGACAGAAATGATGTAATTATGATATCGGCAAGGAAGATGCATAACATGTACTTTCCATTCTTTGGATTAGCACAATCTCCTTTGCAGCATTTTATTATACTGAGAATGCTAAAGACGTTAGTGAATATTCCATGTTATGACAATAGAAACACCTGGTTTTATTTTGAATTCAAATGGTTAAATATGTACAGTATTTTTTTATAAATATGTACAGTAGTATTTTATGCAACCTATAATTGAAGTGTGAAAATCAAGGCATATGGTAGAAATTATTAGCACATTATTTCTATGAATTGAGGAGAAAGTATTAAGCTCCCAGTTTTACAAATGGAAATTAAAACGTGGGTCAATCAAGCCAAAAAATTTCAATATTTAAAAAGAAGAAGTAAAATAAATGGTTTCCATGTGCCAAACGCTGTTCCTTTTCTACAAAAATTATTTGAGCAATTTTTAGAACACACAGATGAGGACATACATATAGAAAAAGAAGCTTTACAATGTACTCAGTGTCACAAACGGTACTAAAATGTACAATACTAGCATCTAAAACTGTTCCTTGTTCAACACTTAAGGAAATAACAAAAGACATGAATTTCTTTTACACTCTGACAAAAACGTGGGGATTTCCAGTATATGCTAAATATGTATTTATTCGCAGGTATTTATTAAAGCTCTGCTATGCTCTTCTGGGTCAGGGGTACTGAAGAGCTGCCCTCCAGTGATCACCACTGAAAAAAAGGCAAGTACTAAAGAGCTGAGCAAGAAAATGGCTACGGAATAGCAATGTAGCTGGTTCTTTTCTAAGCACATAAAAGACATGTAATCACTAACAAGCGCTTTATGAATCTACCAAGTAACTTTCCCATCATTCTATAAAATAGATACCTAAAGCAGTGATTCTCAACCTTCTTAAGCTGCCACCTTTTAATAGAATTTCTCATGTTGTGGTGACCCTCAACCACAAAGTTATTTTGCTACTATTATGAATTTTAATGTAAACCTCTGTGTTTTCCGATGCCCTTAGGTGACCCTTGTGAAAAGGTCATTGGACCCCCCTTGAGGGGCCGCGACCGGCAGGTTGAGAGCAGCTTCTAAAGAGCCAGGTAGAAGCATCTACAAAAAGAAAATGGTTCCCTTTGCCCAACATGGTTTTGCATTTCAGCTGAATCCGTAGATAACTAACTGCACCTGTGGGACAGGCTGGCTCTCAGCCGCTCGTGACCACAGAGTTTGGCTTAGGAGACTTCTCCACATCTGCTCGCCAAGATCCAGACTTGCAGAGCTTCCCCAAGGTGGGGACAGCACTCGGGCAAGAAAGAGGGTTCGCCTGCAACTGTGAGACTGAAAACGTTCGTTTCTTGTCAAAGGCTGCCCATAGCCCCTAAAAAGCCACTCACTTTGCGTTACTGGGTGCTTCAATGTGTTCACTTACTTCATGACTGTTTATCTAATTCAAAAACCAGCAAGACAGAGGAGGGTCTGTGGCCTCACGGCGAATGCAGTTTCTTTTTAAAGGCTCTTCACCTATAAAATCTAGCCCACCTCGTTAATCTTTTGACTGAACTTAAAACTAGTTGGTTTGGGGTATTTGCGACATCTAAACCATACAACGTAGGCCTCACCCACATTCAAGGCAAAGGGAGAGGTAAGTCATGACCACCTGGCCTAGGAAACCAAGCCATCCAGCAGCCCCCTCAACAGGAGCCACAAAAGCAGCTGTATTCAGAGAGTCTTGGATGTGTTTTCAGACCTGCACACATACACACATGCACACAACTACTTTAATTATGAGGTGGCTTTTATAAAACCAGAAAATGAGCATGGTGGTCCTTCTTTTCAGCATCCTTAGAACTAAACTCTAACTACACCCAAAGTAAATATTTTTAAATGGTTTATTTTGGCCTGGCTTAGTTTGGGCTTAATTTTTTTGAGACATGGTTTCATGCTGTAAAATAGGCTGTCCTGGAATTCACTGGAGCCCAGACTGGACTCCAACTCTGACTCTTGGGAATCCTCTCGCCTCAGCCTCCTGAATGTTGTGGTTACAGACATGAGCTAACATACCCAGCCAGTTTCAAATATTTCGACTTTAAAATGAAAATTGTCACAAATATGCCAAATTCCAGGCTCATTACAACCAAGATCAAACTGAAATAAGAAAATGTGAATATCATATTATGTAGTAAGTCTATAGCCAAACTTAATATTTAAACCAATAGGATACACATAAGCACATTTTATTCCTTGAAAATAAGATGAAGAACAATATTACTGATGAAATTTATGTTGTACTTTATAGTTTACTTTCCAAATAAGCATTTAAATATATAATATACATTCATGCAGGCTAGCTTGTTCAGCATAATTGTATTGTTTTCAAGAATACAGACACTTAACAAGCATCTTGCAAGATCTTCACCAACATAGTTTTTATGCTAATTCTGCAAAAATGAAAACCACACAAATATGGAATGTCAGCTGAGCCCATGGGTACTACAGGTGGGGTTGAAATGCAAAAGCAACTCAACAGCCATTCTGAACAATGTTCTGCCTAGACTGGCTCTAACTAGAAGTGTCAGCCACTTGCCTCATTACACTCCTTAAAGGGTCACAATGAAAGGAGAAAGAAGAAAGGGTAGCGCCCGCTGACTTCCTTGGATCTGCTACCCTGTTGCACCTTTGGAAGCATCCCTTAACTCTCAAAATGTCACAGAAGCAGCCAATACCATTGTTTTAGATTTTCTGTCAGCTACCGTGTGGTCTCGCTGAAATGAAGGCTCCTAACGGTTGACGGCAACCAGAGGATGTGGCTACAGAGCACACCGCCAAAGAGGTGGGCTTTCTCCCACAGGACTGAAACGCGCTCGTTTGGAAAAAGTTGTGGAGCAACTTCAGGCTGGAAAACGAGTTGTCGGAGTCAGTTCCTTTAACTCCTGGGTAGAAACTTGGAGGAAAAACCAATCCCAAATTTTCAACATCGCTTAAAGACAGATCTCATTGACAATCCCTGCAATCCAGAATCCCCAGAGCTCCAGAGACCCCTCCAGATGCCTGCTGGAGTCATGGGTGACGTTATCAGCAGCGAAGCAAAAACAACAACTGTTTTGCAGAGAGAAAACCTTGAGCCTCCTTCTTCCTTGCCTGCACACCCTGAGTTGATGGGGTTGCCAGAAATCCAAAGAGTTCAGGTACCGCCTCAAAGGGCTTGCTTTTCAGAACTATGAGACACGCACCCTGCCTGCCGGGAGTCTGAAAAGAGGCCAGTCAAAGCACAATGAGCCAATTTCGGGCGTCTACACATTCCGTCAAAGTGAGCACTGCAGAGTGTTTGTCACTATTGTTTCTGTAACACTGAAAGAAAAGATTTTTGAAATCTGTTTTTGGTCTAGAACACTTGACTGCCACTCCTTGCATAATAACCAAAGACAATTGCATAGCAACACTGCCTCACGTCATTCAAAGGGAATCATTGAGAGAAGCAGGGCTTAGTGACCTTGACCTTGTATGGCTCTGAAATTAAATTTTATGTTTAAAACCACAGCCTGAAAATCTCCCTCTCAATCCCTACCCAGCTGAAGAATTAAGAATGAACTGGTCATGCGTGTGGTAGTTTGAATGAAAATGGTCCCCACGGACCCACACACCTTTATGCTTAGTTCCGGGTTGACCGACCATTTGGAGAGGATTAGGGGGTATGTTTGGCCTTGCTGGAGGTGGTGTGTGACTGGGAGTGTCAGGCCCAGCCTCACTTTCTCTGCCTGCTTCCTGGGAGTCAGGATAACTTCTGGAAGTCTCCAGCAGCATGTCTGCCCTTACACCACCTTGCTCCCCATCATGCTGATAAAAACCTAACCTCTGGAACAGCACACAGCCCTCGGTTAAATTCTTTTATAAGAGTTGGTCATGATATCTCTTCACAGCAAGAAAACGGTGACTAAGACACTTTTGAAGTGCACAGTTCGGCACTTTGGACAGCATACCAATAGGGGACCACCACGACAATCTGTCAGCACGCGTCTTTGAGATCGCCGTGTCTTTGAGAGAGTCTCTGAGAGAGATGAAGTGTTGCGGGACCTTTGATTATGGTACATAGAAAAACCTATTTGTCAGCAAAATGTAACCGCTTGCATGGATGCCAGATGCAGATAGATGTGTCCTGAAGAGATGCTGCCCTGGTGTGCCTCTGAGAGCCTCCACAGGAAAGAAAGCTAAGAACGGAAAGTTACCGCCTATTTCAGGGCCAGTTCCTTGGGAGAGCCCTTGTGGTCTTTGCCCTATGACAGGGACAAAGTCACCTAAGTGGCCTTAAGCTGCCCCGCAATAAAGATGAAATGGCTCCACCCCTACTGACTGGTCTCGGAGACGGTTCTGCCTGCCCAGGGTGTCGGGAGGACTTGGAGGCTTCTTACACACCAAGTGGACCTTTGAATGCTCTCCTTTGGCTTGGAGGAGCCCTCAGGGAAGGAACTCTGGGTAAGAGACAGAGATTCCCTCTCTGGGCTTGCAGGAACAATACAGAGGCAGCTGTCAGGATACAGGTAAAACAGAATTCTAGGAAAGAGAGCTAAGGAGCCCTCGTGGGTTTGGAGGAGCTCAAGAGAAAGGCAGACAAGCTCAGTCGAATGACACAGCTAGAAAGAAGACAGGCATGGCGTGCACTCACTTATAAGTGGATATTAGCTGTATAGTATAGGATAATTGGGCCTAAAGAAGCTAAGCACCAAGAAGGACCCTAGGAAGGAGGCTTAAATCTCATTCAGATTGGCAAACAGGATAGACACCAGAAGCGGTGGAAGAGAGGGAACAGGACAGGAGCCTACTACAGAGGGTCCTCTGAAAGGCTCCACCCAATAGGAGATTGAAGCCAATGCTGAGACTCAGGGCCAAACTTTGGGCAGAACACAGAAAGTCTTATGGAAGAATGGGGGAGGGAGGACAGAAGGACATGGAGGGGACAGGAGCTCCAAAAGGAGATCAACACAATTAAATAATCTGAGCCTAGGGCATCCTGTAGAGACTGATGCACCAACCAAGGACCATGCATGCAGAGGATCTAGACCCCCTGCTCAAATATGGCCAATAGGCAGCTCAGTCTCCATGTGGGTGCCTGAGTAAGGGGAGCAAGGACTGCCTCTGTCATGAACTCAGTTGCCTGCTCTTTGATCACTTCTCCCTGGCAATATGGCCTTCCCAGGCCATAGAGGAAGAGGATCCAGGGAATCCTGATGAGACTTGATAAGCTATGGGCAGATGGCAGGGGAGGAGAGCTGCCCCTTTCAGTGGACTAGGGGAAAAGGATGAGGGGAAGAGGGAGGGAGGGTGGAACCGGGAGGAGTTGAGGGGAGGGGCTACAATCAGGATATAAAATGAATACATTGTAAAAATAAAATAAAATAATAAAAAAGAAAGAGATTTCTAAAGAGCTAGCAGTTTAGTTGTAAGATCAGACTTGTTAATAGACATTTGTATATAGTGCAAATCAAAACGACCCTAAGATTTCACCTCACACCCATCAGAATGGCTAAGATCAAAAACTCAAGTGTCAACACATGCTGGAGAGGTTGTGGAGAAAGGGGAACCCTCCTCCACTGCTGGTGGGAATGTAAACTTGTGCAACCACTCTGGAAAGCAATCTGGTGCTTTCTCAGACAACTAGGAATAGCACTTCCTCAAGATCCAGCTATACCACTCCTAGGCATATATCCAAAAGATTCTCAAGTACACAATAAGGACATTTGCTCAACCATGTTTGTAGCAGCCTTATTTGTAATAGCCAGAAGCTGGAAACAGCCCAGATGCCCCTCAGTGGAGGAATGGATGCATAAATTGTGATATATCTACACAATGGAATATTACTCAGCAATAAAAAAACAAGGAAATCATGAAATTTGCAGGTAAATGGTGGGATCTGGAAAAGATCATCCTGAGTGAGCTATCCCAGAAGCAGAAAGATGCACACGGTATATACTCACTCATATAGACATATAATATAAGATAAACCTACTAAAATCTGTACACCTAAAGAAACTAATTAAGAGAGAGGACTCTTGCTAAAATGCTCAATTCCTATCCAGAAAGGCAAAGAGGCTGGACATCAGAAGAAGGAGAAAAGAGGGAACAAGTCAGGAGCTTGACACAAAGGACCTCTGAAAAGCTCTGCCCTGTAGACTATCAATGCAAATGCTGAGACTTATGGGCAACCTTTGGGCAGAGTACAGGGAATCTTAGGAAAGAAGTGGAAAACAATAAGATCTGGAGAGGACAGGAACTCTACAAGGAGAGCAACAGAACCAAAAAATCTGAGCACAGGGGTCTTTCCTGAGACTGATATTCCACCAAGGACTATACATGGAGATAACCTAAGACCCCTGCACAGATGTAGCCCATGGCAGTTCAGTATCCAAGTGGGTTCCATTGTAATAGGAACAGGGACTGTCTCTGACATGAACTGATTGGCCTGCACTTTAATTACCTCCCCCTTAGGGGGAAGCAGCATTACCAGGCCACAGAAGAAGACAACTCAGCCACTCCTGATGAGATGTAATATACTAGGATCAGAAGGAAGGAAAAGAAGACCTCCCCTATCAGTGGACTTGGGGAGGGGCATGCATGCAGAGGGTAGAGGAAGGGAGGGATTGGGATGGGAGGAGGGAGGGAACCACGGGGGGGGCGATACAAAGTGAATAAAGTGTAATTAATAAAGAAAAATCAATCCTAAAAAAAAATAATAATAATAAAGAAATGAAAAAAAGAAAATAAAGTTACCTCACTGGGCTATCAGGTTTTTACCCGAGTTTAAACCTCCCATGTCTTTATTGGTACAAATATTAGTATAATTTAAAAAGATAAATATTACAGTGAAGCCTTTCAACACTTGGGTGCGCTTTAACTCAGAAGTGAGGGTGCTAGGTGCTTAGGTCACACAAAATTTCCATTGAGTCAGTGGCTTCAGGTTCTTGTGTCGAGAATCCAAAGAAGGAATTTCACAGACACAGAGGATAAGCATTAGTTTTGTTTTGTTTTGCTTTTTTGCTTTGTATTCATGGGTAGGAGCTTATGAGAGGAAGAGCTGCTTTACGCAAGAGAGGTCCCCAGGGATTGGGTACTATCAAGGTGCCAGTCTTGGAACCTTTCGAAGGACTTACAACAGAAACTGGGGTGAGGCTCAGGAAAAAAATAATAAACCAGTTAGACGATTGGCCCAACCCTGAGGTAGGTTCTCCAGGAGTTGGTCCTCACCTGTAACTTCCAGGTAAAGGTAAGAGATAATGAGGAATCAGAGGGTTCTTCAGCACCCCGGGCTCCAGCAAGAACCCTGCCAAACACGCTGTTTTGACTGGGAAGGGGCCAATCCTTGCCCTGCCCCCTGTCTTAGTCACTCATTTGTCGTTGTCCCATGCGTCCACAGTTCTCCTTTCCCAAACCTAAGCAACTACTGCTCTGCCTGTGTGATTTGAAATGAGTCCATATTTCTATAAATGTTTGTCTCTGTGATACAGCTTGTAGTTTGTTTCTCTCATACAGCATAGATATGTCCAAGTCCATCCATATTTATTCCTCAGTTATGTTCCACTGCATAATCCCCCCTCTGCACTGGAAATCAAACCCAGGGCCTCCAGCATGCTGAGCAAGCACTCTGGTAATGAGCTACATCTTCCCACTCCAGTGAGATATAACACAATATATTTATCTAATCATCTGTTGATGAATATCTGAGATGGTTCTGGTTTTATTATAACCTTATTGCAAAGAAGGTTGTTAAGACCATCCAGATACAGGTTGGAGCTTATACATAAACATTTTATCCTCTTGAATAAATAAATACATAGGTGAAAACTGGTATGGAAAATATATAAAATTACGTTTCACATTTACACAAACTGCAAAGCTATTTTCCAAAATGGTTTCACCAGTTTATATTCCCATTATACATGTGAGAATTCTAATACCTCCAAATCTTACCAGCTCTTGATGGTATCTTTTAATTTTTAGGCATTCTAAAGGTGTGGGGTCGTATCTCACTGTAGTTTTAATTTGCAAGTCTCCGGTTATTAATGAGGTTGAAAATCTTTTCATGTCTTTACATCCTCCCTCCACGTGTTCTTTTGGTGATGTCTCTATAAAACCTTTGGCCTGTTTTTAAGTCAAACTGTTTATTCTTCATCAAATGTATGCTCTGGAAATGTTTTCTTTCAGCCTGTGGTTTATACTTTCATTCTTTTATATTGGCCTTTGATGAGTAAAAATTTTTCATTTTGATGAAGTCCAATTTTACCAAGTTTTTTTGTTGTTTCATAATCGTTAAAATTTTATTAATGTGAGGTTTATATTAAATATATGATCCCTCATTAATGTTCACAGATAGTACAGATAGCAATCAAAATATCTTGAGTTTAGATAGCTTGATCATAGATAGATAGATAGATGGATGGATAGGTAGATAGATAGATAGATGGATGGATAGATAGATAGATAGATAGATAGATAGATAGATGTAGAAAATCACTCTAGAATCCTTAGTTTAAGAGGTTCTCTTCTCTACTTAATCGCTTTGTCCACAATTCATTGTCTGACACACATTACTGTCATGGGACATGAAAAATCAAGCTGGTCTGACCTAAAGCCTCTTTCTCTAGAGCCAGCTCTCAAAGTGTTAGCTCTCATGGTGCTGTACAAGCTACCAACAGAAAAGTTATCAGCAATCCTACCCCTGCACTGAGAACCACAATGACAGACTGGCAAGCTAGCACCAATGATGCAACAGTGGCGTTTCTATCTTGAGAGCAGCCAACAGCTAAGTCTGATTAGACCTAACGCCCACTCATTTGGAGAGAACTTCTGCATGGGACTGTACATTGAGCAGGAACCCATCTTGGCTGAAAAAAATCGTAGATCATAGAGAAAAACCTACTACTCCCATATTGCCAAAGTAATACAACTGCCAACTGCCTTCTAAAACCTTTTTTTAAAATTGGTTTCTCAAGACAGTGCTTACCTGTCCCGGACTCACGCTGTAGAGCAGGTTGGCCTCTAACTCACAGAGATCTACCTTTCTGAGGGCTGGGATTAAAGCTGTGCAACACCGTGCCCAGCTTAGGTACTTATTCTTGTATGTACCAGTTAGGTGCAGCGTCCACATCTCGCCAAGAAACATGTTCTTGCAGCATATAGACACCATTAAAGAAACCCACAACTGATCAAAATGCAAAGAACCAGAAACCATGAGGTGCCTCATAAGGGAAATGACAACAAATGTTCCCTATACCTAAAACTCAGGGAACATCGCAGAAGGTGGAGAATATTTCAAAAGCCTGAGGGACAGGTGACTGCTACGTGACACTTCCTTCTGGAAAGAGCAAGGATGTTGTTCCCATGAACTGTCAACAAAACTGTTGTTAGCACGAGCCCTGCAAAGACCACACCAACGACATGTCAACATGGAAGGAGGAAAAGCACTGAAAGAGAAAAACAGTCTCCTGCCCTCCCCCAGCGAAAACACCCTAATCTTGAGCAACACTGATTGGACTCAATAGATTGCACACAATCACTTATATGTGTACAAAGGTATATAGATACTATAAAAACACATAGAGGAAGCCATTAGGGCTGGGAATGCGACTCGCAGGCCGTGAGCACTGGCTACTCCCCCAGGTAACCCACACGCAGTTCCCAGCACTCACATGATGGCTCACAACTCTCGGTAACTCCAGCTCCTGGGGATCTGGACCCTCTTACGGCCACTACCGGCAGTGCCTGCATGTGTGGATAGACATGCATCAGGCAAACATACACATAAAATAGATATACTTTAAAAGAGGCCATTAATTCAAGAAAGGTGTTGATTTCTTTTGCTTTGTTTCTCAAGACAGGATTTCTCTGTGTAACCCTGGCTGTCCTGAAACTGTATAGAGCAGGCTGACCTCAGACTCAGAGATTTGCCTGCCTCTGCCTCCTGTGTGCTGGGATTAAGGCATCAAACATGGGAGGAATTTGAGAGAAAACGGGAACTGTAAAGAGGCAAATACAAAGTTCTCATGTATCCAAAAAAAAGTGGTTGTCTGTATAAATGTGGATATACCTCTGCACTTTATTCTGTTTTGTTGGCTTATTCTTTATTAGCGTATATCAGTTGAATAAAATGGATTTCTTTATGAGAGTTACAGGGATGCATAGAATTACACCCTGTTGTCCCCTTGCCCTGTCCATTTCCCAAACAGACCCCGCGGTAGTTGTTTTTCATCTACTGACACAAGCTGGAGTCGTAGCAGAAGAGGAAACTTCAACTGAGAAAATGCTCCTGACAGATTGGATAGCTGCAGGGAATTTTTAAAACCGATGATTGGTGTGAAAGAGCCCATGCTGAGTTGGGTGGTGCCTGGACAGGTGGACCTGAGGTGTGTGAGAAAGCAAACTGAGCAAGCCAGGATAGGCAAGCTAGTACTCACTGTCCTACATGGCCTCTGCTTCAGTTCCTGCCTCCAGCTTCCTGCCTTGAGTTCCTGCCTTTGCTTCCTCTCCTGATGAACTATAACCTGTGTGACAAACAAACCCCATCCTCCTTCAGTTCTTTTGGTCATGGAGTTGGTTTGGTTTGTTTTGTTTTCAAGACAAGGTTTCTCTGTATAGCCCTAGCCATCCAGAAGCTCATTCTATAGGCAGGCTAGCTTCAAACTCAGAGATTTGCCTTTTGTCTCCTGAGTGCTAGGATTAAAGGTGTGTGCCACTACCACCTAGTTTGGAGTTGATGTTTTGTTTGTTTGGGTTTGTTTTTTGGTTTTGGCTCTGTTTGTTGTTTTTGAGGGGGGGGTTGATTTGGTTTGGATTGGATTTTTTGGTTTTTTTGAGGTAGGATGTCTCTGTGTAGCCTGGGCTGTCCTGGTGTCACTTTGCAGATCTCTCAGAGATCTGCTTTCTGAGTGCTGGGATTACAGGCATATACCACTACACCGGCTCTGGTGCTGATGTTTTATCATGGAAACAGAAAACAAACTAAGACATCCCTCATCTTCTTTTGAAATTTAGATTGTGCATATAGAGAAAATATGCAATATTTGTCTTTCTGACAAGATACTTTGATCAAATTCCATTAAGATAGATCTTTAGTTGTATCCATTTTCTTGAAAATAACACAATTTCGTTCTTTCTTATGACTGAATAACACTCAATTGTGATTCATTGCCCTTTGCCTCCTGACTGGGAATATAATGTGACCTGTCAAATGCTTAAGGGCCTGCCTCTCAGCCATGATGGCTGTATCCCTTCTCTATGTGTCTATATGTGTGTTTTGTTTGCATCTATGCACACCAGAAGAGTATCACAGATCCCATGGACTACAGTTATAGATGGCTGTGAGTTGCCATGTGGGTGCTGGGAATTGAACCCAGGACCTCTGGAAGGACAGTGCTCTTAATCTCTGGGTCTTTTATCTCTCTAGTCCCTGTATCCAAAAATTAACTTCTTCCTCAATACTTGGTTTTACCAAGTATATTGTCATAGCCGTGAGGAAAGTGACTATTCCAGAAAAGTAGCATCAAGAAGAGGGGTCATAGGAACTCCACAAGGAGAGCAACAGAACCAACATAATTGGGCACAGGGGTCTTTTCTGAGACTGATACCCTAACCAAGGAGCATTCATGGATATAACCTAGAACCCCTGCTCAGATGTAGCCCATGGCAGCTCAGTTTCCAAGTGGGTTCCCTAGTAAGGGGAACAGGGACTGTCTCTGATATGAACTCAGTGACTGGCTCTTTGACTTACACCCCCCTCTGAGGGGAGGAACAGCCTTGCCAGGCCACAGAGGAAGACATTGCAGCCAGTCCTGATGAGACCTGATGGGCTAGGGTCAGATGGAAGGGGAGGAGGACCTCCCCTACCCATGGACTTAGAGAGGGGCATTGAAGGAGGTGAGGGAGGGATGGTGGGATTGGGAGGGGATGAGTGAGGGGGCTACAGCTGGGATACAAAGTGAATGAACTGTAATTAATATAAAAAATAAAAATTTCATTAAAAAAAAGAAGAGGGGTCGTTGCTATGAGAAATATGCCTTGAAAACCATGATATGAAGGTACTCTGATTTAGATTCCATTGGGACTATATCCTCCATGTTCTAGTGGTCTATTTATCTCTCTTTACCCCAAGGTACACAATGTCTTGATGGATGCAATTTTATAATAATCTTTGATCAAGGGTTATATTAACTATGAACTTAGTCGTTTCTCCAAAATTGGTTGGGCTCTTCTATATGCTTTGCATGTCTACAAGAACCTGAAAATCAGCTTTTTTATTTGTATAAAATTTTGTGCTGAGATTATTTTAAAGAGAGAATCTCACTGAATATCTGAGGTTAGCCTCAGAAGAGTGGGCAGTGCTCTTACCACAGGACTAACCCTCCAGACTCTGTCACGTATTTCCTGCCTGGTTGTTTTCTCACTCTTTGGCAGAAGGGCGTTTGAATCTACGGTTATAATTGGATTTGTCTACTCTGGCTGTTTCATCGATTTTGAACCATGTAGGGAACCTCACCTCACCCCGCCACCCCTTAATTAAAGCTGATTTCTTCATCGCTATGAAAATGGCATTCATTACTGAAAATAAAATATCGCTCTAAAATCTACTTTGCTATTGTCATCACTGCAGCTTTTATTTATTAGCATGGGGAATATTTTTGTATTCTGTGCTTTTTACCCACATGTACATTTAAAATGTGCTTCTTCAACTAACTGTGTGTCATGGTTTAAACATGGAATAGCGCCCCTCAAAGGCCAGTGTGTTAAGGGCTTTCTTCACAGAATGGCTAAAGGGCTCTAACAGGCTGGAGCAGAGTAAATAAAATGAGTGTTGGGCTGTATATTATTTATTATTATTACCCTATAGTCATCATGACAGTATTATTTAACCCACCATCATAAATAATAAGTCATAAACATGTTAGATTTTATAATTGTCTATCTACCTTGGGCTACACAGGTATTTCACCTATGCTATCTCAATAACCTCCCCTTCCATCTCCCAGCCCCCATCCAATGCCATCCTTCTTAACCATCCTCATCCGGGCTACCTTCCATCCATAATCTTATAAATACTTGCTTGTATTCTTTATCTGGTCCTTTCCATGCCATCCTCAGAGTCCTTCCTCCCGGCCTACATGATTTCTTCTCCATGCTAACTCATCATGGGGTCCTTTTTCCTCCTTTCTTCCTGTCAGTCTCCTTCCCATGATTCTTTTGAACCCAAAGCCCAGGAACCTTAGCCATGCCTACCTCATTCTTCACTGCCCAAATATAGACCATTTAATCAACCAATCAAATATAATGTCTTAGATAGGTTTACACAGAATAGGTATATCCAGGTAGTGATCAGATCTTGAGAACCAATAACTAGCATCAGACCAAACCCAGTAAGCATGGCAACCCAGGCAGGTCTTTCTCCTTCCCTCTCCCTTGCTAAGCCTTTAGAGTGCATTCCTAAGGCTACCTACCAAGTCTACCAAGTCCCTTATTTTGCCACTTTCTTATGCCTGACTCATTCCTGAGGCTGATCACCAAGGTCCAACGTTCAAAACACAAGGTCCAGCAATCAAAGTTCATTATTTTGACTAACCTAATTAAAATACCAAATCAGAACTTCACAGCACTTCCTAGCTCATTCTAGCAGAGACTTCCTCCTTTTTCCTTTTTAAAATTAACACTATCCAAGCTATTTGCTGCTGTTCCTGCTCCATTAAGATTCAGCTACCTTTTCTTATTGCCTTGCTTTATAAAGGAGCCCCTTGTACTTGCTAACTGGTGTTTGGGTGTGGTCTGTGCCTAGTCCAGGGTCCAGAAGGAGCAAGCACAGTATGCAGGTTCCTCCAATGGTGGTAGGTCAGTGAGATGTAGGGCTTATAGGAGGACTTTGCTTTTTCAGAGGATGCCCCAGAGAGGAACAGTCTTTTCCCCTCTCCTTTTTTCTTTCTGTTTCCTGTATCTAATGTGGATGGTTTGCTTCTGCCACTTCTAGAATCCCAAAGCCATGAGATCACCTTATCTAAAACTGGGACCTCACGATCCATAAGTTGAGTAACCCTTTCGTTTTGTAAGTTAACTGCCTAGGGCAATTTGTTGCAGTACTGGGAAGCTGAGTGATGCACTGTACTTGCTTTGGTATCTGCAGAAACAGCAGTTGTACTCCAGAGGAGTGTGAGAAAAAATAAAGGGCTAGCACCAGAAAAGCAGCATGCAGTTCATCCCCTAATGACTTTAGACTAAAACCTCAAATGTAACCTCAGAGCCTCATTGTATGTTCACAGGAGGATAATGTCTGCCCTGCTCACCAAGCTGAGGCCAAAGTGCAATGTCTGCTTCACAGGGTCCACAAGGACACAAGATCCAAGTGACACTGCAAGGCTATGGAATCAGCAGGAGGCCAGTTGCACAGAAACATGTCATCTACAAAGAGGCATGAGAAAACTAATGGCCCAGTGTCCATCTGGGTTTCGCCTGAGAAAGGTGGTTTCCTCACCAGGATAACCCTGAACAAAGCTGGGGGAAAAATCCAAAATGAAAAGTCAACTCATCCACAACTTAGAAAAAAAGAAAAACTATCTTATTTTTAAAACTTTTAAGTCTTAATTTAAATTTTTAATTAAATTTTATTCTGATTCCAAATTTTAAGTGGCGTGTGTGTGTGTGTGTGTGTGTGTGTGTGTGTGTGTGTGTGTATTGTGTTCACCAGTGGTCATATGAAGTGGTGTGGTCAGCCTAGGCCTTTGGAATAGATTACAAGTATATAGTGAGGGTGTCAGATCCCCTGGAACAGAAATTACAGAAAGTTGTGAGCTGCCATTGAACCCAGGTCCTTTGGAAGAGCAACTAGTGCTTATAACCACTAAGCCATCTCTCCAGCCCTCAAATAACTTATTTCAAAAATTCTAGAATGAATGTGATGTGTGTTGGACAAATGTTGTCTATCTGCAGATGCCTAAGCTTGGGTGTGTTTGGAACTTTTCAAAATGGCTCTGGAATGTTCCTTGACCTTAGGTTTCATTATTTATCTCTGTCTCCACATATCTATATTTTCATTTTGTTTTATAATGTTATGATTAAAAATTGGAACTGTCTCCCAATTCCAAATGGTATTTGCCTTATCAATATGACCCATCTTGCAAGATAAAGAAAGGAGTCTCCTGTAACCCCAGCACTCTGGATGCTGAGACAACCGGATCCAGGGTTTGAGGCCACCTGAGCTACATAATAAAAAATACAAAGAGGGAAGATGGTAGGGGAAAGAAAAGACATAGCCCAACCTGACGTTTCCCAGCACTAAAAAACAAGAACACAGATCATGTGTTTATCCTATGTAATGTCCTGGAATCATTCTCCACCAATAAAGAAAGAAAGTCACAGGGGATGGTAGGAGGAAAAAGGTAACAACAAATTCACAAGAAACTAAAGTAAAATGTGTTTCTTGAATTTTTAGACTTCATTTTTTTTTAATCCAATCTAACATGCGTCAGAATAATCAGATCATTTTCACTTAATGTCCATGTTCTGATTTGGTTTAAATCAATTATGTTGCTATTTTTTTCTCTATACCTCATCCCTTCTTTTCCCTTTTTCTCTTTTCTAAACGTCTTTTGAATTAGTTGAATAAAACCTATTTTTGTTTGATGTGCAATTCTAAACTGACATTTGTTGTCCTGTTAATGTCTAAAAAGCCTTTCCTGTTTCTTGTTTCAAAAAATAAAGTTACTGTAATTGCCATGTTTCTCTATCTTTAATTCATTGTCTTAGGCTGGGTTGCTCTTGCTGTAAAGACCGTGACCAAAAGCAACTTGGGGAAGAAAGGGTTTATTACTCTTAAAGTTCCATATAAAAATCTGTCATCGAAGCAGTAAGGGCAGGAACTCAAGCAGGGCAGGAGCTGATGCAGGGACCATGGAGGGGTGCTACTTCCTGGCTCGCTCCCCATGGCTTGCTCAGCCTGTTTTCTTATAGAACCCAGGACCACCAGCCCAGGGATGCAACCACCCTCACGGGGCTGGGCCCTCTCTTGTCCCTCATTAACTAGGACAATGCCCTACAGCTTGCATACAACCTGATCTTTTGGAGGCATTGTCTTAATTAAGGTTCCCTCCTCTCAGACAACGTCAGCCCCTGTCAAGTTGACATTAAAGTGTCCGGCACATTCTTAGGACACCTAGAATAACCATGTAGACAGTTGTGCTGGTAGAACACACTGAAGAGGAGGAAGCAAGAGCCTCACAAGCTCACAGCCAGCCTGCTCTACACATTGAAACGGCTCAGCAGTGAAGAGCTTGCTGATCTTCCCGAAGATCTGAGCTCTCCTCCTAGCACCCACACCAGGCAGCTCACTATCGCCTATAATTCTAGTTCCAAGGCATCTGATGCCCTTTTCTGCCCACACACGTGACATACACTCACGGACACACGCATATGCAGGTAAGTAAAAGCAAATCTTTTAAATAAATGAATTAAATGACAGCTATACCTGATGACGTTCAGGACATTTGTGCTAACTGGGATTACATGAGGATTTCTGGTGGTGGTGGTAGTGTGTAGACTCGGCGTTGTGTATACTAGCTGGTCGTGTGTATTACCAGGAGATTGTCCTGTGCTTCTGTAATGAATGAGGTCTTTGGAGATCTTGGAATGGAGCAAAGTGTTTTACTTGTAGGACAGGTAGTCATGCCTAGTGAGCAAAAATCAGATTATAACAATGCAGGACGGAACGACGGCTTCCCAAAACCCTAATTCCTACAGTTTGTAGAAAAGTTCTATTGTCTGGCCAAGAGTAATGAAGGTTGCAAGTTAGATGACCTTGAATTAGGGAGACTACCCTAGATTGTCTAGTAGGTCCAGTGTCGTCACAATTTTAAAGTCGAAAAGAGAGCCCCACGAAGGTCAGGAAGAAACAGATGCCCCCGGAAGCAGGGGCAGAGGTGCTCTGCGGCTCTACAGCCTGGAGAGTGTGGGGCGCAGGATCAGTCCCACCGTTCCATTACAGAACGCAGCCTAAGCGCCCTCACAGTGGCGCACAGAACTGTGGGTGTAAACCTGCTCTGCTCTGAGCCCGTGTGTGCCATGAGTCTGCTGGGCAGCAGGGCCAGGAATCACGCGTCCTCTTCTGTCTGCCTTTGAGGGTCTCCTTTTACCAGTACTTTCGATTCTCGGCTTTTTTCCACACCGTACGCATCTTCCCGCTTTCCCCCCAGAAGATAATTCAAAGAACAATTTTTTAAAAATGAGCCATTAAAGAGAAAAGCAATACCTGGGAAGAGGAGAAATTTTAACCCCGCGTAGCCGAATGTCTTATATAAAGCAAAAAATTTTCTGATGAGGACAGACCATAAAATGCTCATGCCTGGCTGAGTGTAGTCAATATCAACACTTCTGAGAGATTCTACAGTATTATCAAAGCCCTGGGACTTTACATCAAAGAAAGGCCAGTGTCCACACTCCAGCTGTCCCACAGGGAGCAGAGCCCACTGGCCAAGAGTATGCATGTGTGATCCACCCCACCTAATGGCATGTGGGAGGCTCTTTTGCCTTACTTTGACTTAAAAATTTCATTAAGAATAATGTTTTAGGGCTGGAGACGTAGCTCAGTTGGTAGAGTGCCCACGTGGCGTGGGCAGGGCCTGGTTTGATCCTCCGTGTTAAAGAAACTGGCTCTGGTGGCATGTGCCTGGAAATCACAGCACGCCCTCGGCGCTGAGTTTGGGACTAGCCTGTTCAAGTCAAGAACAGATCTCCTGAAAAGAAATGCTTCAGTAATGCTATTTATTGATTCATCTAATAACTTTCTTTCAGATGTGTGTGTTGCCTGAGTATGTGTGCATATGCCGAATGCGTGCCTGGTGTCCACAGCCGCCATCACATTCCCTGCAACCAGAATTACAGATGGTTGGGAGCTGCCATGTGGATGCTGGGAACTGAACCCGGGTCCTCAAGAGCAGCCAGTGCTCTTAACTGCTGAGCTGTCTCTTCACCCCCTCATTTAATAACTTTATAGTCTACCTACATATAGAAATATATTGAGTTTTTAATTTTCTTTCTAAAGGGCTTGGGGAATTTTTGTTTATATAGCTCTAAATGGCTGAAAAAAAAATCTCAAAAATTTCATCAAGAGGAAATATTCCAAAACAAAGCCTTTAACCTACCCCAGCCTCAAAGGCTAACACTGGAATTAGGAAATTCTCTGGTGTCTGTCTACAGAAGCCCTGGAGATACTTTTTAACTTTATGGGGTACCTGTGAGTACGTATAGGTGTATGAATGCAGGCCTATGCATGGCACAACACATTTGTGGAGGCCATGGGACTTTAGGTATCAGTCCTCACCTTAGACCCTGTTAATTCCAAACAAGGTCCCTTTTGCTACTGTCTGAGTTGGGTTAGCTGACGCACGAGCTTCCAGGCATTCTCCTGTGTCCTCCTCCTATCTTGCCATGGGATCTCTAGGATGCGCACCACCACACCAGGCTCTGGGGAATCTAAATCCATGCTTGTGTGGCAGATGACTCTGCCTCTGAGCCATCTGCCTAACTCCCTAGGGATATTTTATAGCAAAGGGGTTTCAAGGTTTAAAGAGGACAACTAAATTATGGCAAAATTAATTCATAAGTTTCAGATAGCTTAAAGTAATCTAAGTGGATAAAAAGAATTTTCATTTAAAAATAAGATCAGGCATGGCGGTGCACACCTAATTTAATCCCAGCACTCCGGAGGTAGAATAGGCAGAGCTCTGTCTCAGCAAGGCTGGTCTAGAATACATCAGGAGTGTCAGGCCAATCAGGGCTAAAGGGTTGCAGCAAAAAGAAAAGAAAAAGAAGGAAGGAGAAGAGGAAGCACAGGAAGAAGAAGAAGGGGAAGAAGAAGGGGGAGGAAGGGGAAGGAGAAGGAAAAGGAGGAAGAGAAAGTTTCCACAGGTAGATGTGATAAAAACAGCCTTTTAATCCAAACATTCAGGAAGCAGAGGCAGGAGGATCTCCATCAGTTTAAAGCAAGTCCAGGCCCATACATAGTGAGACTGTGTATCAAATATATATACATTTTATATACACATATATGCGTGCATATATACACATATAAATATAAATAAATATAAATGTTCACATATATATATATATATAGAGAGAGAGAGAGAGAGATAATATTTATTTATTTATTTCCCCAAAACAGGGACCTACAGTTAAAGGGAAGAACATTCGCTCATAGGCCCAGTGTCCATTGTTTGAGTGTTCCCTGGAGCACGGTGCTTCTGGGAGGTGGTGGGAACTTTGGGAAACAGGATCTAGTAAAATGAAGGCGGAGCTTTGGGAGTGTGCAGATGCAGATTCTGGGACTCCTCCCACCACCACGAGTTCCTGACTGACATTGGGTGAACAGCACTCTCCTACCGCAAACGCCTTGACTCACCACAGATCTGAAAGAAATGCAGTCTAGCAACAACAGACTAAAGCCATGACCAAAATAAACCTTTCCTACTCAGAGAATTGCTTCCCTCACTTATTTTGTCACAGTCGTGGGAGACTACCTGACCAGCCCAGCTGAAACTTCCTCTGTTAACATGTGAGCAGATACTGGTTGAACTGCAGTCTTCTGTTTGTAACACTAGTTAGGCTCTCGATCCCCATTGCCCTGCTGTATGCATTCGGAAACTGGTTAGAGAGGGTGCATCAAAGGATCTCTTTACGGTCTGGCACCTGGTTGGCCTTAGATAATGAGAAAACAAAAGGAAAAAGTGAGGAGCCAAGACAACCATTCATTTCTCAGGAAGTGCTAAGATGCATCCAAGGCCTTCTCACACACCTCAGCAGGCCTAGTTCCTCTTCCCCTTCTGGACAGACCAACAGCATTCTGTCTCCTACACCCTTAAAACCTCCCAATTCTATACAATTTCTTGGGCTTCTGTGTATTTTGCCTATGTGCTACAAATAATCCATTTCCATGTTGAACCTCACTCAAATCAATTTGAGTGTGCCTTCTATATCCTGCTGCTATCTGTGCTAATACCTTTACCCAGATGCTTGATACCCACATGTGTATCTATGAATGCTAACACATATGTATCACATTTACAATATACAGAATGCCTGCATTGTAGTCCAGCTATCACATAGTTAGAGCAAATCTATACTTTCTTAAAATTTTTCCTCATAGTGCATGATGGCTAGTGCTAATTGTCAGTTTGACAGAACCTTACATCAGCTGGGACATGGCTTCTGTGCACGCCCGTGGGAAATCCTTTTATCGTGTCGATGTAGGAAAGCCTGTTCACTGTGGTGGTACCATTCCCTGGCTGAAATCCGTACTTGGAGAAAGGGAGCTGAGCATCAGTATGCATTCGCCGTTCTCTGCTTTCTGACTGTGGAAGCAACATGACCCGCCTTCTCAAGCTACTGCTGCCATAGCTTCCCCATCATAAGGTACTGTACCCTTAAACTATGATTATAAATAATCCCTTTCTCCCTTTAATTGCTTTTGCCAAAGGAAAAGAAATCAAGTCAGAAACTGGTAACAAGAAGGAGGGGCATTACTATGATACACATGACTATGACTGTGTGATTGTTCTGGTTTGAATAGGAATGGCCAGCATAAACTCATATTTGAATGTTTGGTCATTTGGGAATGGCACCATTTGACAAGGCTTAGGAGGTGTGGCCTTGTTGGAGGAAGTGTGTCATTAGTGGTGGGCTTTGGAGTTACAAATGCTTAAGCTAGGTCCAATCTCTCTCTCTCTCTCTCTCTCTCTCCCTCTCTCCCTCTCCGTTTCTCAATATTTTCCTGCTGCCTGGGAATCCAGATGTATAACTCTCCAGCACCATATCTGTCTACATGTGGCCATGCTTCCTGCTGTGCTGACAATGGACTAAATCTCTGAATGTAAGCAACCCCCATTAAATGTTTTCCTTATAAGAATTGCCTGTGATGCTGGAGAGGATGTGGAGAAAGGGGAACCCTCCTCCATTGCTGTGGGAATGTAAATTTGTACAACCACTTTGGAAATCAATCTGCGCTTTCTCAGAAAATTAGGAATAGTGCTACCTCAAGATCCAGCTATACCACTCCTAGGCATATACCCAAAAGATGCCCCACCATTCAATAAGGGCATTTGCTCAACCATGCTCATAGCAGCATTGTTCATAATAGCCAGAATATGGAAACAACCCAGATTTCCTTCAACAGAGGAATAGATACAGAAATTGTGGTGCATTTAACACAATGGAATACTACTCAGCAATTAAAAACAAGGAAATCATGAAATTTGCAGGTAAATGGTGGGAACTAGAAAAGATCATCCTGAATGAGGTAATCCAGAAGCAGAAAGAGACAAATGATATATACTCACTTATATGTGGATATTAGAAATATAACATAGGATAAACATATTAAAATCTATAGCCCTAAAGAAGCTAAACAACAAGGAGGACTCTAGGGAAGACATTTAATCCTCATTCAGAAGGGCAAACAGGATAGACATCGGAAGTGGGAGAAGACAAGGAAAAGGACAGGAGCCTTCCACAGAGGACCTCTGAAAGACTCTACCCACCAGGGTATCAAAGGAGTTACTGAGACTCATAGCCAAATGTTGTGCAGAGTGTCAGAATCCTTAGGAAAGAAGAGGGAGATAGAAAGACCTGGAGGGGACAGAAACTCCACAAGGAGAATAACAGAACCAACATACCTGGGCCCAGGGGGACCTGCAGAGACTGATATTCCAACTAAGGACCATGCAGGGAGAGGACCTAGACCCCCTACTCAGAGGAGGCCCACTGGCTGCTCAGTTTCTAAGTGGGCTCCCTAATAAGGGGTAAAGGGGCTGTCTCTGACATGAACTCAGTGGCTAGCTCTTTGATCACCTCCCCCTGGGGGGGGGGGGGTGAATGCAGCCTTGCCAGGCCACAGAGGAAGACAATGCAACCCGTCCTGATGAGACCTGATAGGCTAGGGTCAGATAGAAGGGGAGGAGGTCCTCCCCTATCAGGGCACTAGGGGAGGGGCATAGGAGAAGAGGGAGGGTGGGTGGAACTGGAAGGAGACAAGGGAGGGGCTGCAGCAGGAACACAAAGTGAAAAAATTCTAATAAATAAATATATAAATCAAATTAAATTAAAAAAAAAAGAATTGCCTGTGGTCATGGTGTCTCTCCACAGCAATAGAACGCTAAGACAGTGGTTGTTAGGCCACTCAGATTATTTTGTGCCTGGAATGTGGAAGAGTTTGGGACTTTGGGCTATAAAAGCCTTTGAATGCTATAAACAGAGTTTAATGGACTATTTTAGTAAGATCTTGAGAAATAGAAATTTGAGGAAAGTGGGCTGTGAGGGCCTGGCTAATGAAGTTTTATTGGGAACAAGAACTCTATTAAGAATTGGACTTGTGCCATTTATGTAGTATTTTGGCCCATAATCTGGCTGAGATAATGGGTTAACTTATCTGTCAGAGGAGAGGTGTGAGAGCAAGGTTAAAATGTTAGCCAAGAAGAGCACAGACAATGAAGCAGCTGTGGTTGTTGAAACATGAACTCTATTAAGAGGCGCCTGGCACCCCGGACTGCAGCAGCAGAGGTGGTATCCTGAGGGCAAGGGGCAAGACCCCGCCCACAAGAGGCTCTCACTTGTAAAGGTGCAGATTTGTGTGATAGAAGCCTGAACTGAGAAAGGGGCTGAGAGGGTTCCCTGACACTCAGAATCGCAGGAGAGTGTTGCCCAAGGTCAGTAACTACAGTCAGAGCTCATTTAACTACAGTCCAAGAGGACCAGGCTCCTTCCCCAGCTGGCAGTGGAGCTTGGCTGTGGGGTCCACGTGGTACTATTAAGATATAACATGGTGGGGGTCATGAAGTCTTTCTCCACAGTTTCAGAAAGCAGCTGAGGCCAGGTAATGCGTGCCCAGGTTGGATGAACCTGAGAAAAGGCCTTGAGGGGCCATTGTACAAAGCTGTGAAGATGACAGCTAGAGTGTAGCAAAGACCTAAAGATTTTGCAGATGCCAGGGCTGTGGGGTGCCCAGAAGGGAGAGCTGCAGGTGTACAGGGTAGAGCTGGCCCAGGGGGGCTGTTCATATCATAAGTGGCTGAGCCGGAAGGTTGGGGCTATTTCTTCCTGGTTTCACCTTAAGGCCTAGGTACTGAACCCAGAGTTATAGACTATGTACAGCGTTTATCATGCTGGATTTTGTTCTTGCTTTGATGTGAGCATCCCTTGCTATTCTCTCATTCTTCCCTTTTATAATAAGTGTTTATTCTGACATTACAAGTTGAAATTACATTGCTTATTTCTTGCTTTACAGGAGTTCACCGCTAAAAGACTTTGGGTCTTTATTTATTTTGTTGAGCATGTGGACATACAGATACTTCAATGTGCATGTAGTGGTCAGAGGAAAATTTATAATTGGTTTTCTTCTTCTACCATGTAGGTCACAGGGATCAAACCCAGGTCATTGGGCTTGGCCTCAGGAACCCTTACCCACTGAGCCACCTTGCTAGTCCAACTTTGGACTTTTAAAGTGTTAGAAGACAATGGAGACTTTTAAATTTGGACTGCATAAATTTTATTTTATAACATGCTCATGTCTTGTGGGGACAAGGGGTAAACAGTTATGGTTTAAAAGTGATATGTATATGTGTCTAGCTGATAAAGAGCTAACTGTCCACTTGACAAAATCTAGGCCGTTAGGCAAGCTTGTGGAAGGCTGCTTTGGCTGCGGTGACTGAGTGGGAAGGTCTACCCGTTACTGGTGTACAGCTCCCTGGGTGGGACCCAGGACAAGAGAGGAAGAAGGCGAAGCAGCAGTGTGTATTTGCTGCCCTGTCTCCTAACTGTGAACGCGATGCAGCCAGCTCCAGCCCCCGCTGCCATGATTTCTCCACCGTGATGAAGTGCGCTCTTGAACTGTGTGTGAGCTAGAGTTAAGTCCTTTCTACCTTAACTTGCTTTTATCCTCATATTTTATCACAGCAATAGAAAAGCCTGACAAGATATGTCTAACCTTTTCAAATCGGAACCTGGTGCTGCCATCTACAAAGTTTATATTCTAGAAAACAATCAGGTTACAAAAAAAAAAAAAAAAAAAAAAAAAAACCCTCAATGTTGTAGGAGAGTTTGTGGTTCTGTTTTGGGCCATATTTGTAGCTGGCTTTGGCTGCTTGTACCATAGGCACCCTGAGGACCACAGGTCACATACGCTTGGATCAACCATGCAACAACCAACCATGTGTGCGCATAGGCCTCCCCCCTAGCCTGCCACTGCGCTATCGGATAGCTTCTTAGCTGCAGCACTTTTGAAATAACGGTACATATTTAAGGCATTTGTTGTCACAGAAAGAAACTCAGCCTCTTGAGTCCTCTCGTACCCACACCGCTCGGCACTGTGAGATAAAACTGTATCCAATGTCACCAAATTGCTAGCTGGAAAACCACTAAACATTACCTCTTAATTTCAATTTCCGAAATTATACAGTAGCGTTTTCCTGATCTCTCCTTTGTCTTAGGTTTTGTTTTAGTTTTTGTTCCTGTTGCTGTGATGAACTATTTCGACAAAAGCAACTTAAGAGCTGGCATGCTGACTCAGCAGGCAGAGTCATTTGCTGCACCGGCGTGGTTCATTAGCTACTTTTCCATTACTGTGATGAAACACCACGATCAAGACAACTTATAAAAGAAAAGGGTTATTTTGGCTTATGGTTCCTGAGGGTTGCAGAGCCTGGTGGTTAAGGACAGCGTGACAGCAAGCAGCAGAATGGCAGGAACAGGGACCCGACAGCTCACATCTTCAGCTAAAGCACGCGCGTGTGTGTAGATGAATGAATAAATGCTTTCATTTTTATATTTTTGTGTGTACATGTGTGCACATGCATTACGTGTGGCGCACGGAGGTCGGTGACAACTTGTAGATGTTGGCTATCTTTCTCCTCATGTTAGTCCCAGGGACCAAACTCCCGTCATTAGTCTTGATTGCAAGTGTTTGTTGTAACCTGCTCAGCACTGTGGCCTGCTAAACCATCTCAACAACGTGACAGGGTTTGTTTGTTTTTGTTTTTAATGTAAAGCAACTTGAAGGATAAAGGGTTTGCTTTAGCTCACACTTTGAGGTAAATTTCATCATGGTGGGGAGTTAAGGCGGCAGGAGCTTGAAAAGCTAGTCCCACTATGTCTGCTGTCAGGAGAAGAGTGGGACAGACGCAAACGACTCCTCTCCTGTCTGTAGTCTTTAGTCGCCTGGCCACAATTAACACAGGTCTTTACGTATCAACGAATGTAATAAAGATAATTCCCCACCGGCAGTTCAGGGGCCTGTGTCCCTATTGATCAGAGATTCTGCCAATTTGAATATTAACATGAAACATCACGCCCCTCCTCTTCAATTCCCCTCCCCCCCCCCCAGCAGTGCAGGGTTTTAGCCACTGAAATACAGTGTGCATGCTGAGGAGATACACAGTTGCAGCACCTGTCTTGCAAATAAGGGCACCAGAGTTTGGATCCCCAGACCCACGTGATGCAGATGGCAATTCACACTCCAGAGACAGGTTTCCTGGAAGGAAACCTGTGCCCTGGCACAGAGCAATGCTTTAACAAGCGGGGCAGGAGGAACAAGGCCAAGACAACAGCCACAGGAGTTAAGATTACCTTCGAAGGACAGCTGATCCTGTGGCTTCTTTTACAGCTATGTGGAGGGAAGGAAGCTTACAGAAGGCTGCAGAGAAAGCAGTGGCCATTAGTGGTAAGTGACTGATAATCAGCCTCATTAAGGCTACGGTGAGGGTCAGAAAACTAGATACACTAAGGTGTTCTTATTTCAAAAGATGAGAAGAATTAAAAGCAAAAGAAGATCAAAGAAAATTATTACAAGAAGATCATTCACATCCTAAGAACTAAAGACTAAGCAGGGAGGAGATGCTGGCAATCAAATAAGCGCGGGCAAAAAGCCCAAGGTCCAGTTAAACGCCGATGGTTTTCTTTCGGGAAGGACAAAGACAGTTGAGTTAAATTACCGACTGAAGGTCTAGGTGTGTGGAGGTCTGAAGAGAGCAGCAGGACCGTCTGATCCTGTAGTAATTCATAACATGCTTCCGGTGCTATTTTCCCACACCACGTGGGAAGCATGAATGACAGGTTCTGCTTTGGCTCTGTGCTAATTCAAACATCCTCTCCTGTCCCTACACCACTCATGGTAGAACTGAAAACTGCACTGAAAGTTAAGAGAAGCTGGCTTTACTGTGTCGCTGAGTTCCCCTCCCAACACACACATCTGCTGCTCATTTGAAAGGTGAGGCTCAACCCAAGGTCGAGGCCATGTAGGAACTGCCCCTCACTGGGTATTTCTTTAAAAGCCCATGTTAAGCTTTTCAATTATAAAAAAAGGTTTTATGGGTCCAGGGATCTGACTCATGGATAAAGGACTTGTCACTCAAGTAGAAGGACTAGAGTTTGGGTCCCCAGTACACATAGAAAAGGATGCTGGAACCATGTCCTGCCTGTAAGCCTAGAGCTTGGCAGGCAGAGACAGGGGAACTCAGGCAAGCTGTCTAGGTAGACTCATGAACTCAGTAAGCTCTGGCTTCAGCCACAGACCCTGCTCAGTATATAAAGTGGAGAGCAAACGTACATGAACCCCTGACTTACACACACACACACACACTTATACACACAAATATATGTGGGGTAGTGTCACGAGCGCTTGATTATGCTGGAGGACTTTAACCGAGACACCACAAAGGGCGGCAAGGTATTGATTACTTTAATTGTTATACTTTATTCCAGAGCATCGCTCCATTCTTGCACACACACGCACACACGTCAGCTGCCCTAAGAGCTTTACTTAGTTACTATTACTACCAATATCTTCTTCTCTATCCTTGACAGCTCTGCTGTCTTACAAGCTCTCAATGTCTTAAGGGTGTTGCCCAGTCACTGTCATCAAAAATGTCTCTTTGCTCCTGATAGCTCTGCTGTCTTACAGGCTCATTATAGGTAGGGAATGAAAAAACACATGTTTTAGGACTTTTTAGGATATGATTCCAGGGTGGTAGAGTTTGCTAGGTATAATGTTGGGAGCCAGAGTAAGGCTGTCTGTGAGCCTCAGTCTCTTCCCTCCTCTCCTCATAACCTACCCAAATAATTCTTATATCGAAAAGAACCGTAGACGGAGCAAAGAGATCATCGCCTCCTCTCTTTAGGAATCATGCTTGTCATTTGTTTTAACTGAGTCTTAAGAGTCAAACAAATCAATAAAGCTCAAAGTGCTCTCTGGTGAGATTCAAATATTCAAACCAAAAGACAAACAGCTTAAAGATACATTGTAAAATGTGATTTCTTTCTCAGGCAGTCAAGAGGCAGGAAGACTCCCACTTCCAGGAAGACATAATAAATATAAATTTTCCCGTTCTACCCACAAACTGCAGCTGAAAACCCTAGACAAACAGTGAGTCCTGAGAAGGTAAACAAAGAACTTAGACATCATCCAGGGGTCAGAAGGACAACGCGGTTTTCCTCAGGGACTCGTGTAGCAAGGGCCTTGAGCTGAGGAAGCGGGTAACTCGTAAGTGGAGTGAAACGAAGGAGCCACACTCTCTGAGCCACAAGATTCGGGGAGAGGTGGGACAGGGGGAGGGGGCATAAGAACAAAAGAGAAAACTTCCAAACCATAAGCATTCTGCTGCAGGCAAATACCACACAAAAAGATATAGCCTCGCCCCACCCAACCAGCAAAGGCCAAACAGAAAGCCTTGACCTTGACCTCCACATTCAAAATGACATAAAAACAAAAACAAAAAACAAGTTCTAGTTTCTCTGTTGCTGTGACCAAAAGCAACTTAGAAGAAAGGGTTTATCCAATCTTATACATCATCTTATTCCATGACATGTATGCATAGATATGTAGAAAAATAATAAAATATATAAATGTAATTAAAATTTTTTTTCAGTACACAAGTTCTTGCTAAATCACACAGATTAGCCTCAAATTTGTGCTGTCTTAGCCCTTCCCCCACTGGATGGGCTTGTGGGTAGGTGCCACCACTTTGAGCTCTTCCTTGTTGATAGCACTCTCATTTCCAGCTTATGTAGAGTTCCATCTCTTGCCAATTTGGAGAACTTTTCAGCCATTACTTATCTAACCCTTGCTCAATCAAGCCTCTTTTCTTCTCTCCCTCTAAGATTCTGTTTAAACTCTGTTAGGGTATGAAAGGCAAGCTACACAGCAAGCATAAATATCTGTAAGTTTTGGCAGTAACCAACACCAAATCTAATTGGGGTTAAGGCTTGCACAACAGGGGAGAAATCATGCTTGGCACTAGAAAACTAGCCATATAGCCATGGCTAGTGAGGTCATGGGCTCTAAAGGAGAAACTTCTACTCCAAGTGTAAACCAGTATCCTAACTGCATTCTAAACACCTATCCTTCTACCACAGATGAATTTAGCTCTCAAACCTCTCCAACGAGCTTCTTTTTGCAACAGAGAGACCATTACAGAAACCCACAACTGGTCAAAATGCAGAGAACAACTAACCGTGGGATGTCCAGTCCTGGGTGATACATCTACAGCACAATCCCTACATCTAAAGATGAAGGAACATTGAGGAGGAAGGAGCAGAAAGACTGAGAGACAGAAGACCAGAAAGTCTGCTGCGAGATTTCCCTTCTAGATCCAACAAGGGAGGATCATCCATGAAATAGCAACAATATGGATGCTTATACACAACCTGAACAATGATAGAACACTGTTCACGTGCCAGCACAAATGAGCACAATCTCATAGCGTCCCACCCCTGGATGAAGAACTACAGGCCATTAATGAGTGAAGAAAAGGAAGAGTCATTCTTTGCTAGGGATGAGCACACTAAACAGTTACCAGGTACCAAGTACTCAGCCCTACACACCACACACACATCACTAAATGGAGTCATCAGGCTGCATTTACATATTTATCCATGCATGTGTTAACAGTAATAATAACAGGAAAAAAGACAATGGATTTGAGAGGAAGTGGGGAGGGAGATATGGGGGGAATTGAATGGAGAGGAAAGGGAAAATGATGAAATTATATCTTAACTAACTCTTAAAATATATCAAAAATCCTAGAAAATAACTACATTATGAAAAGAAATGTCAAAATCCAAGAATCAGAAAAAATTAAATGAGCAATTAACAAAAAAAAGAGACATTTTTTAAAAAAACGTAAGTGTGTTCATGAAAGCTATTTCTCTAGATCAGCCGTTAGGGAAATGCAAGCTAATGTCTCTGTGAACAGTTTAAATTATCGCTAAGTGTAATGGCACATACTTGTTACCCAGCACTTGGGAAGCTGAGGTAGAAGGACAATGAGCTTGAGGCCAGCCTAGGCTACTTAGTATGACCCTGTGTACCTCAAAGAAAGAGTGCCAAAAACAGAGGCGACATCGAGGAAGTGAGTAGTCAGTGGACGGCTCATAGTAGAAGCGAAGGTGTGAGGTAGGGCCACTCTGAAGAGCTGCTGGGCGATGGGAAGGAAAGCTAACCATCCAGCTGCCAAGTACCAGCTACTAGAGCCCTAGGCATTTATTACAGAGATAAGATGATAAATGCGGAAAATGTCAAGGTAAGCCTCTCCGAGGCTAGGAGGGAATGGCGAGTGAAGTGAATTCCACGACTCCTCAAAAGGTCCTGATCCACTGCACACAGTACTGATCCACTAGGGACTCCTAACACACTAGTGAAGTCTCACAATGGACCCAAGGCTGGGGCGGTGACTGCTTCCCCCTTCTTTGCAGATGCCTCCTAAGGTGGCCTTGCCCTCCCCCCCATCTCCCACACTTCCTTAGAGTTGTACCGACCTGATTGATTTTTAGTGGTGCCGGAGGCCGGCATGGGACGGTCTGATGGGCCTTTCAATCATTTAAAGCTGTTACGCTGGGTAATGAAGTCACATCTGCACCTTTGATTCTGGTCTCTGGAGTGTGATTCCCAGGATTCTTTGTGGGCTCCATCGCTACTCACCCCCTTCTCCCTGGTTCCTGATCCCCACAGATCTGTATTTATAAAAAAAACAAAAACAAAAAAACCCTGGGTAGTAATAACAATTTTATTCAGAATAGCTAACAAAAGTTGCTTTCAAGAAAAAGCAACTGTTGTTTATAGTACAACTTGAGATCAGGGATGGAGATACCTCCAGAAGATCTTTTATTATAAAGGATTGTTTTAGCGGTTCTGGGTTTCTTGTTGTTCCATATGAAGTTGAGAATTGTTCTTTCAAGGTCTATAAAGCATTGTGTTGGTAATTTGATGGGAATTGCATTGAATCTGTAGATTGCTTTTGGTAAGATGTCTATTTTTACTATGTTAATCCTGCCAAGCATGGGAGATCATTCCATCTTCTGATATCTTCTTCAATTTCTTTCTTCAGAGACTGAAAGTTTTTTTCATATAAGTCTTTGACTTCCTTGGTTAGAGTCACACCAAGGTACTTTATGTCCTTTGTGACTATTGTGAAAGGTGTTGTTTCACTAATTTCTTTCTCAGCCTATTTGTCTTTTGAATACAGGAGGGTTACTGATTTTTTTTTAGTTGATTTTGTGTCCATCCACTTGGCTGAAAGTGTTTATCAGCTGTAGGAGTTCCCTGGTAGAATTTTGGGGTCACTCAGGTATACTATCATATCATCTGCAATATAGGGATACTTTGACTTCTTCCTTTCCAAACTGAATCCCCTTGATCTCCTTTAATTGTCTTATTGCCCTAGCAAGGACTTCAAGTACTATGTTAAAGAGGTATGCAGAGAGTGGGCAGCCTTGCCTTGTTCCTGATTTCAATGGAATTGATATAAGTTTCTCTCTATTTAATTTGATGTTAGCTATAGGCTTACTGTATATTGCCTTTACTATGTTTAGGTAAGTGCCTTGTAGCCCTGATCTCTCCAGGACTTTAAACATAAATGAATGTTGGATTTTATCAAATGTTTTTCAGCATCTTTTTCTTTAAAAAAAAAAAAAAAGGACACACTAAACCTGTTAGAAGAAAAAGTGGGGAAGAGCCTTGAACTCATTGGCACAGGAGACAACTTCCTGAACAGAACACCAACAGCACAGGCTCTAAGATCAACAATCAATAATTGAGACCTCATGAAACTGAAAAGCTTCTGTAAAGCAAAGGACACTGTCGTCAGAACAAAACAACTGCCTACAGACTGGGAAAGGATCTTCACCAACCCTATATCTGACAGGGGGCTAATATCTAGAATATATTAAAAAAAAAACTTAAGAAGTTAAACAGCAACAAATCAAGTAGCCCAATTAAAAAATGGGGTACAGAGCTAAACAGAGAATTCTTAATAGAGGAACATTGAATGGCAGAGAAACACTTAAAGAAATGCTCAATATCCTTAGTCATCAGAGAGATGCAAATCAAAATGACCCTGAGATTTCACCTTACACCCATCAGAATGGCTAAGATCAAAAACCCAAGTGACGACACATGCTGGAGAGGTTGTGGAGAAAGGGGAACCCTCCTCCATTACTGGTGGGAATGTAAACTTGTACAACCACTTTGGAAATCAATCTGGCACTTTCTCAGACAATTAAGAATAGTGCTACCTCAAGATCCAGCTAAACCACTCCTAGGCATATATCCAAAATATATAACAAGGATGTTAGCTCAACTGTTTGTAGCAGCTTTATTTGTAATAGCCAGAATCTGGAAACAGCCCACATGTCCCTCAAGAGAGGAATGGATGCAGAAATTGTGGTACGTTTACACAATGGAATACTGCTCATCAATTAAAAACAAGGAAATCATGAAATTTGCAGGCAAATGGTGGGAGCTAGAAAAAAAAATCATCCAGAGTGAGGTATCCCAGAAGCAGAAAGACACACATGGCATATTCTCCCTTATAAGTGGATATTAGAAATATAATATAGGATAAACATAGTAAAATCTGTACACCTAAAGAAGCTAAGCAAGAAGGAGGACCCTGGGTAAGAGAGTGGACAGCCTTGCCTTGTTCCTGATTTCAATGGAATTGATACAAGTTTCTCTCCATTTAGTTTGATGTTAGCTATAGGCTTGCTGTGTATTGCCTTTACTATGTTTAGGTAAGTGCATTGTATCCCTGATCTCTCTAGGACTTTAAACATAAATGAATGTTGGCTTTTATCAAATGTTTTTCAGCATCTTTTTCTTAAAAAAACAAAAAACAAAAAAAAAACGGACACACTAAACCTGTTAGAAGAAAAAGTGGGGAAGAGCCTTGAACTCATTGACACAGGAGACAACTTCCTGAACAGAACACCAACAGCACAAGCTCTAAGATCAACAATCAATAAATAGGACTTCATGAAAATGAAAAGCTTCTGTAAAGCAAAGGACACTATCGTCAGAACAAATCTGATCAATCCTCACTCAGAAAGGCAAATGGAATGGACATTGGAAGAGGGAGAAAACAGGGAATAGGACAGGAGCCTACCATAGAGGACCTCTGAAAGACTCTATCCAGGAGGGTATCAAGGCAGATGCTGAGACTCACAGCCAAACTTTGGGCAGAGTACAGGGAATCTTATGAAAGAAGGGGAGATAGAAAGACCTAGAGGGGGCAGGAGCTCCACAAGGAGAGCAACAGAATCAAGAAACTGGGCACAGGTGTCTTTTCTGAAACTGATACTCCAAGGACTATGCATCGAGATAACCTAGAACCCCTGCATAGATGTTTCCCATGGCAGCTCAGTCTCTAAGAGAGTTCCCCAGTAATAGGAACAGGGACTGTCTCTGACATGGACTCAGTGTCTGGCTCTTTGATCACCTCCCCCTGAGCAGGGAGCAGCCTTACCAATCCACAGAGGAAGACAATGCAGCCAGTCCTGATGAGACCTGATAGACTAGGATCAGATGGAAGGGGAAGAGGACCTCCTCTATCATTGGACTTGGGGAGGGGCATAGGAGAAGAAGAAGGAGGGAGGGAGGGTAGGACTGGGAGGAGATGAGGGAGGGGACTACAACTGGGATACAAAGTGAATAAACTGTAAATAATAAAAATAAATTAAAATTTTAATAAAAAACTTGGGTTAAAAAAATATTTTAACTGTGAGTTATCTGTATCAGCAGTAAAAATGATGCCGGTTACCAAAACAGACAACAATCTGGATGGACATCCAGAGACTTAGGCTAAGTTAAAAAGGATAATTTCCAAAAGTTACACATTGAATAATTTCATTTATGAAAATTTCATTTAAATGAAATAAAAACTAGAGAGATGGAAAAGAGATCGGTACTTATGAAAGGTAAAGAAGGTGTGTTACAGTATGGCCTGGGGCTCTGTATTTGATTGTCAATAGCTTTGCTCCCCGGGACCTGCTTGCTGTCTATCGTAATGGAAAATGATACTGTGGAACCTTGCCTCCAAATTATCCCCAACTGCATGACAAAACAAATGCCTACACGTGGGCAGGCCAGAAGTGAGGTAGGCGGGGCCAAGGTTTGAGGGCTTGGAGGAGAGGAGGGTCACAGGAGGGAGAGAGACAGGTGGGGATGAGGAGAGGCAGAGCTGCCTTGGGTTAGTGAGTGGAGGAGCCTGCTCTGAGGATCCTCCGCGATGGAGGGAAGCCTCCCGAGGAGACCGTGCGCAGGTGTTGAAGAGATATTGCATGGGAAGTAGCCCAGATTAGAGCAATTTGGCACGGAATGCGGGTCTGGGAGACAAAAGGTAGCTTAGGGGGTTAGTTTCTGCCCAGCCCCAGGTTTAAGGCCTATTAAAAATCTAACAAGTGTCTATGTCTTTTTTTTTTTTTTTATGCTAGCAGGTTAAAAGAATTGCTATGGATTTGTCTACACCATAATAACCAATATTGTCTACACCATAATGGCGCCCAATGGATTTCATGCTATCCAAACCCTTACAAATCGTACCTTACCGTGATTTGGCGAGGGGAGGAGAGAGCCACAGTCTCGGGCTGAGAGAACCCGGCAGCTGCTGACAGCGAACACTGCCCCAAGCTTGGGCAGGGGAGGCTCTCTAAAGGCCGCCTGAATGCTGCCCAGTGGTAGCGGCACACTTTAATCCCAGCGCTTGGGAGGCAGGAAGATCGTTGAGTTCGAGGTCAGCCTGGTCTGCAGAATGAGTTCCAGGCCGTCCAGAGCTACACAAACAAACAAAAGGCCAATCTGGAGCTCCTGTGGCGATGGGCATGTCAGTACCCTTCGCGTGACGCTGTACTGACGGCCCCTGATTGACAAGAGCATTTTCTCTCAGTGTGCTCATCGTAGACGCTGCCATGAGACTTAAAATTCATGGAGGACGCCTAACCTACTGAGCAGTGTGGCCTAGCCTGGCCGGCCTTAATCATGTCCGGAGCATGTCTCCATTGTCCCCAAAAAAATCACTAACGTAGCATTTTAAAATGAAGTCTTTTATGTCACATACACAGACGTGACAGAAAACATAAAAATACACAGTGAATGCACTGGCGACTCGGCGAACTGCAGAACAGCATTCATCCTCGTTATTGCACGGCTGACTGAGGACTGAGGCTGAAACCTGCTGTTTCTAGCCAGCATCGTGAGAGAGAAATTATCACCTTGTATAACTGGCCCGGGGTGGGGGGGAATCAAAATCAGAACAGCAGTTACTAAGGCCTGTGCAACCGCTCAGCAGGTGAAGTCCATGAAAGAGGTCAGGCCCTGTGAGGTAGCATCTGCAGTCCCGGCACCGCTTCTGTGTAAACGGGAAGTAGAAACAGGAGAACCACCCAGAAACCCACAGGCCAACTAGCCTAAAGCACACAGTGGAGCAGAAGCAACAAGAGATACTCTGCCTCAAAAACAAGATGAAAGCAGATAAGAGGCCCCAACGTTTCCTGCAGACTACACATACAAACAGTAACAGTAGTGACAACCACAATCATAAATTACAGTTAGTATAATCTGAAGCATATACCACATTGCTGCATCGTAAGTTGAAACAGTGTCAGTCACACACCTGAAATACAATAGTAGAGTAGGGATCCCCAAAAACTAAGGAGAGGGTGTGTAGGCGTGGCAATGTTTGGTGCCACAGCAATCCGAAATCCAGCAAAGCAGCCATGGATGGTTTGGATCAGGACTTTAGTCCCTCCTCTACCCGAGACTAAGTCTTTCACTTTTGGCGCCAGTCTCTGGAAAGTGGGTTTTTCCTTCTGATTCGTGCTTCTCTTTTCCCCACAGAGTTGTACTCACAGTCCTGGCTCACTCTTACAGAAGTTCCTGCTTCTGTATGCATGGCATCTTTTCTTTGGTTCTGTCTCTGTCTCTTTTAGTACAAGCTGGGGGTAGTGTTCCCAAAAAAAAAAAAAAAAAAAAAGATCATATTTTTGTTGTTGTTGCTTTTGTTGAACTCTTAAAAGCTATAGTAGAAGTCATTCCTATTAAGGTAGGAATTAAAGTAAACAAAACCTAGGCCCAGAAATTTCCGAATCCAAGCCCTCCTACTTTAGGCTTCTGCTTAACTACCTAAGTACCAAGTCCTCAAGCTCCCAGAATAGTTCTGTGAGGCACGTTAGGTCTTTTCTGAGATCTTAACAAAGGACTCCACACACATAGCTACGGCTTTCTAGACGATGCTCTGGATTTGATCTTCCATTAGAAACCATCTCTTAGTGCTAGTATCATTGGCTTTGGAAAGGGTGGGCACAGATCACGTTCATCACTACTGAAATGATTGTTGTTTTGAGCAGCATCCAGGGTGCGCAAACACACCCGATGCGCCCACATGGACAATTCCAACCCTAGCTAAGTTTCTGTGTATCCCCTTCTTTCTATTACCCTTAGCTCCTTTCAGCCATATGAGAATTTTGCCCCTCAAGGAGAATGATAGAATAAAACATCCCAATATTACTCACTTGTTGGGATTCACTTCACCAGGGGAGAGCTATTAATGCTCTCCCTTCTCTTGCTACTTGTACTGTTTGCCTGTCAAAGTCATTGAGCATCATGCACTCTGCTGTCTCCTCAACAGTGGTGTGCAGCTCACGCCATCACAGTAAAGGTTAAGGAACTCTGCAAGCTGGTCATTAGTTTCTTTATTATTAAAGTCATAGAGACTTACAATTAAATAAACTATACTAACAGCAAAGAAACTACAGCCTAACTTGTCATTGCTTAATAATTTTTATTACATACTATTATATGTACTTCAAGTATGCATTATATATTCACATGTGTGGTTTATGTATGATATATTTTATATGTACACTTATATATATCACTTATATTTATACATATAAAGCACTGTTCGGCAGAACACTGCATTACTCCATAGTGGTGGAGTAATGTGCATCTCCTCTTTTTTGTTGTTGAGTATATGGTCTTGGTCTTGCTCTGTCCATCAGGTAGACCTTGAACTCAATCTCCCGGTTATTGGCATCGTGTGTGCCCTAGAATGTCCAGTGCTTACACTTCATTTATCCACACCATAGTCAACAGCTTCTTGTCAGTTCCATCCACAGCAGAACTGTCTAGACTAAGGAAGTCCTGAAGGCTAGAAATCGAGACTAAGGTTTTCGTTTCCCATGATAGTCTTAGCTTAAGGTGTTGAAGACAAGGTTAAGCAAGACAATCAAATGTAACAGTGCCTGGTGCTGTAGCCATTGTAGCACCTCCAGATTAGGAAATAATTTCAAAGCTCTTACCCAATTCATCAAAGGTCCTGCATCACTGGCAATTGATTGTGAAAAAGAACTGATTGTCTTTTTAAGATTTATTCTGTTTTTGAAATTATGTGTAAACGGGGATGAGGGTATGCATGTGTGAGAGGACACTTGCAGGAGGAGTCCAGAAGAGGATGTCGAATATGCTGGAGCTGGCGTTACAGGCAATTATGAGCTGCCAGTGCAGGACTGGGAACTGAACCTGGGTCCTCTGGAAGAGCAGTGAGAGGGCCTACCAGTGCGGCATCTCTCCAGAACCCATGGCCTGCTTATCTCGTTTCCCCTTTCATCACCAAAAATATCAACATCTGTGTCAGAAAGCTCATTTATCAGTAACACGAGCAGTTTCTTGACCAAATCCAGTAATGTCATAATAGGTAACAGTGTGGTTTGCTTTGCACTATTGTTGAAAAGATAATTTTAAAGAACGGGTGAAGACTCAGGAAGAAATAGCACCTCACACTGCAGTTATGTTTTAGACTACAAAACAAAGTGCCGTAATGTAAAGTTGATGTTATTTCTAAAATAACACAGTGCAGCTATGGTCTGTCAGTTGGCCTTGGACATAGAGCTAACAGAATAGTATTCGCCTGTCCTGGTCTGAAAGTCTCTCTCAGACATTTTAGTCACCAGAAGCTCGTCAGGAAGCAAAATTAAAATACAATTCATTTAAAAAAATCTTACATGAGATTAAATATCTTATAACATAATACTTCATAATTAAATTTATTTTGTTTTTGTTTACTTATTTTTATTGTTGTTAGATAGTTTTTTATATTACAGCACAGGCTAGCCTTGAACTATGTATGTTCCTGCCTCAGTCTCCCAAGGGCCAGGGATACACGCATGAGCTTAATTCATTCTCTACATTTCATTTAACCACTCTAAAATTATACATGCCTTTACCACACATTGTATGAGATGTAATCTTAGTTAACTACACTACATCTGTGGGTAATTAAAACCCAAACGCTGGGCACACCTGTGAGGGGTTCTTCTTAATCCAATTATTTAAAGCAGGGAGACAGACCCTAAACTGGCCGACACCCAGTAACAGCCCGTATGAAAGGACAGGAAAGAAGAAAACTTGGCTTCTTTGCCTGCGAAACCAAAAGAAGTTCTGTTCCTTTAGAGACTGACAGTGACAATAAGGATAAATCCAGCACGAGAGGATTGTGTTCAATATGTGCGTGTGACGCGTGCATTTTTGCATAAAGGTGTACTTATAAGGACACGGGAACCAATCAAACAGCTAGAAAAGCACTGCCCTTGTTCACCCAGAAGCTTCCTTGACAGATGACTCTCCGGCCTCATCTTAGGGTGTAGAAGGAACCTCTTGTGTATTGAATGGATCCGACACCTGCCAATTTAAACCAAAACCCATGGCCTCTGGCTGAGACTGAAAACAGGTGGGCCATCCCACAGGCAAAGAATTCTGGGATGGTGCCTGAGCTCAAGTAACCAGCCACATGGCAGAATTTAGATTAGTATAATGGGTGAATTTAAGTTATGATCTAGTTAGAGAAGAGCCGAGCTATGATAGCCTAGGTGTTTGTAAAAATAATTATTTCGGGAGCATGGGGCAGGGAATAAAAACGCCATCCTACAACATTGGGGGTCGCTTCCTATCCACTAAGTTGGACCTCTGCAAAACCCAGTGCTTTTGCCTCTAGACTCCATTCCAGGCGCCTGGGGGAGAGTATCTGGCCCTGGGGATGGGCTCAAAGGGTGAGAAAACTCGGGGAGGTTCCGGCCCCCCTCCTTTACTTGTCCAGAAACATCTTTCACACTCACTCCCACCTCTGAGCTGACAAAAGTTCAGGGTTTTTAAGGTGACCGGGCTCTCCTCAGTCCTGGAGATGTAAACTGATCCAGGAAATTGAGAGCCCTCAGATTGGTCCCTTCTACTGCGTAAACACATAGTTGCTCTTTGTAACATAAGACCCCAGAGCGCCCTCTGCTGGCGGCCGCTGTTAGCCACTGAAGTAAAAACTACCGCAGACTTCGCGGGCACACACGGCTTATGCAGTTCACTTGCGGTTACGCGCCCCAACTGACAAAATAAAGCTCAAGGCCCATAAACCTGCACCATGTGAAAGTGAACAGAAGAGTTCTCCTTATGACTACGGAGAAAGCTGTTAGAGGAAAAAAAGAACTGTTCTGAAATTTTGCGTTAGGTACAGTTGTGTTTCCAGAATAACCTATGAGGTGTCCACAAAGCCCCTGAGGCGCACCACAACCCGACTGAGCGGCACAGGGCCGCTCTCTTTGCGGTGTTCTCTCACATTTCTACCACCTAAGAGTCACGAGCACAGAATGAAAATTACATCCCGGGATGATTTTTAAATGTATTTGTAACCGCAGAGCCATCACACTTGCTGGATTATTACAGTGAAGTTTACATCTGCTGTGTTTAATAAGGTTGTTTAATGCTGTCCTATGAACTTGGATTTTAAAAAGAATTAAGGGGGCGATGGACCGGTTTGGTGAGTAAAGGCACTTGCTACCAAGCCTGACGATCTAAGTCCACACTCAGAAGCCACACAGTGAAAGGAAAGAACTGACTCCCATGAACTTTCTTCTAACCTACACACACACACATGCATGAATACATACTACAGGCACAGACACAAAGGCAAAAAATAAGCCAATTATATGAAATCAAGTGGGGCAGTATCTTGAAAATTGGATCACTTAAATTAATAACTACTAAATTGTTTGTTTATTCCTATGTAAGCATGGTCATTGAGAAGATAATTTAAAACACCATCATCATTGATCTCTTTCAAAGCTATTTTGTGGGACTGGCAAGATGGCTTAGCAAGTAAATGTGCTTGCCACCATGCCTGATAGGACCCACATGGCAGAAGAAGGCAGCACACTCCAAGCTGTCCTCTGACCTCCAGACATGTGTACACACACATATGAGTAATGTAATGCAAAATGTAAAGCTACCCTACTTACATATATTTAAGTACATATATAACTTGACCTAGACAGCAGGTATTCCCAAAGTTTTAAGGCTAATAATATTGTGCCTGTATATTGAGGTCATTAAAATCTTCCCATAATTTTGGGCATGACTAAGTAGTCAATGATAATGTTTGTTCCATAAGAATTTAAGAAGAAGCCTGATCTAGAGATTCACATAAGCGATGAGGGGAGCTTGGGGGCAGCTCAGTGAGAAAGTGCTCATTACACATGAGCTAGGTCCCGCTGCACAGCTGGGACACATGAGAGATCTGTAAAAGTCTATCAAATAATTCATTTCCAATACATTAACATTTATCAATTTGCTAGATGCAAAATGTCTATCTTATCAGTTAGGACTGGGTATGATAATACACATCTGCAGTGTACTCAGGAGGCTGAGACAGGAGGATCAGGAGCTCAAAGCCAGACTGGGCTACGGGGTAAGATCCTGTCTCAAAAAAGAAAGCAAAATAAAGATGCTCCTGACTAACAACATCCTAGAGAAACTACTGACACAAAACAGATGGCTAGGTTTTTAAAAGCAGATGTCTTTTATTAAAAGTTTGTCTTTAAGAGCATATTTATTTTAATAATTTCACAGATAAAAATCAGGGAAGTGTGGAGCAAAAACCCTTAACATGGTTATTGAATCAGTAGACAAATAGGAGCTGTATTCCTGCCACATCCCTTCAAAGCACTTCCATCTGTATGGAAAGTTCTAATGTTTCTTTGTTTAACTGAATACTTTGTTTCTATAGTAACTCTAAAGCATATAATTGGCTACAACTTCCCTAAGCCTTTAACATAGTAAATTCTTTTCATTTAGTAAACAGTAATAAAATATAATCCTTGTTTAGAACTTCATCGTCCTCCTGAATATCCCTTAATTAGTATGCAATAGGATTAAATTTAACTTTAGCCTCATTACAAGATTTTGAATAATTAGGAGGAAAAGTCCAAATTCTAAACTAAGCACATGCATCTTATAGGAGTTTACTGCCACCTTCAGGTTTTAATCAAATGCACGGAAACTAGAGTTTTCATTAAATTTTCCAAACACAGCCCCTAAGCAGTGTAGTTGAATTATTATTGTTTCTAAAAGTAAAAAACTATTTCAGTTAGCCTACAACACAAATGTCTTAGGAAAGGCCCTTCTGTCTTCTCCTTATGTCTAATATGAGTCATTCAATAACACGTAATTGGAAATAAAAACCAAAGTTTATTTGATCAGTCACTATAACTGCAATTATACAGTGGAAGTGCCCACAACATTGCTCCAAATACAGGTATTTTAAAGGCTATTTCCAACGAATAATTCTCAGGACTAGTTTAAGGCCAGGCATCGCGGCACATGCCTGTAATCCCAGAACTTTGGAAATAGAAGAGGATTGGGAGCTCAGGGTCATGCAACTATAGAAGATCCTGTCTCAAAAGAACCAAAATGGAGCAGAGCAAGATGACTCAGTGGGAAAGGTACTGAAAGGTACTCGCCGCTCAAGCCTAATGACCTGAGTTCTGTCCCCAGAACCCTATGATGGGAAGAGAGAAGCAACTCTCTGAAGCTATCCTCTGACCTTCACATGTGTGCTGTGGCGTGCGTGCCCATGCATGCACAAATAGACCTTAAATTAAAATGTTTAAAAAGAAAAGAGTTCTCATTTAGCTGTCCTAGACTTCCTGGGTCAAGGGCTGGCGAGATGGCTCAGAGGCTAAGAGTGCACTTCCTGTTTGCTTCCCAGCATCCACACTCGGTGGACCATGACCACTTTTAATTCCAGCTGCAGGGTTCCTATGCTCTCTTTTGGTCCCACCAACACTCACATATATACCATCACACACACACACACACACACACACACACACACACACACAAATAAAATCTTTTTTTTTAATCATTCTATATATTGGTGGTTCCCAAGCAAAGGTCAGTAGGAACTCATGTTGGCCAGGCTGAGCTCCTCATACACCACCAACCACGAGTGAACTACGAGGAATGGCGGGCTTCCGACCAGGACAGCGTGAGAAAGGATTCATGGGACTTGGAGTAGGCATCTTATTACTGTTATTAGATTTGGAGTAGGGTACCAGCCACGGGCCTTTGTCCTGGCTAAGAGTCTCACAGCTGTGCATAGAATAATGACCCGGGCGTGTTGTTACTGTTAATAGGTCCAGATGAAGAGAATAAAGAAGAAACCCACTCAGAAAGCAGAACTCACACAGCTACAGGAGGGAATACTTGGCCTCCTTGTAGTTTACAGATAGACCTTTTTGTGAAACATAGTATTTTTATTGGTTCTTTGGGAATTTCACATCATGTACCTTAATCACACTCAGTCCTTTCACGTCTGCTCCTGACCCTTGTAACTTCTCCCACACACACAAAAAGAAGAGCAGGAGGAAAAAGAGGAGGAGCATAATTTAAAAAAACAAAAACAAAAAAAACACAAGCCTCATTTGTGTTGTCTATACACTCACTGGAGCATGGCCAAACTCAGTGGCCTGCCCCTTACATAGAACTGGGTCCTTCCCTCCTGCACCCCCGCTAGAAACCATCATTGTGGAGAGCATCCTTATTACACTTAGTTCTCTTCCATGGCTTCCTATTTAGGCTGTTGCTTTGCAGGGGAGCAGTGTAGGAGCTGACACAGAAGTCTTCCCTGTCTCTCCCTCTCAACCGTGCATTTGCACTCATGGATATCACTGCAAATGTAGCTTCCTTGCTCTTGATGGTCATTGGGAGAATGGACCAAGGGCCTCAACATGGCTTCTAGCAACAACACAGAGCACTATCACCTCCCCAGAAGGACCACAGACCCAGAGGAGGCCTGAGGAGGCAGCCTGGACAACAGATATCATCATGACCTATAGCCGCAGCACAGGCCACCTAGATTGGTCTGTCTCCCAGCCACAGCACAGCCCAGGGACCTCAACAAGGATTCAGGCCCCGGCATAGGCCATCAACATCCACATGGCCTTAGATGGCAACATGGGCCACAGACATCCATCCAGACCCAGACCCCCACCACATCAGGCCCCTGGCCCACACAGGGCCTTCAGCAGCAGCATGGACCAGGGGCCGAAACATGGCCAGAGGCCACTGACATCAAATCCCCACTTCCCCAGGCGGCAAAGCCCTAGGACATCACCGTCAGCAGCACAGACTACATAGTCCACATGGAACTCGGCCTTCATCATGGCCTGGGGCAGCAGCATGGACCACAGTCACCAACGTGGCCTCCGGTGACAACACCAACCGTGGTGGCTCTTCAAAGAGGTCCAGTCTAAAACTATGAACTGCTCCTCCTCTTGGGCCTCCATCATTGCCCGGAGCCAGGACGATCCGATGGCTAGGCAGCATGTTCTGGGCTAAGTCTGCATCTGTAGAAGCTCTTTCCATGGGAGAAAGCCCTGCCCACCAGTCTCAACTGTCACTGTCCCGCTCTGACACTAACGGTACACTGATTCTCTCTCCACGCCCACCTCATCCGGAAACTGGGACTTAGACCACACAGTTGTTAGAGAAGCAGTGCTCTCACTGGACCCACATAGTCCGCTCAGGTAAGGATCATCTACTGAAGTGAATGGAAGCAGAAACTGGGTGCTGCAGAAGCAAAGGAAGTGAAGTCCAGGTGGGAGTAAAAGACAAAACTCAGTTCCATGTTTTAGCTATAATGTTACCATTGTTAAAAAAAAAAAAAAAAAAAAAAAAAGGCCGTCCCAATTGTTCCAGTAAAATACACCAATGACTAGAACCAGGGGGCATCAGGAAGAGGAGAAAGTGGAAAATCTCAGGAAATGCTTGTTAGAATATGTAAGAACTGGTAATCACATGTATTGTGGACTAGAGTGAAATTCATATGTGGGGCATATACCCAAAGGACTCTGTCTTCTACAGAGACACTTGCTCATCTATATTCACTGCTGCTCTATTCTTAACAGCCAGAAATTAGAAACAGCCTAGACATCCACCAACAGACTAATGCATAATAAAATGTGGTACATCTGCACAATGGACTATTACTCAGCTGTTAAAAATGAAATTCACAGGTAAATGGATGTAGCTAGAAAAAAAATCATCCTGAATGATATAACCCAGAACTAAAATGAGAAATTTTATACGTGTGTATGTTTGCTTTTACCCTTCAATAGGTGCAATTTTCTGGCTCTGTTTCTGGCTTCACGACATCTACACACTGTTGCACACCAGTGCTAGAAGAATGAAGCTTAACCGGGCAGGTGGGTTAGCAGGACCACAGTCGGCACAAGTGACTGGAGGGGGGATGCCTTCTCTGAGACGGTTTTCAGTGAAACAGCTCTTCTTTAATGGGGGAAGAGCTACACAGACCTTGGGGAAGAGGGGAGGGGTTCTCTGGGTGAATGAACATCCCTGGCTGATGCTGGGGTGCTGAGAATGCTTCATTTGCATGGAGAAGAATTCTAGGTGCTAGCCGGACATGTTCTTATAAGGAAACCTGTTCTTATAAGCTTTAACCTGAAACCTGGCCACCAGGCTGTATGACTGACTCCCCCAAGAATGGCAGAGGTGGGGGCACAAGGCTACGTGCACTGAGGCATGAAGGCCCACAACGGGGGGGGGGATCCTTACTCCTGCTAGTTTCAAGATAAGATTTTTGGGGTTTGGACACATCTTGACCTCACCCTTGCTCCAGGACAGCACCCTCAGTCCCGCAGCTCACTTGCCCCACAGATAGGCTACAATTCATATAACCACAGGATTTAGGTATAGAGTAAGGGACTCAGGGAGAGGGGAGGACCCCCCAAGGAAGAAAAAATGAAATATATAGTAATGGAGAGACAGGGCTTAAAACTTAGAATTAAACAATTTAGGATTAAACAAGGAGAGGGAGGAAAGAGGGGAGTAAGGGAGGAGAAAAACTAAGACTGAGGGCCATTTGAGAGGTCACATCAAGACCCACTACTGTAGAAGCTTCTTATATATATAAAACAAGAATAAGTGGAGTCACCAAATTATGGAGGAGACAATGCTTCACCTGAACAACTTTCACCAAGTTAAACTTCCAACGACAGAAATGGATTAAACCTAATTGAGTTGTTGGCCAAAAGGACTCCAAAAAAATCCCTGAACAACTCAGGCTACGGCCAAGGTTAAGTAGCGCTTGTTCTCCACAGGCTGACCGCCAGGCCTGACTGCTGAAGACAGCACGAACGTACCTCACCTCACCGCACAGTGAGAAGCTGAGCAGGTGCCTAACTAGAGCCTTCACCACTACTACTGACCAGCATCCGTGAGACTGGAAGGTAACTGCGCATTAATAGAGGAGAGGGGTCACCACCGATCCAGCTGCAAAACCTGCAGTGTACAATGTGACCTGCCTGCATGGGTCACTGGTACAACAGGAGCACAAACATTGACAGTAACCAACCATGATCTGATTGGATTTAAGGCCTGCTCCACACGATGGAACCCACATCTGACACTGATTGGGTGGCCAAGAACCTGAAACTAGATAAGCCTAGGGAAAAAAAATAGTGTTCTACTAAAGAAATATAGGACAAAATGACTCCTAAAGATATTCTGCTAGGCCCATAGGTCAGTGTCTCACTCAGCTGTCATCAGGGAAGCTTCCTCCTGCAGAAGATGGGAACAAATACAACACGGGGACAATGTGGGGAGTAAGAGACCTTGGAACACTCAGTCCCAAAAGGGATGTTTTCATCAACCTCTCCTGTCAGGGACCAGGGAGCTAGGAGGAAGAAGAGGAGGAAAAAGTGTAAGAGCCAGAGGGGATGGAAGGCAAGAAGGCATGACAGGACTGAAACACATGGGAACTCGCAGAAACTGTGGAAGCCATGCACAGGGACTGCACAGGTTCAAGCCAGCAGGATCAGAGTGCTGAGAGGGTGAAGTATGCATGAGCTCCCATCCTTAACTAGGAATGTATTTCCAATTCTTAACTGCTCACAGAGAAAAAAAAAAATAACTGTATTAGTTTAAATGAAAATGGCCTCCATAGGCTCATGTATTTGAATTCTTGGCCATCAGAGAATAGTACCACTTGAGAGAGATTAGGAGGTGTGGCCTTGTTGAAGGAAGTGTGTCACTGGGGATGGACTTTGAGATTTCCAAAGGCCAAGCCAGTCCCAGTGGCTCTCTCTTCCTGCTGCCTGCAGATCCAGATGGGGAACTCTCAGCTGCTTCTCCAGCGCCATGTCTGACTACATGCGCCATGCTCCCCACGGTGGCGACAATGTACTACACTTTTGAAGCTGTGAGCAAGCAACAATTACATGCTTTCCTTTGTAAGAGTTGCCACGGTCATGCTATCTCTTTGCTGACTAAGACAATTAGTTAGTTTTCTCCAAAGGAATCCCAGTGGGTATATAAACCACAGGAGTGGCAGGCCCCATACCCAGCAACAGGTGGCCAACACAAAGCAAACTATTTTAAGTATCTTTGTAGGTTTTTCTCTTACACTGCTTTGTTTGGGCTTTTTTTTTTTTTTTTTTTATCTTACTAGTCTTTTGTTAGGGTGTTATGATTTCCAATTTTGTGTTTTGTTTGTATGTATATGTTCAGTTTCGTTTTTTTTTTATCCTGATTTGTTTGTTATTTACCTGTTTGTTTTCTAAACAGAGAAGGAAGGCATTGAATTTAATGGGTAGGGATATAGGAAGATCTGGGAGAAGACAGGGTAATCAGAAAACAATGTATAAAAATTATTTCCATTAAAAAACTAATTAAAACATATATACATACATACACATTTTAACCTTTTCATGTTATATCCTGCTGCAAGCACTCCCATTGACCTTGATATATTTAACTTATTAAATTCTCACTACAACCTACAAAGTCTTAATTATCATATAATTTTCAAATGGGGATACTGAGGCCTCAGAGGTTAAGTTTCCAAGCATATACTCAGTAAGCTGCAAAACTCCCAACCAGAAGCAGAGGAGTTTCAAAATCCAGAAGTCAGGTCACCCACCACAGCTGA